>NC_056735.1:1575416049-1575468549 GCF_019279795.1 Protopterus annectens | reverse complement strand
ACAATAACATATTTTTCATTATTGTTTACAGTAATGTAATGATTTCACTCCATTTGTTTAAGCTAAGTGGTGTAAATGTTTTTATACACATTGCAAAATAGCAACATACTTTAACATAGAATAATGCACTTTTGTACTGATTTAGTTAAGACTAAAATAATAATTCTATGTGTATGTGTGTGTGTGTGTGTGTGTGTGTGTGTGTGTGTGTGTGTGTGTGTGTGTGTGTGTGTGTGTGTGTGTGTGTGTGTGTGTGTATGCACATACATACAGCAATAAAATTAGTTAACTCTCTCAAGTTTCTAAGGGCTATTTGGTATACTTGTAGTTGACGTACCCATACCTCCGTATTGGCATCTTGAACTTTTATGTGTCTCTTGTTGTACCTTATTTCTTCCTCAGCTATAAATAGAAGACATAAGAGAATTCGTGTTTGCATGTTTTTGAGATTGTTTACACGCACACGCATACGCGCACACACACACAGACACACACATACACACACACACACACACACACACACACACACACACACACACACACACACACACACACACACACACATACACGCACACGCGCGCACACACACACACACACACACACACACACACACAAACATACATATATATATATATATATATATATATATATATATATATATATATGTATGTATGGCATTACATTTACTACAGTACTTGTTTATTATTTTGTTTTTGTTTCTTTCTTTAGTTTATATATGCATAACTGTATGGATTCTTATAATAGTGTGCCAATATTCCCTGTCATGCATGTGAAAAGTAAATTTATAGAATGTGAATGGAATGGCGTTTTCAAACTAAATGTAAGCACTGTGTTTAAGTAGAACTTATTCACAAACAGGGAAATGTAGCATTTCATGGAAGTTTGCATTATCTTTGCTGTACAAATGTGTCTGATTTGATAGGTAATGCAGAAGTAAAACAAGTATTAATTTCTCAGTAAAGCTTGTCCTGGTAATTTATTTGGCACATCAATCCACCCCCGTACCCCATCCTCCACTCTGAGAAAGGTGTGATGTCTGACCAAGACTTCAGCCATGCTGTATGTGCAATTAAAATACTTTTTAACAAACAACTTTAATGGTCCCTTGTTCTGGACTAGAAGCAGCAATTTTACCTGTGCAGCTATATGTCATGCCCAAGCCTGCTGCATGGAGTATCTTACTAGTGCTGCTGACTGATCGTCAACAGTCACAGTGGGATTGGAATTGGGATCTACAGTGACAGCATGGGTCACTTCACCACAAGACTGGTGTGTGATCATGTTACACAGAATGCAACTGGCAGAAAACATTCTGCATGCAGTAGCTGGGTCATACTGAAGGCATCCACAGAGTAATCCAGGCACCAGTGCCTTTTCAGCAAACCAAAGACCCTCTCAATGACAACAGTGATCCAGGACAGGGACATTATAGGTCTCCTCTGTAACTCCATTTAAATTTTTTCAATGGCATCATGAACCATGGCTTCCCTGGATTTCCAGCATCACCTGAAAAAAAAAAAGAAAGAGAGAAAAGGTTGGATGAGTGAAACAAAACAAAGATGTTTTGCATTCATCAATATATTTTAACATGTGTAACTACTGAAATACAAAACAAAAAAGAAAATTATGTTCCGCTTACTAACAAGGTGACCACTGGGCCTTCTACCATGCAGGAAGAGGCAGTACAGTGAACTGGTGTGCCTGCCATGGGAATCATGTTCACTGCTAGGATGCTTTGCAGTGATATTACCAATGGACTCCCATGCCTTAGACGCTATCTGGCAATTGAGGGAATGGTAGCTCTTTGTATTGTGGTAAATGCTCTCCCTGTGGACCAGAAGGGACCTTCATTTTAACAAGGGTGTAATGTATCACAACGAATACCTCAGGGAAATGTTCCACCCCAAAAAAGGCATGCATAATCATGGCTCTATCCTGAGGTGACACCAAAAAATAGATGCACTGATCTACATGTGCCAGACTCCCTTTTGAAATGCAGCACTTGAAATGCAAATTCCTGACAAGCCAAAAAAAAAAAAAGAAAAGACTGAAAACACAGGAGAAGAAAACATTTTGAAAATCACTCTTCTTTTAAAAGGTGTTACTGGTCAGGGCTGGAAGGGTTTGGTAGGAATTCACTTTGCCATATTTTCTCAACACAAATAACTAGTGCTATAGTACTGCATAATGATTTCAAGGGAAGCCATTTCACTGGACAGTTGTGCACTGCTCAGAACATCATCACGGGAAACATCTAGTAATGGAAATTACTATGGAATACTATGGAATAATGGAAATTAGATGACAAAATGGTGACTATTGTATTTTAGCCACTTTTTTCTTATTCTCCAAATATGGATAATCTCAGAGTTAGTATCTATCTATATATTTATATTTCTTTCTTTTTATGTGTGTATGTATATATATATATATATATATATATATATATATATATATATATATATATATATATATATATATATATATATATATATATATATATATATATATATATATATATATATATATATACACATACAGACACACACACACACACACACACACACACACACAAACACACACACACACACACACACACACACACACACACACACACACACATAGAGGTAATATGGGTCTACTTCGTAGGACCACAATTTCAGAACATTGAACCTCTGATCGTCGAAGACCAGATTATCAAAGTTCTGAAACACTGAACCTACAAAAAAAAAAATCTAAAACTTGAAAATGTCTTATTTCAAATTTTTGCAGGGGGGGAAAGCCCACCTGCACCCCCCACACCCCCCCTAATACTTAAATATCCCAATATCTTATATAAACAGTGAACAGAATGGTAAATTTCCCGTTCCACCTGTACAATGATTTCCATTCAAAAGGTTCAATATTTCAAAACGTTGTTCATCTGGTCTAAAATGATCCACAGATATATGTATGTATATATATATATATATATATATATATATATATATATATATATATATATATATATATATATATATATATATACTGTAATATCAGGGACTGCAGCTGGTCTGCCCCCATAACCAAAAAGTTGTTTTTGTCTTTTACAACCTTGCTAGTGATTGTATTTTGAATAGTGAACTCCCTACGTTTTAGATATTTTAGGTTCAGTAATTGCATGCCTTCTTTGCTCCCAACAAAGTTCACAAATTATTATGCAGTTTATTTTTCTATATTATGCTGAGTCAAAAGGTTAACTCAGAAGAAGCTTGTTACATGCAGCATGTGTACTTGTAATTATTTGAGTGTTTTCTAATACTATCCCCCGGATTCAGCATGTCCTGCACTGTGTGCAGTAACAGTGCAGGAGCTCCCAGAGGCAATATGGCCAATGTGCGATCCAGAAATAAGCTGCAGGGACGTGCACGAGCGCTCCTGCACTATTCCTGCACAGACACAGCTCCTGTATACAAATTACCCCATTTGCAGGTGAACACCATGCAAATGAGGTTAATTTTTGATCCAGGAAGCTGGCAGCTGCAGAAATGTAGTTGGTTAGTAACCGACTACATTTCTGCATACTACAAAACAAAGCCATGACAGCTCCAAATAAAGGGTGTATATAACATATAAAGCATGCCAATTGGCAAATGTATGGCTATTGGCATGGAAAACAGTTTAAAACAATAAAAAATATATATTTTTTTTCTTTTAGCCAATTTTGGCTGTTTAAGAGTAGGGCAGCAGCGCACAAATGGGATCGGGCCGGAAATATAAAAAATAACCTGAAATAAGCATTCTAACCAACATCACTATTTTGCCATTATAATCAATAGCAGGCAGAAGACAACATGGCCAGTGAATATTGGTTGCTAAGGAGGGAGGCTCAGTGTGGGACCTGTAATTATGCATTAGCGGGCAATCTTATTGAAATGAGGGGAATGATACTGAATCCCAGATTTCCCCTCAATGCTAGTCAGCACCCAACAGTGTAAGTGCAGGAATAACTTGATTTAAGCCTAAGAGTTAGCTGACATCATAGGGGAGTGTGTCAAGCATACTGTAAGCGGATTGGAGACCTGTGACTCGGGTTTTCTCTTAGCTTAGCAGAACTAAGCAAGGAGGTGTGTCAGAGGCTGCCTAGCACTTTTTACATTGCCTAAGTGGGTAAACCAGGAAATAGCAGCTCTGTGCACATTTGAGCACTGTGTTTGAGTGGCACACCCCTGGGCTTAAACAGGAAGGCAATGGGAAAGGAAAACAGCTGTAGGAATGTAATCAAGGAGAACTAGCATAGCTGGAAGGTGAAATGTATCAGAATCAGCCAATTGCCCAGTTCAGCCCAGAACACTACCGTAAACTATGCAAACACCTTTCCCTCTGATTTTTCCCACATATTGTACACCACCAATGTATACAAGCAGGGAAATTTTAACAAACAAAAACAACAAAATGATAGTGGCTGCAGTAGCTATCATATATCAACATGTGGAAGAGGCTGAGGGTGGTGAGTATGAGAATGCTATCAACCAACCCACAGTGAGGAGACAGAGAAGAGTGTACAGACCCAGGGTAACCTACCAGGGGCTGCATGAGCTGGAGATAGTGGAGCGCTATAGGGTAGAAAGGGACCTCCTACAGAAAATTGTTGAGCTGTGCCGGCAACACCTGACACTCAGAACTAACAGAGGGGAACCCATCCCAGTGGATACCAAGGTATGTGTAGGCCTAAGAATACTAGACACAGGTACCTTCCAAAGGCCAGCTGGGTATATCATGAGGATCTCACAGGCATCAGCATCCAGGGTTCTCCACCAGTTCCTGGAGACCATGTCAGCACATGCCGGTGAGCACATATATTTCTCCAACACCCGTGAGGCGTTGGCCAGCAATATGCATCTCTTCCACCAAATAGCAGAACACCCTGAGGTAGTGGGTGTTATAGACTGCACGCACATATGCATGAAAGCACCACCAAATGAGCAGGGTAGGGTCTACATAAACTGCAAGAGCTTCCCCTCCATCAACTGCCAGGTTGTGTGCTATGCCCAGGGCATTATAATGAATGTGTGTGCTGGCTGCCCTGGAAGCTATCACGACTCCAACATCTGGCATCTGTTGCAGCTGTACCAGAGATTTGCCAATGGGGACATCCCTAATGGTCACCTAGTGGGGAATGCTGGTTATGCACTGGAGCCTTGGCTGATGACACCCATCAGAAATGCACACACAACCAAATAGGAACTCCATAATCAGGCACACGCACAGACCAGAATTATAATAGAGCATGTGTTTGGGATGCTCAAGTCATGGTTCTGGTGCCTGGACACATCCTATGAAGCCTTGCAGTACTCACCATCTACATGTACTCAAATTGTCATTGCATGTGCCATGATACACAATATGATCCTGTGGAAACAGCTGCAGCAGGAACAACCTGGGGCAGGGCCACACAGCCCCCCACCATTGCCAAGGCCTGCACAGGCACAGAGTGACTCAAAAGAGGAACAACTTGAGCCTGCTCCAGTAGGCAGAAAGAGGAGTGCCCAGTATGCCCTGGCCTTGGCAAAGAGCCAATGCATAGCATACACTGACACAGTAGGGACCCAGGGAATAACACCTCTCTCTGACTCGCACATACAGTAAAGGGATGCCAAACATGACACTACATGTGCTCAACCATGTATGTACTATATGCATCTGACATAAGCAGCCCTCCAGCACCATCCTCAATACTGGCACAACCACAAGGTAAGTCACTCTTCCTACCATTTGCCAAATGGAGTAGTATGTGTTGTTACTTGTATCTATGATATGGATGTGAGCATGCAAGGGATTCAGGTGGCTGAATGGGATGCCAGCAAATAGTACACCTACAGTGGCAGCATGAGATCTGTAACAGATACTGGTGTCACCACAGTAGCCGGTACTACACATGGTGACAAATCTCACTGCCGGAAATGTGCTGCCCACATGTGTATCCATATGACACTCACATGCCAGTCAGGGTTGCTCACATACCCAACAGTCTCAGCCAGCAGGACAGGTGTAGACAAACACAAACAAAGGCTGTGCTAAGGCCTCTGAATGATGGCTATGGGTAACCTCCCTCCCTCCAGGCCTACACAGACAGACTACAACAGGTCAGGCAGTGGGATGTTAGTTCTGAAAGGTACGAAGTCAGAAACTGATATGAAGGTCAATCAAACCTAAGACCTGTATTACATTGATATGCCTCTAGTCAGCATGATAGGTTAGAATACAGAATGAAATGGAGTACCTGACATACTAGTACAGTCATAGCAAATGTGTACAAGCGTCAGGTGTGTCCCCCAATCCTATGTAGAAATGTAGTGACAGTCAGGTGTGCCCCACAATCCTATGTAGAATTGTAGTAACAGTCTGGTGTGCCCCCCAAATCCGATGTAGATATGTAGTAACAGACATGTGTGCCCCCCCAATCCTATGTAGAAATGTAGTAACAGTCAGGTGTGCCCCCCAGTCCTATGTAGAAATGTAGGAACAGTCTGGTGTGCCCCCCCAATCCGACGTAGACATGTTCTAACAGTTAGGTGTGCCCCCCAATCCGATGTAGAAATGTAGTAACAGTCAGGTGTGCCCCCCCCAATCCTATGTAGAAATGTAGTAACAGTCTGGTGTGCCCCTCTCAATCCAGTGTAGACATATAGTAACAGTCAGGTGTGCCCCCTAATCCTATGTAGAAATGTAGTAACAGTCAGGTGTGCCACCCCCTTGCCTATGTAGACACGTAGTAACAGTCATCTGTGCATCCCCCTAATCCTGTGTAGAAATGTAGTAACAGTCTGGTGTGCCCTCCAATCCAATGAAGACACGTAGTAACAGTCAGGCATGCCTCCCCAATCCTATGTAGAAATGTAGTAACATGTATGTGTAGGTATAATAACAGTGGAGCACAGATTATCTGAGGTGGCCAAGGTAGCAGGATAGATTGTAGCATTTGTACAATACGTAGGTATGTGTGTGTTAGGTCGGTGTGTGTTTTATATTGTGTGAGAGTGGTCAGTATGTATGCATGGTGAGGTGTGTCCTGGTGACCATTGCCTAGTAATGCCAATGACAGGGCTAAAGCCTCACAACTGCAGTGCCAAATATAATGCTCCCCAGTATAACACATTCTAGCAGTAAGCCATTGTAAATGTATGGAGGAAATATGTGTCACCATTTGAAAGATGGACATGGCATGACTGTTGGGCCAGATATACAAGCAGTACACAGGGGAAAGTACCCCAGACAGTGTATAATGTGTAACCATTAAATGGACACATCCTTGGAATTGTACATATAGATTTGCAGCACATTATCTGGGCTTGTAGTAGGAAATATCGATGTTGTCTGGCCAAACACTCACAGATCACAAAGGTCATAGGAATGATGCATTGAGAAACAGCTGATGTCCCTGCATAAACCAGCATCAGTGGAATGCCCCATGCATATCTGTGAGTCAGATGCTAGTAGTGTCCATAGCATACATGCACCCAGCTCACCCAACCACCACCCACAGGTACCTCTCCGGTCTTATCCCTGCTTTTGGGAATAGGTATAATATCACCCCCACCTGTGTATGGCAATAGTGAAAGAATGCAGCATGCAGTGCAGGTGTCCCATGCAAGTGTGTCCCTAGCTGTAAGCAGCACCCTGCCAGCATCCACACCACTTGGTCAATACCAACAGAAAGTATTGTCATGAACACCTATCACACCTACCCTATCATCCCAGGGGAATATATTGTATGGCAGTCTGGGACTGTAAGACTGACAGAATTCAACAGTCTGCTACAGCTGGCCTGCATCACTACCAAATGGCTTACAGTCCTCTGCCAAAGTCCTGTGTCTCACCTGTACTTCCATGAACACCTAGCACACCTACCCTGTCACCCCAGGGGAATATACTGTATGGCAGTTTAGGACTGTAGGACTGACAGAATGCAATGGCCTGCTACAGCTGGCCTACATCACTACTAAATGGCCTACAGTCCTCTGCCAAAGGTCTGTGTCTCACCCGTACTGCCAATGTATTTTTGGTTTTAGTTGCATCATTTTGTCACTCCTTTAGTTTCTTAGTTTAGGTTTTTATTGTTATCCCAACTTTTCAATTACCATTTGACTTGTACTTCTGATATATAAACTATTTAATGAGATTTTAAATATATTCATGCTTTAAAGATGTCGCAATGGTACATAGTTTTTAAGTACTATGACTGATACAATAAATGGAAAGCATGTTTTTGCTTTGTTTTGTTGAACCCAAAAATGCGGCGTACTATAATAAGTATCCTGAATTGTTCATCTCCCATATATGGGCATGACTTCCTTAAGAATCATTTGTAGTAATTTATTTGCATTAATTATAGGCTTAATGCATGATATGGACTATCACACGTTCATAAATTTTGAACTATGAAGAGCTACTTGTATTTGGAAGTATTTTAAAACAGGATAGTGAAACTTTTTGTTGAACGCTAACAAAATCAGCGCTACTTTGTTTAATTACTTTAACAATGTACTGATTAGCTTCTTAATTGATTGAATGATTACAATATGTGTTTACTATAAAGGCAGCTAAAATCATTATAAAATTTGTAACCTGATGAAGCGCATCTTATTGCGTGAAAGCGCTCGTTTTTGTTTTTATTAATAAAAGAATATAAACTTTTTTTCTCGTGGTGGTTTCAAGCAATTTATTCTAAGCCCCGTACTGCCAATGTATGTTATGTCATGGACTCCCAAATAACAACATAATACAGTCCACAGAACACATATGCAAGGCCATGTGGACAAACCATAGTAACATGTCCACCATGTCCCACTGCATGAACTGTGGATCAGCACCAATACACTGTTGTGATGAGAGGATTATAGGGAAACTATCAGAGAATGTTTGCATAATGTATGGAAAAGGACAGAATAATAGGGGGGGTGGCAGCATAGGCAGCATGGAATGTTCGAAGTCTGGAACACAGCTGTGTGCACATACTATCCCTGGCTGCAAACACAAGAATGGGTGGCTACAAACCTACTCATAAACCACAACAGGGGTAATGTCCTGACTTATGACCCTTGCCTCTGGGTAACGTGTGTGAATCTGTACAGCTGTGAGGTATTGCCAGAGCAAGATAAGGCCATACTGTCACGTCGATGGATGTACAAGTATGGGATCCTCTGTCACAACTGTAACAAGGTGCTGAACCAGTTACACAGACCCAGCAGTAAGTTTCTGCAGCTCCCCCTCCAGAATGACATTAGTTTGCAGGAATATGTAGGCATTTGACCACAATACTGGACACAGCTGCATTCACCCTGTGTTCCCCAGGACATCGCTGTGAGCAAAAATGTCTACCTGACAGTACTTGATGACATAAAACATCACAGTGTATAACAGTATACCTGTCTGAATATCTCTGCTAACACCAGGACCATGTAACAGAAGCAGCACAGACACAATTACCTAAAGTTCCCACTATCCCTTGCCCAGCTTGACACCATATTGTCAACTGATCTACAGATATCCTGAAGAAACAGTTTGCTAGCTGTAGCTGTAGGTGTAGAACACAAACGTCTGCACTGGAGTACAATCCACCTGGAATGGATCCACACATAAAATACAGAAGGGCATACTGGGCATGCTCCCACACTTAGAGAAATGAAGGTAATGTCAGACAACAAAATACTGAAAGGTTATACTGGGCATGCATACACACTTAAAGAAATGAAGCCCATGTCTGGCAACAACAGTGGACCATACATATCTGACAGCTGCAGATGTTAATGCATGCACTCCTCAGTATGCACCAGTCATGCTTTGCACACACATTAGATAAGAATAAACACATATATCCAATGACAACACACTATAATATGCCAAATGTACACATACATAGATGTGTGGAAGAGAGTGACAGTGACAAAGAGCCTTCCGTCATGAGGCCTGTCCCACCCACCACACAGCCAAATGGCTATAACAACATGAAGTGTAAATGTCACCCACTGTAGAAATTAGCCTCTGAATACCTCGGCATTATAGACTCTGTGGTGTTAGTGCTAACTGTGCAACATGACTGTACAAGGCAGTAGTCACCTAGCAGTTGTGAACATGTACCTGCAGAATATAAACCTGTGTGTGCCTGAGTGTGGTGTGTCTACCTCTAGATGAATGGGTTATGGCCCATGCACACACACTGCCCTCCCCATTGCCCTACTATGGCAGGCCCGCTGAAGTCAGTCACTTTGAAATACACCTTTGGGGAAAAGTTAGCCCAGTAATCTCTGTGGCTCATCCTATAACTACGTAATGTTGTAGTGTGTTAAACTAGTAAGGTAGGAGTTCTAATCCCAGAAATGGCAACTGTCTGAGTATTTGTCTATGTAGGGATCAATGCTTTTTAGGCTAGTCACTCTCACTACAATTTAAATGCCCTAATTTAGCAAGCCTGCTGATGTCATTCACTGTGAAATACACCTTTGGGGAAGGAGTAGCCCAGTAATCTCTGTAGTGCATCCTGTAACTGCATAATGCTGTAGTGTGATAAACTAGTTAGGTAGGAGCTCTAATCCCAGACATGGCAACTGTGTGTGTCTGTCTGTGTAGGAAGCAATGCTTTTTGAGCTAGTCACACTCACTAGAATTCAAATGCCCTTCTTTGGCAAGCCTGTTGATGTCAATCACTTTGAAATATAACTATGGGAAAGGAATAGCCCTGTAATCTCTGTGGTGCATCCTATAACTGTGTAATGCTGTTGTGTGATAAACTAATTAAGTAGAAGTTCTAATCCCCGATGTGGCAACTGTGTTTTTGTGTTTGCCTGTGTAGTGATCAATGATTTTTAGACTATTCACACTCACTACAATTCAAATGCCCTACTTTGGTAAGCCTGCTGATGTCAGTCCCTTTGAAATCCAACTTTGGGGAAAAAATAGCCCAGTAATCTCTGTGGTGCGTCCTATAACTGCGTAATGCTGTAGTGTGGTAAACTAGTTAGATAGGAGCTCTAATCCCAGATATGGCAACTGTGTGTGTTTGTCTGTGTAGAAAGCAATACGTTTTAGGCTAGTCACACTCACTACAGTTCATATGCCCTACTTTGACAAGCCTGCTGATGTCATTCACTTTGAAATACACTTTTAGGAAAGGCATAGCTCAGTAATCTCTGTGGTGCCTTCTATAACTGTATAATGCTGTAGTGTGATAAACTAGTTAGGTAGGAGTTCTACTCGCAGACATAGAAAGTGTGGATGTTTTTGTGTTTGTTTGTCTGTGTAGGGTGCAATGCTTTTGAGGCCATTCACAGTCAATACAACCTCCATTGCCCTTCTTTGACAAGCCTGCTTATGTCATTCATTTTGAAATACACTTTTGTGGAAGGAGTAGTCCAGTAATTTCTGTGGTTCTTCCTATAACAGCGTAATGCTGTAGTGTGATATAGTAGTTCAGTAGGGTTGTGTTCCCAGACATGGCAAGTGTGGATGTCTGTGTGTGTGTGTAGGGAGCAGTACTTTTGAGGCCATTCACAGTCAATACAACCTCTATTGCCCTTCTTTGGCAAGCCTGCTGATGTCATTCATTATGAAATGCATTTTTGGGAAAAGAGTAGTCCAGTAATCTACATGGTGTGTACTATAACAGCATAATACTGTAGTGTGATATAGCAGTTTGGTAGGAGTTCTATTCCCAGACACGGCAAGAGTGGATGCTCATGTATGTGGTTTTTTTTTTGTCTGTGTAGGGAGCAATGCTTTTGAAGCCATTCACACTCACTACAACCTCCATTTCCCTTCTTTACAAGCCCGCTGATGTCATTCACCTTGAAATACACCTTTGGGGAAAAGTAGTCCAGTAATCTCCATAGTGTATCTTGTAACTGCGTAATGCTGTAGTGTGATAAACTAAATAGGTAGAAGTTCTAATCCCAGACATGGCAACTGTGGTGTGTGTTTGTCACTTGTATCCTGTGTGGTGTGGCTGTAAGTGTGTAACAACTGGATTCATTGTGTTGCATGTTTTGCAAATTTCTTATATGGTGGGCCTATTATATGTCACAATGTCCACCTTACAGGATAACATATATCAAATAGCCGAGAAGTTGGGGTCCCAACCCATACCCCAACATGTGACATCAAGGCCTGGCAAACAAATTAAGAAACTCTCGTATTACTTAGAGAGCACTTTCAACCCATGTCTCATACACAAACACATTTGTCTAGGCAACAACTGATTTGTTGATAGCACCCTGCATTTTGCCTACAGATAGTAACCATGGTGTGATTGCAGTGGACTACAGAGGGCATGGCACCCTGTCCCATCACAACAATAGGCACATAATTGCCTTCACTATGTTCCCCACTGGACACCTGCAACAACTGTGGGGACATCAAATGTGACCCAAAAAGGACATACCATGCCTTAAACACATGCCCTGTATCGGCAGATGCCACTGACACCAGGGAATACCTGTATCATGCTATCAATGCAGGTGCAGGGTCAACCTGGTGTCCATTACCAGTTCCCGCCACATGAAGCTAGGACTGGCACATCTGAGGATAACAATCTGTATACACAACATGGGCCAAGCACCCCAGGTACAGTTCCACATGTCACTGAACATGCATGTGGGATGTGCGCACATCCCAGACACCATCCATGTCATGTACTATAGAACACATACATGGCAAGCATTGCAAAGCACTGGCCACACACAATAGTAAACAGCAAGAAAAAAGCAAACTCCACAGCATTGTACAAACCTTTTAATAAAATAAAGATTTCAGACAAATAAGCCCTTCTTCGGTGTTGATAAAATTTCCAATAAAAACTAACATCTTTTATATTGAAAGACTCAAAACACATGACACAGCACTAACCTATCAAAAACTAACAATCAATTTATCAATTAGAAATTTTAAAGGATTTAAAAAAATATATATCACATTCTGAAAACATATATTTACACCACATAACTTGCCATAGTTATACAAAGCTATAGTTCATGTAAAAGTTCTTACTATTTAGTGAACTTACTGCTGCTTTCTTTTCAGTTAAAAAATGTCACATTTTAAAAACATGTATTTACACCACATAACTTACTATATGAGTTTTTACTAATTAGTGAACTTGCTGCTGCTTTCTTTTCAATTGGGTTTTAGTGTGACCAGTTTATTCAAACCAGGGTAGGAATCCGCTTGTAAGCAGATAATCCACTAATATTCTTTAGTGTCTAATTTATTAATCAAATCACCATGTCTAACATTGGAAATTTGGGTATCTATCACACAAAACAAAAAATAATGTGATTCATCAGTCTCCTGTATATGTTGGGCTAAGGAGTTAGTAATCACTTTCCTCCATATCTCTAACGTATGTTCTACGATCCTGTCTCTTAACCTCCTTACAGATTTACCAACATAAAAACAGGAACAATGTTGGCATAATGCCAAATAAATAACATATGTAGTATTACATGTAGCTGTACATAAACAATTAAACCTTCTGCCATTCAATGGATGTACAAATTCAGTTAATGTAATTATACTGACACAGCATATACAGTTATAGCAGGGATAGGTACCTTTTTTATTATAAGCAATAGAACCTGCCCTATTTAAAGTAAAATCTTTGTAGCATAAACATTTTTTTAAACTACTACAGTTCCTATAAGTGAAACATGGTTTTTCGGGGAGCCATTTTTCATGGACAGGTATGGCTTTTAATATATGCCAATTATTCCTGATGAATTCTTCTACAGATTTTCTTATTCTAGTGTAGGTCGTTAAATATCTCAAGGTTTTATCAGATGGGAGATGAATAGTAGTCACATCATCTTGGTTGGAAAAATATGGCTTAGCCTCCACTCATAGATACCACTGCATTTCTAATCCCATCTAGCTCACCTTGGTTATACCCTCTTGCTAATAATTCATCAGTCATATCTTGCATCTGTTTATGACATATTTCATCTTGTGTATTTAGTCTACTAGCACGTAAATATTGGTTCTTCGGTATACCCTTAAATAAATGTCTGGCATGCATGCTGGTTTTATGTAAATTCTTATTTACTTGCTCATCTTTTTTGTAAATACTAATTTCTAATGTACCTTCCATTTTAGATAAAGTAACATCTAGAAAATTTATATTGATTCTGAGTGCTTCATTTCAAATTGCAAGAAGCCATTAACATAATTCAGGTAATCATAAAAACTTTCAAGCTCATCACTTGTACCATGCCATGCCAGGAAAAATATCATCCACAAAATGCTTATAGAACAGTATCTTAGATGTGTATCTATTGGCCTGACCAAAAATATTTGTCTGTTCCCACTTGCTTAGTGTTAAATTGGCATAAGTATTTGCAATTGCTGTGCCCAAGCTATACCTGATATTTGTTGGTATAGCTGTTTATTAAACACAAAGACATTATTCTGCAATATTAGTTCTAATAGCTCACAGAATGTCTCAATGCGTCTAGCAGATAGTTGGCCACATTCCAGAAGTATTTCCCTTATTTTTTCTATCCCAAAGTCATTAGGGATCACAGTAAAAAGGGACTTAATATCTAAAGTCACCAATAAAAAATGTACTGCATTCCCATTATACCATGTATATAATTGTGTAAGAAAGTCTCTGGTGTCCTTTATATAACTGGAACACCTTGTAAAAAGACTTTAAGGGCTTTTTCTAGATATACAGATAAAGGTTTGGTGGCTCACCCACGGCCAGAGACTATAGGCCTCATTGGTGGCTTATTCACTGACTTATGTTTTTTGGGTACGCCATATAGGATAGGTATTGTAGGACAAGGAACAGTAAAGAAATTAAAGGTGTCCACATCTATGTCATTCATTAGCTGTAAGTCATAAATGACCATATTGATCCTAGTAATAGTCTCATTAATATCCCTATCAGATATCAATTTAAACGTATCTATATCAGAAATCAGTTCATTCATTGCTTCAAGATAGTCATCAGTATCCATAAGCACTATACTACCCCCTTTATCTGCCTCTTTAATTATCAAATTTGTACTACTTTCCAAAGCTTTTAATGCTGAGGGTTCCTCCCTGGTAAGATTATGTTTTTTTTATAACAATTACCATTGTATATCTCTCTGATTTGTTTCTCACATAAATCATTAACACAGTCACTACTGGATCACTGTAAGGTGTAAAACTACTTCTTCTCTTCCACCTAACATCTATATAGGAATCTGAACTCTTTAAAATATTTTTCAAGTTTAAATTACGTGAAAACATTCTTAGTTCTGTAACAGCATTCGCAACATTATCAGTAGACATAGTTATAAATCTTAGTCCTTTAGAAAGTAAAGAGAGCTTAGTATCCATTAACTGATAGTTAGATAAGTTTACAACAGATTTCTTATGAGTCTTATTAGACAACACACTGGCATTAAAAGTCTCAAAATTGCCATTTAAAGTCTTAACGTTAGTCACAGCTACTTGTTGATTTGAAATGTTAACATATAAAGGCTCAGTATTTCTCACTACTCCTTGTTGTTTCTGCTGCGGGTCATCAGGCCATTCCTGGGTCTGCCTCTTGATTGCGACTGTTGCCTGGATGGATCACAATCCTTCTTTGTGATCTGCTCTGGTAATTTTACTATTACCTGTTGATTCCCTTCTAAAATGGGGGAATGTAAGCTCATTTTATGATTTTCATTAGTGCCACAAAGTTGTGACTGTTGGTCCCACCTCACCTTCCTCTAAACTGAACGCTTTACCACATGAACTGACGTGGGTGGTACATCAGAAACCTCCCCCTCTTCATTTGATTAGCTAGATGAGTTGTTATTCTCCGATGCTATTGTGGAATTTACCGACAATTGTATTTGGTTGCTTACAACTACAAATGTATCTAGTTCATGCATAGAGCCCTGCTTACTCTGATTTAAACTGATATTAGGTTTGCCAGAGGCTAAACATTTTGGCCAAGAAAAAATTTGGCTGTTACTAAAGTCAGAGATATCTCTGTGTATTTCTTTATGTTTTATGCCTTCTAATTGACTGTCAACAGCATTAAGTCTCATAAACATTTCATCAAACAGAGATATATTATCATTAAACAAAGCTGAACTGGAAAAGTTCTTTTTTTAATTCTTCTGTCTCTTTACATAATTCATTTTCTTTTGGTGCAAAAAAGTAATTCATTAGATGCATGTAATTTAAACTCAAATTGAAATTCAGTACTTGCCATTTCTTTAACAGATCAGGGTATGTGTTACCATATGAAGGCATATTAAGAATACGTAGCCCACATGGTACAATACCCACCTCTAAGCAAGTATTAAAACTGAACCATTGCCACTTTAATTTCTTGAAGCTCTTTACCTTACTTTCAAGAGTTTGTAGAAAGGAAAGGAAGTCATTTTTCTGGGATGTTTATCTTTGTAACTCTTGTAGCTCCATCCACTGTTGCAACCATGCAGTTCAACAATGGATTTCCCTCACCAACAGATTTTGTAGAGTCCTGGTACTATCATTTGTCAAGCTGGTGGGCTGTGTCATCATAACTCATGGAAGACAACGCTCAATGGTTCACCAAATAAATGAGACAATCAAAAAGGCAAAAAAGGTGAACCAAATGATGAAGTGGAGTCAGCAAACAAATATCCAAACAGCAAGAAAAAAGCAAACTCCACAGCATTGTACAAACCTTTTAATAAAATAACAAAGCATTCAGAAAAATCAGTCCTTCAGTGTTGATAAAATTCATAGTAAAACTAACATATTTTATATTAAAATACTCAAAACACATGACACAGCCCTAACCTATCAAAAACTAACAATCAATTTATCAATTAGAGATTCTAAAGGAATTTTAAAAAATATATCACATTCTGAAAACATATATTTACACCACATAACTTGCTATAGTTATACAAAGCTGTAGTTCATGTAAAGGTTCTTACTATTTAGTGAACTTACTGCTGCTTTCTTTTCATTTAAAATGTCACATTTTAAAAACATGTATTTACACCACATAACTTACTATATGAGTTTTTACTAATTAGTGAACTTGCTGCTGCTTTCTTTTCAATTGGGTTTTAGTGTGACCTGTTTATTCAGACCAGGGTAGGAATCCGCTTGTAAGCAGATAATCCACTAATATTCTTTAGTGTCTAATTTATTAATCAAATCACCATGTCTAACATTGGAAGTTAGGGTATCTCTCACACAAAACAAAAAATAATGTGATTCATCAGTCTCCTGTAAATGTTGGGCTAAGGAGTTAGTAATCACTTTCCTCCGTATCGCTGACTTATGTTCTACAATCCTGTCTCTTATCCTCCTTGCAGATTTACCAACATAAAAACAGGAACATTGTTGGCATAATCTCTAAATGAAAAAAACAACAGCCACTACTCCCCAGGTAACTCTGTTGCAAATAAAGAGAAATCCTATTGCAAAAAATGACCAACAGAGGCAAAGCTCCAGGTTCACAGACAGCCTTTTAATAAACACACAAGCGCTTTCACCAAATGCTTCTTCAGGTGTAACATAAAAACTAAGTACTTAAAGCATCATATTTAACTATTAAATCTCAAATCACATGACAAATTCAAATTCCAGTTTAAAGGTACAAATCCTACAATTCATTCTCAAAGAACCATATTAAAGTATATAAAAATATATGTGTATATATAGAAAAATACATCATTCTAAAGACAAGCACTCATAAATTTTATCACAAAAATATTGAGACACACACACACACACACACACACACACACACACACGCACACACACATGCACACACACACATATGTATATATATATATATATATATATATATATATATATATATATAAAAGTCTTTTAAGAAATGTATGTAAAAAATGTATGTAAACTATCATATACATATCAGATCATGAAGGTAGCATATATAATAAGCCACTCATTTCCTTCGCAGTGGTCTGACTTTCAAAGCAGGTCGCAGTGATATATAATCATTCAAACCATGTCCTGCATTCACTCTCAGCCTAATAATACACTGTTCTTCCATTTCTTCTGTTTTTAATCTCATATCCCATCATCTTTAATTCCCATAATTTATTCCTGTGACTGAAAACCCAAACCTATGCATACTATCTGTATTAGCAACATGCTTTGCTAATGCATTAAACATGTTTTTCTTGCCGATATGATAAATATGTTCCTAATCCTATCTTTTAGCATCCAGTCAGTCTTTCTGATGTAAAATTTACTGCATACCCTACATACAGCTAAATATAGCACATGTATACTCATGGAAGTGGCCTTGATCTTAAAATCAAAATGTTCTGCTGTATCTGGATGAAAAAATGTAGGACTGATATTTATATATGGGCAAAATGAACACTTCCTACAAGGAGTGGTTACTCCTTGTATAATAGATCTATTAATCTCCCTTGCACCACAAAAGCGTCTCTTCAGGGATCTTTTGTTTCTGAAGATAAACTGAGGTTTTAAATCGAGATATTTACTAACCTGCTTATTGGTCATTAAAATGTTCCAGTTTCTTCTAACGATACTAGTATACCGATTAATATTCATTGAATAACTGAATTATATCCTTAGATTATTATTGAGCCCCCTTTCTGACTTGTGACTTCTATCATCCTGTTTCCATTCTGAGAAATAAGGATTAGCTCTAGCATTTCTCATATTCACCACATTTTCTACACTCTTCTCTATCACATCTACATTATACCCTGTATGTATTAACTCAGTGCTAGTGGTATTAAGCTGTTGATGAAAATCCTGCTCACTCACGTTAAGCCTTGAGGCTCTATAAAGTTGATTTTGCACCACATTTCTAAAAATGTACTGTGGATGCATGCTTCCTCTACTAAGAAGATGCTTAACCCTACATTATTTCCTGTGGAGCTTAGTCTCAATTACATTCCTACCATTCCTGTAAATGGTCATATCCAAGAAATCAACATTCGTATGTGACCGATTCACAGTAAATGTCAAAAAATGAGTCTATCTATTCAAGAATTCAACAAAATTCATCAGAGACTCAAGGATACCATCCCATAATACAAAAAGGTCATCTACAAATCTTCTAAAAAATAGAACTTGTTTACTAAAGGGGCCTCCTACAAGGTGCTCACTCTCCCAAGTGGCCATCACTGCATTTGTGTAGCTGTTCGCTCACAAGGTGCCCATCACTATACCATTAACTTGCCAGCATATGAATTCTCTGAACATAAACACATTATTCTCTAGAACCAAATGTAATAGTTCCCTCATTTGTATTGTCTTAATACCACTACTACCCATAACAGATTCCATATACTTGATAGTGAAATCTATCGCCAGATCATTGGGAATCGTGGTGAATAACGAGTCCACATCAAGAGTGACCAATAGCACTCGATCCCCCAGTGTATTCTCCATAGTAAAAGCATACAGATCCCTAAGGAAATATTCCATATCTCTCAATATACACTTAGATTTATCTAATAGGGGTCTCATTTTTTTTCTCAATATAAATCGATATGGACTCAGTGCACCAGTTGGCCCCAGCCACTATTGGTCTTATCGGGGGATTTTTGTTATCCTTGTGCACTTTCAGCAATCCCTGAATTATGGGTATAGAGGGGTGAGGTACCATAAAGTACTGACATAGGTCAACATCTATAATAGCACAAAGCAACCTCCTAATTTCAGACTCTACCTTCATGATCATTTCATTAACTTTTATTTGTGTAATCAAAATGTAAAAATCCTTATTACTCAACATTGAATGCATACTATAATCATATTTTTCCCTATCTAAAACCACTATCTTGCCACCCTTATCGGACGGCAGAATCATAATCGAAGTATTTCTCTCTAAATCACAAACTGCAACATATTGTACTTTCGTCAAATTAAAATGCTTAGATTCCTGTCTATTAAAGTGCTGTTTATAGCACATGTCATACACATCATTAATACACATTGGTTCAAAAGCTTGAACCAAAGGATTCATTTTAGGGATAAAAGCACTCAGTTTCTTAAAAAGGTTCTGACTAACATTGGCATTATCACAACCAAAAGTTAGTTTAAGCATCAGATTATGAGTAAACTGTTTAATGTCCAAAACAATTTCAGACAAATCTGAGTCAGTGCTAGGTATAAAAGACAATCCTTGATTTAATACAAATACCTCATCCTCTGTTAGAGTGTGCATAGATAAATGTAATACTAAGTCTTGGCATTTAAAAATGCTTTCTTGATGGCATAATGGCTCACTGCTGTATCCTTGTCTTTATACTTGTTGCTTACTTGACTTCTGCCTCTCTGCTGCCCTCCTCCTCTGGTTATAGACCTTTCCCTTATTGGCAGTGGACAAACAAGGATCTGAAGACAAGAAAACTGTAAAAAAGGGTCTAAATTTACAGCGTTCACCAGAGATTTTCTGTCTTCCTCCTGATGAACCTGCGTCACAGTGGTAACCATTTTAGGCCAAGCACCTGATATCTTCTCTTGCGCCATCTGTGGTGCTACCACTTCGAAATTCAATTCTGGTATGCTCGCATCCTCATTGGTCGTCGTCACCCCACAGTTACATTGTTGACATTCACAGCGTTCTCAGGTATAAAGCGGACAAGTAAAGACATTACTTGCTGCAAAATCTTTTTTATCTCTATTTACTTTCTTTAATTTTATTTGCAACAGTTTTCTAGAGTAGACATTCACACTCTCTAACATCTCACACATATATTTATCTAAGATGTTAGTGTTGAAGCATTGGTAAAGGTCTGAGTGCCTACTTTTGATTAAAGCAAGCACCAAAACAATTTCTCTATCAGCGAAGGCAATTAACAATTTCAAGTATCCCATGCTGGTGTTAATATTCAGTCTCTGCCATCCACTGAGTAAAACTGGTTTACAATTCACTTGAGAGGGCATTTTTAACACCCTCAAACCCCTTGGTATAACTCCCTCCTTTAAACATACCTCCAGATGAAACATCTGATATTGTAGTCTCTTCAGTCTAAATAATTCCTTCTCCAATGCAAAAAGGCAACTTCTGAGTGCAATAAAATCCACACTTTGTGTTTGTTCCACTTCCTCCTCCTAAACACCATCAAGCAATGAATTTACTTGTTAATTTACCTTAGATAAAAAATGTTCAGTGCTGGAAACAGTACAACCATTAACAGTGGAGGGATTATAATCCAATTCAATGTTCTCAGACCCAGCAGCCATCTCCCTGGAAATAGTGGCAAAAAACAAGCAGATAACTGAAAAAACAACAACCACTACTCTCCAGGTACCTCCGTTGTAAATAAACAGAAATCCTATTGCAAAAAACGACCAATGCAGGCAAAGCTCCAGGTTCACAGACAGTCTTTTAATAAACACACAAGCTCTTTCACCAATTGCTTCTTCAGGTGTAACATAAAAAATAAGTAATAAAAGCACCATATTTAACCATTAAATCTCAAATCACATGACAAATTCTAATTCCAATTTAAAGGGACAAATCCTAAAATTCATTCAAAGAACCATATTAAAGTATATGTGTATATATAGAAAAATAAATCATTCTAAAGACAAGCACTCATAAATTTTATCACAAAAATAGCATTGAGACACACACACATATGTATATATATATATATATATATATATATATATATATATATATATATATATATATATATATATATATATATATATAGATATGTCTTTTAAAAAATGTATGTAAACAATCATATACATATCAGATCATGAAGGTAGCATATATATAATAAGCCACGCATTCCCTTCATAGTGGTCTGGCTTTCAAAGCAGGTCGCAGTGGTATATATTCATTCAAACCATATCTTGTATTCGCTCTCAGTCTAATAATCCACTGCACTTCTATTTCTTCTGTTTTTAATCTCATATCCCCTGAAGAGATGCCTTTGTGGTGCAAGGGAGATTAATAGATCTATTATACAAGGAGTAACCACTCCTTGTAGGAAGTGTTTGTTTTGCCCATATATAAATATCAATCCTACCTTTTTGCATCCAGATACAGGAGAATGGGAATGATTTTAAGATCAAGGTCACTTGCATGAGGATGCATGTGATCTATTTAGGTGTATGTAGGGTATGCAATAAATATTATGTCAGAAAGACTGACAGGATGCTAAAAGATAGGATTAGGGAGCATATTTATCATATCGGCAAGAAAAGCATGTTTAATGCATTAGCGAAGCATGTTGCTAACACAGATGGTACACATAGGTTTGGGTTTTCAGTCATAGGAATGAATTATGAGAATAAAAGAGGAGGGGATATGAGGTTAGAAACAGAAGAAATGAAAGCGGAGTGGATTATTACACTTAGAGCGAGTGATCCAGTAGCGACTGTGTTTAATGATTTATGTGAGAAACAAATCAGAGAGATATACAATGGTAATTGTTATAAAAAAACATTTAATCTTACCAGGGAGGAATTCTCAACATTAAAAGCTTTGGAAAGTAATATAAATTTGATAATTAAAGAGGCAGATAAAAAGGGTACTATAGTGCTTATGAATATTGATGACTATCTTGAAGCAATGAATGAACTGATTTCTGATATAGATACATTTAATTTAATATCTGATAGGGATATTAATGAGACTATTACTAGGCTAAATATGGTAATTTATGACTTAAGCTAATGAATGACATAGATGTGGACACCTTTAATTTCTTTACTGTTCCCTGTCCTACAATACCTATCCTATATGACCTGCCCAAAATACATAAGTCAGTGAATAAGCCACCAATGAGGCCTATAGTCTCTGGCCATGGATGGGCCACCGGACCTTTATCTGTATATCTAGAAAAAGCCCTTAAAGTCTTTTTACAAGGTGTTCCCAGTTATATAAAGGACACCAGAGACTATCTTACATAATTATATACATGGTATAATGGGAATGCAGTACATTTTTTATTGGTGACTTTAGATATTAAGTCCCTTTTTACTGTGATCCCTAATGACTTTGGGATAGAAAAAATAAGGGAAATACTTCTGGAATGTGACCACCTATCTGCTAGATGCATTGGGACACTCTGTGAGCTATTAATACTAGTATTACAGAATAATGTCTTTCTGTTTAATAAACAGCTATACCAACAAATATCATGTATATCTATGGGGACAGAGATTGCAAATACTTATGCCAATTTAACACTAAGCAAGTGGGAAGAGACAAATAATTTTGGTCAGGCCAATAGATACACACCTAGGATACTGTTCTATAAGCGTTTTGTGTATGCCATTTTCCTGGCATGGCATGGTACCAGTGATGAGCTTGAAAGTTTTTATGATTATCTGAATAATGTTAATGACTTTTTGAAATTTTAAATGAAGCACTCAGAATCTAATATAAATTTTCTAGATGTTACTTTATCTAAAACTGAAGATAGATTAGATACTAGTATTTACAAAAAGGATGTACAATTAATAAGTATTTACATAAAACTAGCATGCATGCCAGACATGTTTTTAAGGGTATATCGAAGAGCCAATATCTACATGCTAGCAGACTAAATACCCAAGATGATATATGTCATAAACCGATGCAAGATATGACTGATGAATTACTAGCAAGGGGGTATAACCAAGGTGAGATAGATAGGATTAGAAATGATGTGGTATCTATGAGAGGAGGAAAGGCTAGGCCATATTTGTCCAGCAAAGATGATGTGACTAGTATTCATCTCCCATCTTATAACACCTTGAGATATTTAACGACCTACACTAGAATAAGTAAATCTGTGGAAGAAGTTATCAGGAATAATTGGCATATATTAAAAGCCATACCTGGCCATGGAAAATGACTCCCTGACAAACCATGTTTCACTTATAGGAACTGTAGTAGTTTAAAAAAAGTTTATGCTACAAGGATTTTACTTTAAATAGGGCAGGTTTTATTGCTTATAATAAAAAAGGTGCCTATCTCTGCTATAACTGTATATGCTGTGTCAGTATAATTACATTAACTGAATTTATACATCCATTGAATGGCAGAAGATTTATTTTTTTTGTACAGCTACATGTAATACTACATATGTGACTTATGTATCATTATGCCAACATTGTTCCTGTTTTTATGTTGGTAAATCTGCAAGGAGGTTAAGAGGCAGGATCGTAGAACATAAGTCAGAGATATGGAGGAAAGCGATTACTATCTCCTTAGCCCAACATTTACTGGAGACTGATGAATCACATTATATTTTGTTTTGTGTGAGAGATACCCTAACTTCCAATGTTATACGTGGTGATTTGATTAATAAATTAGACACTAAAGAATATGAGTGGATTATCCACTTACAAGCGGATTCCTACCCTGGTCTGAATAAACTGGTCACATTAAAACCCATATTGAAAAGAAAGCAGCAGCAAGTTCACTAATTAGTAAAAACTCATATAGTAAGTTATGTGGTGTAAATACATGTTTTTAAAATGTGACATTTTTTAAATGAAAAGAAAGCAGCAGTAAGTTCACTAAATAGTAAGAACCTTTACATGAACTACAGCTTTGTATAACTATAGCAAGTTATATGGTGTAAATATATGTTTTCAGAATGTGACATATTTTTTTAAGTCCTTTTGAATCTCTAATTGATAAATTGACTGTTAGTTTTTGATAGGTTTGGGCTGTGTCATGTTTTTTAAGTATTTTATTATAAAATATGTTAGTTTTACTATGAATTTTATCAACACTGAAGAAGGACTTATTTGTCTGAAAGGTTTGTTATTTTATTAAAAGGTTTGTACAATACTTTGGAGTTTGCTTTTTTCTTGCTATTTGGATTTTTGTTTGCTGACTCCACTTCATCATTTGGTTCACCTTTTTGCCTTTTTGAAGGTTGTGTGTCAGGGCCGGCAACTCAGCACGTAAAAATCTACTGCCAATCATTAGCGGACTGGAGTTCCGCTGTGGCGACCCCTAACCGGGAAAAGCTGAAAGACACAAACAAACAAACAAACACACAATAGCAACCCAGGTGACTGGATGGTGTATACAATACCCACCTGTGTGGGCCAATCCAGACACTGCACCTCTGAGCAACACTGCAGTCAATTGTCATGTGGCCTGATGCCAAGGTATACCCTTCACCTAGTCTTGTACAGCCTTCTGGCACAGTCAACCACTACACACCTGTAAAGCAATGCATCCCTGCATGTCAGTACTGGCACACTGTGCCTGTGTTTGTATGGAGTATAATGCTTTCGACCACATTTGCACCCACTAAACTCCTATTGGCCTACTGAAGCATGCTGTCTGATGTCAGACACCTCACATACCCTTTGCCCGTATATCATCCGGATAATCCCTGTGGTGCATGTGATACCTGTGCATTACTATATTGTGGCAAACTAGCTAGTTAGGAAGTCTATCCCTGACCCTGTCAACTGTGTCAATGTGTATGAGTCCCTGAGAGAGTGTGGCTGTGTTGACGATGACACCTGTTCATGTGGACAGGCACATGCACTACACCTACCTTATCACTACTATATCACTGCTGCAGATGTCACTCACCATCAGGTATACCTTTGGACAGCTCCCCAACATGTAAGCTATGTGGCACATGCAATAACTGCATAAACATATGATAGCAATAGATAGTCAGTCAGGGATTTAAAACCCCGTACTGGTAGTTGTGTGAAACAAACATGCTTAGGTTTTACTTTCCCACCCCTTCCCTGACTTACTTTGTCTCTGTCTGTCTCTCTCACTCCCTCTCTGGTGGATGTGGAGAAGTACACCTGCTTTGCTTAGGCAGCAGTTTGTGTCTTGTATGAGATGCTCATGATCAGCTGATGGCCTCTGCATGAATTGCAGTCCCCCTCTAGCTGATTGCATGTGGAACAACTGTGGTAACATTTCTATAGCCAATTGCATGGAAACACACTCCAATATCTAGGAACATCATGTGGGTGTTGGTCCTTTTCATTCACTGTGAGCAGGACCTCAATTTGGTTTTTGGCAAACAGCATCACAGATGGTATTGGGATTTACCTCTAACAACACTGTGGAAACAGGCCAACAGACATGAGGGGGATGTGCCAGACATGACTACAGAATGTAAGTGCTGCTCCTATGCATTTGGAGTAATGTCGGTTTAACAGGGTATGTGTGGATATGGCTAGTCTACATGATTTAATACCTGTCATGACAATGTTATGTGCTTGAGGATACTCCCATCTGCAGACTAGGCAGTGTGTGGAGACTTATGTTTCTTGTGTTACTCACAGAATACCTGTCTTAGAACTGCAGAAGCATAGTCTGAGGATTGCAGTCAGTACATGGTGACAGCCATGAGAGTTACTGACTTCATATCCCTCATAGGGCATATGTCACAACAAACCCTGGCACGATAGTAAATGTATGAGGTTATCACAGCAACATGCAAATATTGGCCCAGTGTTTGTGCCTCCAGCCACAAGTCTGTCAACCTTTGTACATATGTCATTCAGTAACAGGTGCATATGTTCTGTACACCATTATTTACTGACATCATACCTGATAACAAGCCAGTCAGATATCAGACGGCTAGACATGTTATGTATAGTAGGGGTTATTTCTGAGGAAATAATCTGTGCATTCTGTGGTTGTGTGTACAGTACTGGGGTTTATGTACTTATGGAAATTGTCGACAGTATGCGTATTGCACATACATACCTTGGGCTGTGCACAGAGTGTGGTAGATGCCAATGTTCTTGGTCCTGTTCTATCTGATATTATATGCTGCTCCAGTGTATGGTACTCTATTGGCTCACATGTCTGTAGGGCCATACACACACGTGTCCCATACCACAGACAGGCATCGTACCACACTGTGTCATGACCCGGTGTATGTAGGGTTAATGTGTGAGTGGCTCATATGAGGATGGTGTTTATCAGACAGTCCATATAGTGTCATATTAAGCTTGCATACCATATGTGGCTCTGGCTGTGTTCACATTGGTTGTTGGTATGCACTTTATCACTGGTGTCTGTTACTCTGTGCAGTGACATGCTTGTAGAGCCTACTATATTTGCAGGTACATGTGTATTTCCCCATACAAAATGTAATCCAGCATTGTGGCAGTCTGCCTGTAGCTTGCACAGTGCTTTGTGCCATGCCTAGCAGCTTAGTGTAATTACCCAGTGTGCTGTGATGTCCTGTTATTTGCAAGACATACTGCTGCCAGGCCAACATAACTGTTGTGTATTTCTGACAAAGCAGTGGGATTCTGTACAGATGTATGTCACTATCTACTGGGTAGTATGTGGCCATGTGACATCTGCACCACAAGATATTATGTGTCAGGGCAGACTGGCGTGTGTGAATGCATAAACTGTGTGGTCATATGTTGTCCAGTATT
Source organism: Protopterus annectens (assembly GCF_019279795.1). Lineage (NCBI taxonomy): Eukaryota > Metazoa > Chordata > Ceratodontiformes > Protopteridae > Protopterus > Protopterus annectens. Next base: position 1,575,441,171 of record NC_056735.1, on the reverse strand, counting down.
CACGTGATATACCCATGGACATGGTTGTTAACATTCACATTGTGAGGTGTGGTGCACATGTCTCACATGAAGTTGATCTGTGCGCACCTCTGGATTGACCACAGAGTGCCAGACTGTCCACATATAATGGTCATATCTGTTCTGTAATCCACAGGATCATTACTGTGCTAGCAGTGGTACTGTACTATGATGACATTAGGATGTTTGTCAGTAGCCAATGGCATACATGTCAAAAGCAGATGTGACCTCCCACACACAACATGTCTGTTAAGACAACCCCTGTTACAGTAGCAACAGTCTGCATATATATCTGCAATACATACATGACATCCCCTTGCACTAAGAGGTTGGGACTATTGGTGCTGAGATAGGACTCCAATCCATGTTCTGGACATATGCTAAACATATATGTATATATATATATATATATATATATATATATATATATATATATATATTTATACATATACATATATCTATATAAATATATAAACATATGCATATCTACATACATATATATATATATATATATATATATATATATATATATATATATATATATATACAAACTCAACTATATACATATACACAGCAATATATGTCTACACATATACATATATATATAGATATATATGCAGATATAGTTATGGATATCTGCATATATATTGACATAAATAGGTATATCTGATTAGAGATGTATGCATATATAGATATCTACATATATATTGACATAATAGGTATATCTGTACACATAGGCTGTGCACACATATACATATATATATACATACATATATATATATATATATATATATATATACACACACACACACACACACACACACACACACACACACACACACACACACACACACACACAGATCTAAAAATGGCCATATATATGTGCACTATACAGATGTGTAGACATACATGTGTATGAATATATATATGTGTATGTACATGTAGACATATATCTACTTATGTATATGTATACATCCATATTCCTGTCATGTGTAAACATCACGGTTGTGTATACCTTCCCAGATGTATCTCACCATATGTATCTGGTATGTGTATATTTAGATATAACAACATATGTGATGCAACAGTAATATCAATAAGAAGCACTACACAATTGTGGAAGTTAAAGCAATTGTTCAATACTATTCAATATGTGTAGTGACAGATATATTGGAAAAACAACAGCTGTCTTTACAGGTGTCATGGTGTAGTGGTTAACTGTTGTGACGATAGTGTGCTGGGTTCAAGACCTGCAAGGGCTGTATATTTTGTTGCTGGGCAGAACAAGGGCTGTTGGATACAGAGTGGTTAAGGCAGTTTTGAGCAGCTTTAAGCGTGTTTGCATGGGTTTGTGTGAAGCTAAGTGGTGGTAAGCTACGGTTAAACATATGATCACTTACACCGTGTAGACTTTGCTTACCAGTATGCAACTCTGCTTAGCTGTTATATTGCAGCAATGATAACATCTGCTAAGCATGGCTCCGCCCTGGTAACCAGTGCTCACATCCCAGTCTGATAACATAGCAGGGTAATGACATCTGTGATAAGTGTATGTAATGCCATGTACAATACATGTATCTATGTGCTGTCATTACAGTAGCAAGGGGTGAGAGTGTCATGTCTGGGACACTCAAGTATATAAGACCTGCACAGCACTGTTATCCATGTGAATGTGTTACATACAAGGGTAGTAAGATAGGTTACATGCTGTCACACTGGCAGGTAGTGTATCATGGTGGTACTACTGTTGACAGTGCTTTCCCAAGCAAGAGTAGATTGATAAATATAGTACTGACAATAAGCACACCTGCAGGCATAGCTGGACTCTGAGGCCTCACTTTCATGTTCCTGATGTGTGAGCTGTGTCACAGTATATATCCCCTACTGGATAATTGTCTGATATGTGGAAAGCAACTGTAGACAACTGTCTGTACAGCACATGTCAGTGAGGGTCTCCAACATGTAGTAATGGCATACATAATGGTGTCAGATGTCTATCTGCTGACACATTCATCCTACTGCATAGCTAATTGCCAAGATGATGTCCGTCAGTCCCTGTACAGATGTGCAGGTGTCCAGCTTGTATACGTACAGGCAACCTATGCTTGACTGACACTGACATGTCTGCCCAGCTGTGTTATAACTGGCACATATAGGAGACAACACACTGTATGCACCACATGCCATGAGTACCTCCACTACACTACCACAGTCAACAGAACATGCTTGGGTACAGGTCCCATCACAGACACTAACCATGTGTTGTAATACATGTTGCATACATGTCAACTGGATCATCTCAGTGGCCATTTACAGGAGGCACCCAGAAGATTGGCTAATGCATGTCACTCTCACCCTGAGGGTCACCACAGTGGTGTTTGTCAATAGATTGCCTGCTGACACATGGCAGGTGGCATGATACCACTGTGCACACATCCCCTACACTACCCATCTCTCCATGGACAATAGCCAGTTACACACCTATGACCACCTGTAGCAATGCACCCCAGGACTAACACATGTGTACATGTGCATTATTGAGGATAGCAGTGTCTGTGTGTTAGTACACCTGTAGTTGAGAATACCATGAGGGCCTTCACAACCACCACAACACCCATTGCCATAGTAAGATATGGCTGCTGTATTGGACATTACATGTACCCTGTTGCACTCCTCTCCATAATTGCTACATGAGCCTTGCAGTACGAGCACAACAGTGTTGTACAAATGGATTGATAGGCATGGGATACCCATTGAGTTCTGGCAAGTTTGTGTATGTGTGCATGTCTGTATATCTGTAGTGTACAGCATTCCAAGGCCACATACTCCTATTACAATACACATTGCCACACAGTAGTATCGATAGTGTTGCTGCTGCCCATAGGTGAGGCATGACAATGGAACACCTTAGTATGCCTGTGGTATGTGCATTAGATGCATATCTCTGTAGCACATTGTTGGGATGTACAATGGGTTGTATCGCAGTCGTGGGCAATGTATGATGGTGGGTATGTCAGAGTGTCATCATGGGTTTCAGTGAGTACAATACCCTCTGTGGGATGTAGGTGCTGCGTACACTATCATTATACCATGGTACACCCAGTATATGTCCCAGCTGCCACTGTATGGTGACCACTGTCACCATCAACCATAGAGATAATTTATACCACAATCCATCCCAGTTATGCATGTGCTGTATGCAGCCGACCTGTAACACATTGGACACACTGACAGGTTAGTTAGCACTGATAGGCTCAGATCTCTCGGATGTGTGTCTGCCTGTTATGTGTCTGTTAATGTGTATATGATGGTATGTCACACTATGTATTGTCCATATACAACCATTACATCCCCCATTACAATACTGTACATGTCTGGGGATGTTCTGCATGTGACATGTTACCTGAAACTCACCTCACCCTAAATGCTGTGTGGTGTGTCCAATGAAAGCCACACACTTCATAGTACTACATATGTAGATAGGGGTCTAGTCCCTGTGTTGCCAAGCAAGAGTGTGCATGTATCTGGATGGATCTACATCAGGTGATGGTTAAACATGTCCCAGTGGGTCACCTGTCCATGTGGCACAGGCAATAAGTGTTATACAAACCTGTGGCTTGTGTTCATCTCTATCCAGGATATGTCACAGCCATGTTGTCACCACAGTGCCATACCCCTTGTGGAATATGACTGCAGACCATCCTCATGCTGACACATGTACACCTACAATACAAATGGATAACATTATGAAGACCACTGTCACTCAGTGTTACTAACAGGTATAATGCATCATGGCTGGACAGCTACACTACCTGACATGTATGCATTACACATTACTTCTGACAACATGTTACACAGCAGTATATTGGTACACTGTAGTACAGTCACTGTGTGCATCAGAACCATATTAGTCTATCCCTGCATCGATGTTATGGATGACAGAAATGTGGCACAGGTATCATCATATGCACAGGGTGTGTTGCTCTTTTGCCAGAGACCGAGGGTGGGCCATACGTTTGACACCATGTGTGTGGGTGAGAGGTGTAATTAGTTGAAATGGAGGTGGTGATGTGGTGGTGTGTAGGTATGGGGTTGCCCTAGATGTGTTCGTATAGTGTGTAGGTATGAATGACACAGTTCTGCCATGTGGCTGCCCTATACAGGTGTTTCTTGGAAAGTTGCAGACCATACCTGGCAGGGTGTGCAGTTCACCACCTCTGGCCATAGACAAGTGGAGTGTGCCAGCCAGGAGTTCCATGGGTATGTCCAGTTAAAGGCCTCAATGTGCTACTTTCCCCTGATGATGAAAGATGTCCACTGGTACCAGGTCCTCCTGGGTCTGGCCAGGGCCATGTGCATGTGGCCTGCTGTAGCATGGTGTGGACAGTGCCCCCTGCAGTGGTGGGGCTGATACTGCCACTATGGGAGTACCTTGGTGTCCCAGCATGTCCACGTTGACCACCAACTGTTGGTGTTGCTGGCCTATGTCCACGCGGTCATCACCACGCTCTCAGCACATGTTCAACCACAGACAAACCACGGTCAATGAGGCCCACCATCTCACCCGACCATCTATCCATGACCTCGGTATAATCACAGAGGGCACCAGAATGTTCATGGAAGTTATCGCTTGCAGATGAGAGACCAGCCCTCTGCAGCCTCAGGCCCTGTCTGCTGTATAGTTCCATATGTGTCTGCACCCCCATGACAGTCTGAAACATGCGCCTGGTGGTACCAGTTTTGGCCCTTCTGCCAGGGACATGATGATCAGCAGCCCTACCATGAGCACCCCGATACATCTGAAAAAAACTGTTAAAACGAACCAGGAACAATGAGAAAAGTTCTTCTGTATGTTAAAAAATCCAAGTATTTATTATACTGTTAAAACGTTAGCGTTCGATTTAAAAGTGTATATAAGATATACGCTTTCAGCAAAATAAGTATCTCGCCTTCCTCAGACAAACAGAATACTAGTTACTATTCTAGCATTTATACATGGTTTAAAAGTTGATAACCAATCAGCATGTAGTGCATTTCCTAATTAAGTTTTCACCATGACAACCTTAAACAAGAAAATGCTTTTACCAGTCTTACTCAACTTGACACAAATTTAAAGCACAAAAGCACATAGTTTCTTATGCTTATGCTGTTATGTGTTGCCCTGCCAGACATTCAGATATGCTTGCTATGACCAGACACAGTAGGCATAGATATCACACTTTCCTGTGCACTGCCACCAACTGCCAACTGTCTCTCTGCTATGGCCACTGGTGATGGGGTATGTATATGTGCTGTAACTGTGTGCGGGGTTGGGGTGGCTAAGAGGGGGATGTCAAATAATGGCACAGTTTCGACCTCTGACAACCCCACCTGTGCCTCAACAGTACTATCATCATCTTCGGTGTCTGTATGGACATCAACATCAGATTACATGCAGGAGGGACCCTGTCCCACCTCTCCAGCTGTGGGGGAAAACAAGAAACACACTTTAAGACCTGTACCTCAATGCATAACAGTACACACACGCACACACACACACACACACACACACACACACACACACACACACACATTACACCTTAATACCTACCTGTCCCTGATTTTACAGACAGTCCCACATTTATTCACATAAGTTCCCCATCCTGCATCACACTTGGTAACATACACTCATTAATACCACTCATTACCGTATCATTCCTCTAAATGCCTAGATGAGTGATCACAACACAAGACCTGTTTCTCCATTACCTACTTGACTTGAGTGGAGTAGGTTTCACATGGCCTCACTGCTGTCATGCAGTGTTCACCCTGTGTATGGCCGGACATCGTGAGCATGGCCCCTATATGTTAGGGGAGACTACGTTCACTCCTTAATGTCACGCACTGGAACTTCATATGTAAGTATTGCTCAGTACATGCCAGATCTGCTGCTCAATCAACCTATCATGTGGATAACAGTAATATATGGATACACTCCCTGGTGTTTCTAGTAATTCTCCAATGCATCTGTACTGCTGCACATGTGGGTAGTCATTCACCTTTCTGGTGTGTGCAATATTAAAAGTATACCTGGTGTCTACTTTCCCTCCCAATGCATGTTCCATGCTACAAACCATATTATACTATCAGCTGTCCTGTGACTACATATCAGACAAGCATTCCTGGTGTCTCATGTGTCAGTCCATGTCTATGTACTGTATGATCCCAAAGAAAAGTACTGCCGTATGAGCAACCCTACAATCACACATGCGCATACATGGACACCCACACAAACATACACACATGCACACACACACACACACACACACACACACACACACACACACACACACACACACACACACACACACACACACACACACACACACACACAGGTGAGGTTGCACAAAGATAGTATACACAGTCCTCCCATTACCCATCTGTCAACATCCATAACATATGGTACTCAACAGCATGCAGTGCAGCTATAGTCAAACCATGCTAGCAACAGTATACATGTGTGTGATGCATGAGCTGTGTTAGCAGGTGATGCCCCTTCCCCTGGAAAACACTACACCCATGTACACAGTATTGCTGTGCACCTGTTCTGCACCCTGCCATGTACTGCGCACCATACCTCACAGGTGTGCAAACCATTGCTGAATGTGTATTTCTGTTTCAGTTATGTCTGCTCTAATGCTCACAGCCCCTATGTGTTTGAGCGACACATACCTGGGATGATATGTGGACAGATGTCATTTGTGAATGCCTGATGTCTGGTTTACAAATCTCAACATCAGCGGTGCATGTATGACCAATCCGATTCTATAACACTGACAACAGTCAGACCTTACCATGGCTATGGGGAGTGTGCACACCCTTATTGATATGGCGCGCTCTTCCTTGATCTGCCATGGGACCACATCACCGCATATATTAACAGTACATGAGCCTGATATGTGACATATGTCCTGTACATTCACATGCAGTGTCTAAGAGATATGTTAGGTGTGCAGATGCTGAGTGCAATGCATACACTCCATGGGTGCATATGTGTACATGCCCTTATCATGACGGTTTGTTGCACCTATTGTTATGTGTACTACAGCAGTCACTATTCCTGGCAGGGGTACAATAGCATGTGCCATCTGCATTTGCCAGTATATGGTCAGTCTGCCCTACACATGTCCCCCAACTCTGCATGATTGCAAGGTCTTCTCATGTGCACATCCCTTAGAGTTCACACACTGCAGTCACTACTGCTGTGAAGGTAGGGTTACGTCTGCCACAGTTCCTGAACTTGACTGTGTGCAGATACAGCCATTCTTAGCATCCTTAGGATCCCTGCTGCAGTGCACTGGTGTGTCATGCTGACACACCCTTCCCACCTTCAGCCGTTTTGCAGATGCTTGACAACGATGGCCTACACATGTGTGTCAGTTTGCAGTGTCCCATACACTGAACACCACATGTAACAGCCTAGTCCCAGCTAATAATATGGACCACAGTATTATGTTATGCCATAGTGTAGATCTGTAACAGTTACCATTTTAATACTGGTATATACACTGTTGTTGCACTGTATAAGGGTGATGTTTCACACTTGTCCCTACTGTAGGCCATGTGTCCCACCATTATGTTCATCCCTGTGGACACATTTCACAATGACAGGATGTTAATTATATTGCAGATGTCTGACATACCCTTCAGATACACCATCATGGTGACCTCTGTGATGAATTGCAGTTAACAGCAACAATACGTGAATGTGTATGGCATGCATTATGGGTAGGTGTGTTAAATGTGTGCATGGAATATACCATAGCCATAACATGACCAGTGTATTAGCAAACCTGAACAAAACCCCTACTCACCAGCTACAGGTTACTGCTGCCTTGGAGGTATACCAGAGGGACCTACACAAGAGTGTGAGAGATGTGATGTCAATGGCCATAGCTGTGGCATTATTACAGGGTGGGTGCAGCATTACAGTACATCAACAGTACAAGTCCGCAATACTACCTCTTATGCACATCTGTTTATTACTATTACACAGCAACAGACTATATATATGACATCTCACATATGCATGATCTACCTGTACAGATGCAAATGCATACAGAACAGTGGTCTACTGATGTGCCCTGTGGCCTTACCTGCATGCTCCTCAGCCATTGTGTGGGTAGCAGCCACCTCCACAATGGTCTCTTTCAGTTGTTGGGTGTGGGGGCGGGCAGGTGCCACGAGGCTGGCAAGGAGCTCCTCAACACATGTCATGGGGGATGGATGGCATGACCCCTCCATTGCAAGGTGATCCTCCTAGACTGCAGCAGCATGCTGATGGGCATTGCAAAGCAGGTCAGAACAATGATGCCAGACCTGCTCATAACTGCAGTTATGCAGGCCAACATCATTGACCCTGTGGACTAGATTGTTCCACAGGGCAGTCCACTCCTGCTGCTCATGGGTGGCCCTACCAGACAGAACTGGATAGTGCTGTATAAGGTGGTTCAAGATGACCTCATTTTCTGCTGCTGAATAATCTGGTAAATGGATGTGGGACATCTTGCCTGAAAGACATAAAGTTGGAAACAGGTCTGAGCATCTCATACAGCAAGGTTACCATAGTTCTTAAGACACATCTCTGTCACCCCCATACCAAATCAGAGATAACAAGCCTTTCACACAACTCAGTAGGTATGGCTACAGCTTACCTACCATAGGGATATTTATTGTATTGTACCACACTTTGTGTTTTGTGTTTGTAGCCATGTTCCCTGTGTTGACACTATCATTGCTGGCCTGTTATGGACTATTTCACCTGCATGCCATTGTCAGGGCCACTATGGTTTCATATATGCATGTGGTATGCTTGCTATGTGATTGCTGCACATCTGCCATTCTGTGTTACTGGGGATATCTATGCATGCTGTTGGACATGTTCTGGGATTGTGTTGACTATTACTACCCACATATGTTCTATAACAGTGACACAATAGCATGTTTAGAGAACAGTTGCCAGCAGAATCACCTCTCCCACCTCATTCAGCCATATTACAAGGCCAAATCATATGTGGCCTGGTACATGTGATGTGGCCTGGTAACATGCCACATCACATATTACCAGGCCACATGTGATGTGGCCTGGTAACATGACCACATCACATGTGGCCATGTTACCAGGCCACATCACATGTGGGGCCCACCCTGTGAACTCCTCATCCACAGGGTCAGCACTACCTTCAGGTGGAACCACCTCAGGGGATGTTGTTGGCCCCTGGGGGCACACACAGACATGATCCTGTCACCCATGATCAAGTCCAGGGTCTGTTCTATAGGGGGCTCCACAGAAACTTGTGGGATGTGCTACAGCACCTTGAGGCACCCAGTACACAATCACAGGGTCCACATGCTCCTCCTGCTCAGCCTCCAGGCCAGGCATCTTCAGGCCTGTGGAACTGCTGTTGTGACTAGCAATGGGTATGGGCCTTGTTCCCATTGTTTCCATATGGGGGCTCATGGGGCTTCCAAATCACAGACCACACACAGCATCCAGGGTGTTTACCCACCTCATGTGTCATATACCACCCCTGTAGGCTGTCATCTATATCTACCAAGCTAAACCACCTCCACAATTATACCTGCTATCCTTCCCCATATTCTCATTCCCTACTTCACAGACAAGGGCAATGTTGTCCCAGCAAGGGGTTCACATGTGACATACCTGTCCATGTTGCAAACACTTACAGCTGTATATATCTGTGTGTATTGGTATGTGTGCTATTCCCTCACACATAGCATGCAGAACTAGGGTGGTAATATAGGGTACATGTTCATAGGTTCATAGGTAGGTACTAGGCTATCGGCCCAAGGGGCTAATTAAGCCTAGCCAACAAGGTTCCCTGGCTTACGCCACCCAAGAAATTTTATTTCCTGTGCCCCTGTTGAGCAGAGCCACAGAAGTGATCCCCGGGGTTTATTTCCTATTTCCAATCCATCCACAAATAGAAGCCAGCAACAAGATAGGATCCAGTGAAAATTACTTTATTGTAAAAATTGCATCAAAAAAAGCTCAGACCGGTTTTCGGCTGGCAAAACCCTTACACAGCCTTCTTCAGTGACAAAAAAAGAACTGAAAAGATGCATTTAAATAGTAACAAAGTCTTGTCCCATTGGTTCAATTAAAATTGCTCATTTAATCCAGGTGCAAACAATGCACCCAACTTTGTAATCCATTTCTTTTCCTTAGAATCTAACAATGAATGCCATCCTGTTTTGTTAAATCTAGTACCTTTTATTAAATCAATAATCATGAAAGAAAATTTGGCAGTATGATGTTTTGTGGTGTGTTTATAAAGAGCATTATTAATCTTCTTATTTCTAATATTACTCGTGTTCGGAAATTCGTAATCTTAGGGGCCGAGAAGTTTGGCCAACATAAAATGAGCCACAACTACATGTGGCCAGATAAATTAGCCATTCACTGCTACAGTTAGCAAAAAATGATACATCATAAATTTTTGAACAGTTTCTGCTTGTAAATTCCTTGGATTTGGTGACCTTGTCACAATTGCTACAGTGACCACATGGGAAACATCCCACTACATTGCCACCAGTCAAGGTAGTTTGTACTAAATGACTACTACTGTTAGAATGTGTGTGTTTATAGTGATTGAAATATGAAGCCAGATTTTTACCTTTACGAAATGAAAATAAACATTTGTCAGGTAACACATCAGTTAATTCTGGAATATTAGATAAAATCTTCCAATTGTTCTGAACGCTGTCCATAAGTAAATTAGAATTTCTGCCATAAGTTGTAACGAACCTGAATGGCTGTGTCAAACCCTGATCATGAACTTTATATTTAAGAAATTCCTCTCTTGGAAAGGTATTTACCCAATTGCTGGCCTTGAGTACATGTCCCATAGGATAACCCCTGTCACGAAATCTGTTAATTAAATCACCTCTGTCTTTTTCAAAGACATCCTGCTGTGAACATATATGTTTTAAACGTATAAACTGTGATTTGGGTATGTTTTTGGCAATGTGCGGAGGATGAAAACTGGAGGCATGGAGGACAGTGTTGTATTGGGGATATTTCTTAAAAACCTGAGTGCTAAGGGTGTGATCTTGCTGTCTAGTTATTAAAACGTCAAGAAACTTAATTGTTTCAGCATGATAATTGACAGTGAACTGTATACCACATATGTTGTCATTTAGATATGAAATAAATTCATTTAGATACTCAACATCAGCCCTCCACACCATCCAGCAATCATCCAGATACCTCCTCCAAATATCAATTTCCGGAAGGTAGATGTTATGGCTGCAATTGTAAATGATATGTTCTTCTATATAAGCCATAAAAAGGTCCGCATAAATGGGAGCAAAAGATGCACCCATTGCAGTACCCTTGGTTTGCCAAAAACAAATGTCTTTATTGAAAAAGACATTGCTGGTTAGAACATGTTCCGCAAGGCCAACAAGAAAGGAATTAAAATCTTCTTCATAGATACGACCTCTATTAAGCCAATAAGTTAAAGACTCCAACCCTGCAGAATGCGGTATGTTTGTATATAAGGAACTTACATCAAGTGTGCACATCAGCCAACCAGGTTCCAACTGCGCATCAGATGTAATCTGCAGAAATTCTGTAGTGTCTTGTAGTCGAGAGCGAACATGGGTCAACAAGGGCTTAAGATGTCTGGTCAAAAACAAGGATAATGGTTCAGTTAGGTAGCCCTGGCCAGAGACAATGGGTCTACCTGGTGGGTTTACAGGGTCCTTATGAATTTTTGGAAGGAAATAAATGTATTGATTAATGGGGTCATGAATGGTCAATTGTTGTAAAATAGAGCTAGTAATGAGGCCAGTATCTCTAGCACTGATGAGAAATTCATCAATCTCTTTCTTGAATCTATAAGTGGGATTCAAGCACATCTCAGCATAGTGTCTTTTATCAGATAATTGTCTCATGGCCTCCTTGTCATAGTCCGTCCAATTCATGACCATTACTGCCCCACCCTTATCTGCTGAAATAATGACCAGATCCTTGTTTTGTTGTAATTCAACAATGGCTTGTTTTTCACTAGGTGACAAATTATTAGGTTTGAATCGAGTCTCAGAACTGTTAAAATGTAGATCTTTGAGAATCATGTTCTGAAACAAATGTACAACAGGGTGCATTGGAGGAAGATATTTGGATTTGTGATAAATGAATTTATTTTGATCATAGTTTGTGTTACCATCGCCAAACTGTAACTTCAAATTTAAAGTTCTACAAAAGGACAAAACGTCCTGAACCAAATAATCTTCTGAAATAACAAAACCAGGGATGAAGCTTAAGCCTTTATTCAAAATGGCTAGTTGTGATGATGACAAAGTATAATCAGACAAGTTAAGCACATTTGAATTGTCATTACTTATTTCTGTGTTACCATTTGTAATAGACCCTGAATGTCCTCGACTCTTTTTGTGTTTCCTGCCCCCGCGCTTATATTTCACCCTAAAGGGATAAAACCCTGTACTCTTTTAGGGTTCGGAGAATCCGATGCTGGCTGTATATCACTATCTGTGTATGATGAGGGATCATCAGTAGATGAGCCATTAGTGTTATTTTTGTTCCGTAATATAGATCTAGGTCTCTTTCTTCTGGGTGTTTTAACCGGAAAATGGTTAAAACGAACATGTTTAGAAGGGAGACTGAAAGGGTTGGCTCCTTGATAGTCCTGTAAATCACGTTTAAATTTCTTAATTTTCCTAGATTTCAACTGCTCTTCAAGATTGGTAAGACCATTAGTAACTTTACTGAGGTATTTCTTGAAAAATATTTCACCCTCAAATTTTTGCACACCATTGCACAAATCTGTGACCGTGTTCATCTCCAAATCAATTGTTCTATCATAATATTTGTCCAATGCTTCAACAAATGACATAGTAGCATGCTGTTGAATTTTGGACCACTGATGATTTAATTCATCATCAGGCTGCCCTACAAGTGGTTGAATTAGAATTCTGAGGCCTCTTGGTGTAATACCTTTAGCAATGTATGCTTTAAAAAGTTTAGAGTGCCAAATGTAAGATGTAAGAACGAGACTTTGTTACTATTTAAATGCATCTTTTCAGTTCTTTTTTTGTCACTGAAGAAGGCTGTATAAGGGTTTTGCCAGCCAAAACCGGTCTGAGCTTTTTTTGATGCAATTTTTACAATAAAGTAATTTTCACTGGATCCTATCTTGTTGCTGGCTTCTATTTGTGGATGTGAAGTTTGTTTTGTTGCTGTGCAACTTTCTTACGAACAGGAGGATTTTTTGGATTGCTATTTCCAATCCACTCATCAATATTTTTCTTGAAGAGTGCTAATGAGGAACTTTGCTTGACATAGATGGGTAGCTTGTTCCAGATTATAGGAAGTCTCTGGGACAGGAATCTATCCCTCCAACATGTCCTGTTTATTGTGGTGACAAGGTTTAGGTCCCTAGATTGTTTAGCTCGGAGGGATTGGGATTTCTTTAGATGTAGCATGCCCAACAGCTCTGAGTTTAACATAGCTTTATATGTTAGGCAGAGATCTCCTCAGAGTAGGTGATATGCTACAGAGTAAAGCTGGAGTTTTTTGAGATGATCAGTGTAGGGCATATGTTTGAAGTCAGTATTCCTCTTTGTGAGGTACTTATGTGGCCTTTCCAGCTGCTTCAGATGTCCTGCTTCAGATGTCTTGTGAGATACATTCCAAAAAGGGTGTTGTACTCTATAATGGGTCTAGAGTGTCAAGTAGAGGGGAACAATGACCTCTTTTTTCCTGGATGAGAACCCTTTTGTGATTAGGTGTGCCACATAGAAGGATTTCCTAACTACTGTCATGATGTGATTATCAAAGGAAAGACTACTGTCCACCTGGGTCCCAAGGTCTCTTATTACACATTCGGCATTAGGTAGACTGCCGTTTATATGGTAGTTCATGGGTACAGAGTTTTTACCAAAGGGGATGACAATGCACTTTTTGTCACTGAGCTTGAGACCATGCCTTTGAAACCAGGCATCTGTCTCAGTGAGGCCCTTCTGTAGGATGTCCACATCATTTGGGGACTTGACTATGGCTCCTAGTTTGCAGTCATCTGTGAACTTTGTTAGCCAGTGGCCTTCTGTGTTAGCCTGTACTTTAGAAAAGTAGATACCAAACAGGAGAGGTCCCAGGACTGAACCCTGTGGTACTCCACTTGTTACTGGTTTGAAATCAGATTTAGAGTCTGCAACTTTTACAGTGTGGGTTCTGTCAGTGAGCCAGTTGGCAACCCATCTTGTGATGTAGGGATTTATACTTAGTTTAGTGAGTTTAGCTATAATTCCTGAATGGGGAATGGTATGCAAAGCCTTGACGAGGTCAAGATTTTCTGTGTGATCCACCTTACCCTTGTCTATGCTTTGGTGACTGCCTCAAAGAAGTTGATCAGGTTCAGAAGGCACGATCTGCCTTTCACAAACCTGAACTGGGTGGGGTCCAGAGTTTGGAGGTTACCAATGTCTTTGTTTATGAGTTCCATGATGATACATTCCATGGCCTTGCAGACCAGGCTCATCAGGCTAAAAGGGCGATATTTCCCAGGATCAGTGCTGGCTCCCCCTTTGTGAAGTGGGATAACTGTTGCTGTGCACCATTCAGTAGGAACAAAGCCTGATGTGAGACTATGATTGGACATGGTACTTAGGTGGGGAGCCAGTTCGTTCTGAAGTTTGTTTAAAATGCAGCCTGGGATGTTGTCCTGTCCCATGGTTTTAGAGAGTGCAGCTTTTACCTGCATAGATGTGATTACAGTGACTCTGCATTCTTCCTGTATAGATATGGGCCCTTTAGGGGGTGAGAGGGGGTTAAAGTTAGCACTGAACCTATCTGTCAGAATGTTGGCAATATCTGTAGGTTCTGTAATTTTCATGCCGTTGTGCTGTAACTCAGAGCAGATCTGAGTGTTGCCATTGAGATTCTTGACATAGCTTTAGAATGCTTTGTGGTTGCCCTTAGAATCAGTGGTGATTTTGTTTTCATAGCTAGCTTTGGAGGATCTTATAAGGGATCTCAGCTTCTTACTGAGGTTGACCAGGCAGCTCCTCCACTCATGGGATTTTACTCTCTTTTGAAACAGTTTCTTCCTTCTGTTGTAGAGTGTTTATGGCAGGGGACCACCAGATTGGCTTCCTTTTTTTGAAGGATAGCATCTTGATTTTGTTTGGGATAGCATGATCCATGCACTCGTGTAAGTGCTTATAGAGTGCTTTTGTGTAGGATTTAGCAGTTGTAACTGTATTGTGCATCTGCATGGTTGTCATGAAGTTCACCACTTCTGTCTTAAGAAGCATGAAGTTGGCTTTGGAGAAATGTTTTACCATGGTTTCCTTAATGGTGGGTGGGGGCAGGATATGGATATCTAGGGTGATTAGCTTATGGTTGGATCTGACAAACAAGGAGTTGATTTCAGGTGTGGAACACTGGTCACTCATGTTGGTAATGGCTAGGTCTACGATATTGTTGAAACTGGTGGGGGTGTGGATAAGTTGTTCCGGGGCATTGCAATTTATGAATTCCAGAAAGCGTTTAGTGAAGAAGTTGGTACATGAGTAGTTTTCCCAGTTAATGGTGGGGTAGTTGAAATCGTCCATTATTAGGGTGTTTGGTTGAACCCTAATATTTTCCGGGATATCAAGAAAAGAGGAGTAGGAATCCTGGGATATGGTGGGAAAACTGTAGCATTCTACAATTTGGATTGCAGTTTTGCCCAGAGTTAGTTGCACTTGGATAACCTCGGATGCATTATGCTGCACAGCTTGCCTGGAGGTGTAGATATCCCTAATGAATATGGACACACCTCTGCCTTTGGTGTTCTGGTCCAGGTTAGATGGCAGAAATGTGTGGTATGAGCTATAGCCTGGTAATGCAGGGGTGCTGTCTAGAGCCTTGAACCAGGTCTCAGTCACTGCAGAGATATCGTTGTTCTCCATTTTAAGGAGTGCATCAAGTGAGTGCATTTTGAGATTTAGACATCTATCACTGAGACGCATTACCCTCAGTTTTTGCTTGCCTGTTCCTATTATGGTGGTGAATTTGTCATTTGAACCTTGCCTAAAAAAGGCACTAAAGGGGCTGTAAGAGCCTTAGCAAGAGTCTGGAATCACAGGGGCAACAGGTGCAGGCCAACTCTGGCAAAGCATCGTGGCCTGTTGACCATGTCGTCACAGGCAGAGATATACTGGATCTCCTTAGAATGACACCAGAATCTTAGCCACTCGTTGAAGTCAATAATTTTTTCCTTGTACTGCCGTATCATTCTGGGTGATGGAAGGATGCTACTCAGGGCTAGGGTCATACCTGTCTGGGCTACAAGATCGGAGAGCTCTTCCATGTCTCTTTTCATGTAGTCCAGGGAAGTACATTTCAGGTCATTCACACCAACATGGACAATGACAGAGTCATATTTGTACTTGTTGTGGAGTGACCTGAGTGCATGGGTTATGTGGCATATCCTGGCACCCAACAGGCAGCTGACAGTAACCTTCTCCCTGTTTAGCCTAGTGAGTGGGACATCAGTGTGCCTGACTAGCATGACCTATGACTAGTGTGTTGGGTACATCGGTTTGCCTTATGGGTTGTGGTTTATTGGCACACTGAGTCTTTGGCCTATGTGTCATTTGGGATGTGAATGGGGGATGGAGGTTGCTTGCATTTCTGCTTTGGAGGTCTCTATTGCTTGAGCAGATTATTACTGAGAGCCTCTGTGAATGTTTTTGTGTTTCTATGTGTAGATTTTGGTGGTGTACGTTTAGTGGGACTATTTGATGAGTATAGTGTGGTGCAAGTGTTTACCTTCTCCTCTTGACTGTCAAGTACAGTCTTGGTTAGAGAGAGCTTTACCTCTAGTTTGGCTAGATAAGTAGATCTCTCACAGGTTGTGGTGTTGGGTGGTAGAAGGAGAGGGTTGTCTGTGTACATGAAGCAATTGCTACATTGCCTCAATATGCCCAGAATCATCAGATAGACAGGAGAGAACAATGTGAGCTGACCCATGGACATGCCTGAATATAAAAATACTTTCCTCTAGACAAGTGAGGAAAGTTAGAGCTGTTTTTCTCTAAGCAAGTATTTACATACATATGTTTGTGCGTATGTGTTTGTATATATGTAGACATATGCATATATATGTATATATATATATATATATATATATATATATATACACACACATATATATGTGTGTGTGTGTGTGTGTGTGTGTGTGCATGTGTGTGTGTGTGCGTGTGTGTAGATATATTTTATGTTGTATATATGTTTTTATATATATATATATATATATATATATATATATATATATATATATATATATATATATGTCAACATATGGGTATCTGTATATTTGTATTCATACATGTGTATATATATATATATATATATATATATATATATATATATATATATATATATATATATACATATCTATATGGGGTACATTCAGACATCAGGTCCACAGTCTCTAACTCTTTTTCCTGCACATCTGCACTGTTCTGCCTTGCTACAACACAGGCAGGTGCCACATATGGACACAGCCTAACATTAGAGGGTATATATAGGGCTAGATTGCAGAGAAGCCTATTACACAACTATGGCATGTCAGCATGCTACAATACATGTTAACCTGAGTGTCCTGCAAGTAGTAACACTGGATCCCATGTGTCCATCAGTATGGCATTACTTCTACCACCAGCTATTGGCCACAGTAATATACATCCTTTCCATTGCAAAACACACTCTATGTTGGCTTACATCTTGCCAGTCAGTGCTGCTCTGCATAGTTGATGTGTATGGCTCACTACCCACAGGGACAGATTCTATTGTCCATAGCAGTTGTTCAGCTGAGCATCATTATAACAGCAATACTTGATGGCACATATATATCATTCCACATCATCTATCCCAGTATTATTGACCAAATTCTACAGTCAATTGCATGCATATATCCTTCACATACCTGTTATGGGAATGAGGTTTGTTGTGGATGGTGTCCTTGTAGTTTTTTTTTTCTCCTTAGCTATGGCCTTAGGCTGCTTTCTTTGTTTCTGTTTTGGTTGTGGATCTGGTTTCTCTCTCTCTCTCTCTCTCTCTCTCTCTCTCTCTCTCTCTCTCTCTCTCTCTCTCTCTCTCTCTCCAGTAAATTGATTGAGCTGCTTGGAATAGATTGCAGCATGGCTTTTGTAGGTGATGCACATGATCAGGTGATGGCTTCTGCATCAGTCAGTTTCCTCAATTTGCTACCTGCATGCAGCATGCTGTGTAGTGCATCCAATTACAAGTGTCATGGCAACCCACTACTATAAATCCTTACATCATGTGGTTGTGATACCTTTACCTTTCCTGTATGGTGGACATAATTCCTGTGTGTGGGCAGCAGTGTTAGAGACAGCAGGTAGCAATACATCTTACAAGAGAACTTGCACACTCAGGCCAGCTACATAGTTGTATGAGGTTCCAGAACTACAAACAGAGTATGAGTAACATTGTTGTATGCATTGTATAGCACCAGTGTTACAGGGTTTGTGTGTAGATACTAGTTTAACATGGACTGTAGTCTATCTGCATAGCTCTCAACTGTGTGCCTATCCACTTGATGGCCAGATGTTTGCCTGTTATGTTTTGTCTGAGCACCACACAGGTCTTGAGTCAGCTATATCACTGGCAATGTGTGTGTTGAGTGCTATCAGTACATGGCTACATCCATTTGTGTTTCTGACTTCATGGTCCTGACTAAGGGTATGTTTCAGACTATCCTGTAACACCAGCAATTTGCTTAGTGTATGACAACACTATTTCACATATGGACCTGTGTTCCGGCCTCTGTCCTCCACCTACATACCAGGCTTTGCCCATATGACATACTGTCAGGGGTTGTTATGTAGTGGCTTGTGAGTATGTCATGCTGCCATTCCTGCCATCATTCCACTGCTGTTGTGGCCCCCACACATATTGTGGGGTTGGGTCCATATATGTGTGGGCTTCATCTGCACAATACATGTGTGCCCTTCTGCAGTCCAGAGGTCAGTGTATGTAACAGTGGTATATGTCCCTGTATGTCAGTCTGTGGAGGGATGCACCATAACTAACCTAGGCTGCTACAACATGTGAGGGGATATTAGGGGTAAGCTGTCTTAAGGTATCTGGATGTACATTACCATACAATTCACCACAGGAAAATGCAGGCCTACTGCTTCCTGCCATACAGACTGCTCTGCTTGACAGTATGATTGTGATGGTTCCCGTTATGCCTTGTTATGTAACAGTTACATCCCATTGTGTCAACTGAAGTCTTTACCCCCTAGGGATTGGGTACAGAGTGTAGATAGAGGCTGCTGGACTATACATCTGCATTATATACTGTTGATTGATTGTTATCATGTGGCCCAGTTTGTCTTTACTGTTCTACTACTTGAAGGCCTTGACCTAGACAGGAACATATGTTATGCTTTCCGGAATACTGTATTAATTGGTCTGTTTGAGAGTTGTATTAGTCTGTTTATATGTATTTCAAAGTCTAAACAGCTATATGACATGGCATATACAGCTGCAATAGTACACAAATAAAGCTTTCTCATGTATGCAGACCTGTGTGTGGTGTTATATCCTTTGACCTCTCTGTGGGTATATGTTTCAAGCAAGAATTGTTTTTTGTATGGGTGACGCATACAGTGTCCATTTGGTAAGGTGGCCACTGTAGGAATACTAGCTGTTCCATATGGTGTGCACCCTCTAAATATGTATCTTCCTATGCATATCTCTGGGTGATATATATATATATATATATATATATATATATATATATATATGTATGTATCTGCATGTGTGTGTATATGTATCTTAGGAATGTTTATTGCTTCCACATTGTACATTCCCTATGGTAGCCAGACTGTACTCCTTAATATGTTATTGATATCAGCCTGATATCATACAGGTGGGATGGACTACTGTTAACATCTTGTGCCCATGTTCTTTCGGGTCCTGGTTATGGGACTTGCAACATTTGGTATTGTACTGCAGGGCAGACCTGTTTGGCTGTGGGGGGCGGGGTAATATCAATATGTACAGGACGTATGTAGCTTGAACCCCCTCTTCCCCATTAACAGTGGCTGTGGTCATAAATGTATTTGTTATGTTCTCTTTTATATCTATAGCTATATATATATATGTATAGCACCACAGAAAAACCTCGTACACTCGAGCGCCAAACAAAGGTTGAATCAGAACAAATCTGTCAAAGTCCTTATTCAAAAAGCAGGTTTAATGATTTACTTTAAGTGCGAAACTTCACGTACACTTTTCGTCAGGGCTCCTGCCCCAACTTCCTCAGAAAATACAATTCTATCAATCACAAATTAACCATTTATATACAATTAAAATATGATAATTAATTAATTAATCAATTAAAATGTTTAAAGAGGCAACTTACTAAAACCACTGGTTGTCTCACACAAAATAGTAACTGGCTACAGTGTCAGAAATAAAATGTAAAACGTTAATGTGAAACATTAATAAGAACACTGTGCTCATGTTATTTCTTATAGTGGAGACCGTAACACTTTTAAAAATGTAATTCTAAAGCTTTTGTTTCTTTTTTATGTATGTTTCTTTTTTAAAAATACTTTTAAAAACTCCTCTAAACCTATTCTACATGAATTTCATTGGATGAATGCAGACCTTTTGAAATATTTAATTGATCTTGTTTGATTAATTTTATTTGATGTTTTGTATATTCCATGAATGAATATATATTATATTTAATAAAATATAACAAATATATATATATAAACTCAATATGTTTTCTATATGCTATGCTGAAGAGGTCATAACAAGGCCGAAATATGCATATCCATAGCTAGTGGGGTTTGGCTTTATTGGCCTGAAATTGTCCATTAAAAAGACTTCAAATGTAAAAGTCATGGGCATTCAGAATCGCCATATTGCTGAAACACCTGATGTTCATAAGGATCATTTGCATATATCCCATGGGCCTCTGTAATAGGAGGTTTGTGAGGTCACTCTTTGAAAGTTCTAGCTTGTCTGGAGATTTCATTTAGTTTTTTTTCTCATAGTTTTTTCAGTGTGACCTTTTAACTCTTTGTTTGTATTTGTTTTAATTTGTTATTTGGGATATTTTGCAAACACCCTAATGAAAATGGACATCAGCTGGGTATAACAACCCTGTGTTTCTTAAGCTTAGTCAAACACTCTGCTTATGCTATGCTGAAGAGGTCATAACAAGGCCGAAATATGCATATCCATAGCTAGTGGGGTTTGGCTTTATTGGCCTGAAATTGTCCATTAAAAAGACTTCAAATGTAAAAGTCATGGGCATTCAGAATTGCCATATTGCTGAAACACCTGATGTTCATAAGGATCATTTGCATATATCCCATGGGCCTCTGTAATAGGAGGTTTGTGAGGTCACTCTTTGAAAGTTCCAGCTTGTCTGGAGATTTCATTTAGTTTTTTTTCTCATAGTTTTTTCAGTGTGACCTTTTAACTCTTTGTTTGTATTTATATGTAAATTTATATTTGTCACATGGAAAACACTCAAAACTGCCCTTCCGCGCTAAATATACATTTTATATGTTTATATGTGTTTTCCATAAACTCAAATTCTTTCTCCCTCTTTCTTGAATTGTAAAATTGTAGATATTCTAACACTGCCCTATCCATTCGTTTCCATGGGCCCCTCTATCCAGCCTTTTACAAATATGTTTGCATAAGAATTCACTGTGAACTAGAATTAAAGTATGAACATGTTAGTGTAAATCTAACAGTAAAATATGTGAATGCGTGTCTTCTGTGCATTACCTTCCTAACAATTTTAAATTCGTTCAACTATTATATTTCTCGAAGTAAAACACTTATAATGTTATTAGTTACTACAGAAAAACTGTTCTGGCAGGTTACGGACTTGAACCATCTAAGTAAACCTAAATAGATTTTAAAATTTTAAAATTTTAATGTCTATCAGTGACTGTAAATAATTTGGGGTTTACAATAGGAACTACATTAAGAACTTTAATACTAGAACTGGAACTGATACCACTTATTTTAAGTTTATTAATTTATTTAGTTATTATATTTTAAAATTATATTTTATAAATTGTATTTTAAAAAATGATTTCATCTTTCTAAATTTTTAAGCCTCAAAATACATTTGATTGAGCACATTTCATTGATACCTGGGGGTCTACAAGAGTTCGTCCTTAACTGCCATATTAATTCTCTTTTCTCCAATTCAAGACTCTCATTGCCTCCTCTACCATCAGATATCACTTGATCAATTACTCTAAACTTAAAGTAGTGGTCAGGGTACTCGACAATGTGTCTAGCTAATGCATTCTCCATTCGTTTTGAGTTAATATTATAAATGTGTTCACTAATTCTAGCTACTAACTTCCTATCTGTTTTTCCTATGTAGAAGGCTTGACATAGGCCACAATTAGCTAAATAAACCACCTGGTTACTATTACAGTTATACTTAGATGTGGAACGGTAACTTTTGCTGTTAATCACAAATTGGGTTCCTTCCTCTATGTATTTACAATGCTTACACATTAGACACTTATACATACCTATTTTAGTCGTGTAGGGGTGTCTTCTCCTTTGCAATATTTCTTTTAAATTCTTACCCCTTCTGTATGTGATTTTTGGTATTTTTGGGAGAAGGTCTTTGAATAAATTGTCATTTAATAAGTATTCCCAATTTTTTGTAACTATGTTAGTTATTAGTGTAGAATCTAAATTATATGTGCAAATGAAGTTACACTCGTAACTCTCATCTATTACTCCTCTATTGTTCGAGTTTAAATCATTATTTGTTTCCATCAAGGCTCTTTGTGTATTCGGTCCTAAAATTGGTGTGTATGTGCCTTCACTTCTTTTTGTTTTGACTTCATTCAAAATGTCATTTAAAAAACTTAATGGATAACCTCTTTGTGCGAAAAAATTGAAAATTATTTCACATTCTCTTTCGAATTCACTCTCTATAGAGGTCATTCGGGCCGCCCTCACAAGTTGCCCTTTAACAACAGATTTTTTCTGGTGTTTAGGGTGGCAACTTGTGAAGTGTAAATACATGTTTGAATGTGTCTCTTTCCTATGTATTTTAGACACATACATTTTCTTTTCATAGTCTTTCCTTAGAGCTACATCAAGGTATTCTATGCTATTTACATCATAGTTGAATGTAAAACTAAGGAACTGTGTTGAACTGTTGAACATTTCTAAACAATCCTTTAATTGGTCTTCTGACCCCTGGAATAACATGAATATATCGTCTAAAAATCGTGTGTAAAATACTATATTAGACTTAAACTCATTGTCACTCAATACAAATGTCCTTTCCCAAAAAGCCATAACTAAGTTGGCTATGGCGGCCCCACATGGTGACCCCATAGCCACACCAATTTTTTGATGGTAGATGTCCTTGTTAAACTTAAGATAGTTGTATGACAAAACTATGTCAATTAGTTCTTCAACCAATTTCACTTCATTAGTTGGTGCACTTAATAGTCGCAGCATATCTGTGACCCATTCAATTCCTTCTCTATGAGGAATACAGGAATATAAATCTTTAACATCTACCGTCACAAAAAAGGCTGAAGGAAAGAAATCCAATCTATTAATGGATTTCAAAAATGACCATGAGTCTTTAGTAATCCGATGTTCTTCTACTATGTATTTTTTCAGAATATTGTCTAGCAATTTTGCACAGGTAAATGTAGCACTTTTCCTTCCGTCTACTAAAGGTCTCATTGGAGGATTTTCTAGATTCTTGTGAATCTTTGGTATTCCAAACAAATACGGGGTTCTTGGGAATGACTGTTGTAAATATAAGTAAGTTTCCCTCTCTATCCTGGCTTCAATATATAACTCTTCGATGAAAGCTTTAATTTTCATCTGTGCACTATTCATTTCATTAATTGAAGCCCTACAGTATGTTTCACTATCCAAGATTTTACACATCCTATGATCGTAATCATCAAGTGACATTACTACCAGTCCCCCTCCTTTATCTGGTTTCATGATCCATATGGGGGCCTGGCATAAATACTCTAAGGAATCCCTTTCCTCTTTAGTTATGTTAAAATTATGGTTTTTCCTATAAATATCAGTTTTCTCTAGGTTTCTGAGATCCATCTCAATGGCGTTCTCGAACAGAGACACTAGTGGGTGTAATGGGGGATTGTACACACTACATACGTACAATTCTGAACTTTCATGATTGTTTTTGCCCATTAAAGCTGTTAAATTAATTTTTCTCACAAACAATTTTAAGTCCAACAGTAAGTTTGCTAAATCAAAGGGTCGAGACGGGACGAATGTGTAACCTTTAGATAACAAGTCCACTGTTTCGGGACTAATGTCAATATCTGAGTAGTTGTATATTTTAAAATCACCAGTCGAGTTCACCAATATTTTATATTCAACTTGGTTGTCAAATGTTGAATTTAATTCTTCTAAACTAAGGTCACTTGATGTTAAACTGGTGAGAATTACCACTTCTTCCTCTTGTTCCTCGACCTTTTGTAGTTCTGTTTGACTTGTTGAAATTTCCCTTTCGGAAAATTTTGTTGTTAGTGTTGGCCCCCCCCATTATTTTCTACCGTGTCAGGATTTCTTGTGTCATTCCGTATATCTTTATTTCTTTGGTTGAGTCTTTCACTCCGTCTAGGCTCATTCCCAAAACTTGATGTACCTTCATTTACTTCATTATCATCCACTGTGTCATGCGACACTGGTTGGTTCTCCATTCTCATGTCACCTGAGGTTATGTCAGTGGTCACTGCAGAAACTGTTAATATTCCTTGAGTTGGTGGTGGCTTAGGGTAGGCCTTCCCCTCCCTATACTCTTTAGTGTCCCTGGCTATTTTTTTAGCTTTAGTACTTTTGATTTTCAACATGTGGTTGTCAATACTCGAAAAACACCGGTCATAATCAAACCGGTATCTTACAAAGTTCACATCATTTTTTATAGTTTGATTTAATTCCTCTAGCTCCAACAAAAGATTGTCCACTAGAATTTGATAATGAATGCACAATAAATCTAATAGCTC
>NC_056735.1:1575298549-1575413549 GCF_019279795.1 Protopterus annectens | reverse complement strand
TTTGCAAATAATGCATTGTCAGATACAGTGATGTCCCTTATCCTCTTTCAACACACATATACATTATGTTCAATAATTTGGCATGAATTTTTTATTTTATTTCTTCTAATGGCATACCTACAAAAATTCAGGTAATTTATATTACTCTCTTTTTTCGGTTAAGCAATCTGAGGTCTGCACAATTCATTTTGTCTTATTTTGATTATAGTATGCCATTTTATTATGCCACTGAAATGAAAACAGTATAACTGTGCCAATCATTTCATTTGCCATGCATTTTAAGTTGTCAGTATGTGTACAGGAAATATGATTCAGTTATACATTCTAAAGTGTTGTTTGCACTCAGTATGCAGCTATGTCTAGGTCATCAGCAAATTACACACATGATTGACTATTATGCGAGCAAGAAAGTGTTTGCGCACTAGACTACAATATTTCTGTGTTTCAGCATCCTAAAGGTTATTTTGTCATAACAAAAGGCACTTTACTAGCATACAAGTGGTAAAGTGTAAATAATATTCTGTGTTTCTGTTATATTTTTTAAGGTAAGATGTCAGAAGAGTAGATAGCAAAGCTGTGTCAATTTTATTGTTAATGGATTTATTTGTTTTACTAATAAACTGGGTCTAGTCTGTTTCCATTTAAATATCAGGCAAAGTAGATCAGCGGTCAACTATTTAAAATGTCCTGTTGTTGCTTAAGCTTTGCAGGAGTTGTCAAACTGGTTTGTGTATTCATATTGATTTTGTTAGATGTACAGTGGCTTAAATGACTGACAGTGTGATGAATTACCACAGAGATGAATATTTCACCTTATTCATGTCAAATAAGAAGCATTAAATAACTGCAGCAAAGTGTGCCAGGGTTAGGACTGTAATAATTCCTTTGTCTCAGTGTGCTTGCCTATTGCTTATAATACTTTACTGAAACAGTAGCAAATTATTTGATTTTTTCATTCCATAAAAAGTGTACATGCTAGAACAGAACTTCAGCAGTACTCTAAGTGCAGTTGCAATAAATCAGCACCTGCTCATTTCCTTCCTGAATGTTGTACTGCACATCATCTGCATACTTGTGTACATTTTAAAATATCCGAAAAGACAAATGACAGTTAATTAGCACTAAACAGCAGTATGTGCATCTGTTTCTGTGTATTGCACAACATGATACTGTGTCCGACTTTTATTAATTATTTTTGGTATATTTATTTTGCAGTTTGCATTCTCTTTCTAAAATGCATGTATATTTAATTAACAAACATGGCTCCCAAAGCAGTGATAGCATCTCCCATTAATGCATGGGGAGTGGTAGATACCCTCATTAATGCATGGGCAGTTTTAGGTACACTCATTAATGCATGGGCAGTGGTAGGTACCCTCATTAATGCATGGGCAGTAGTAGGTACCCATATGGTATAAGAGGTACTGTCTTGATACATGTGCTCGCATAGCTTCATAGGTTCATAGGTGCGTACTACGCTAATGGCCCAGGAGCCTTTACAAGCCTAGCCAATGGGATTACCCTGGCATCGTGCCACCCGACCTTAGTTCCCAGTGCCTTTGTCGAGTAGAGCCACTGGAGTGATCTCCTGGGTAAGATTTCTTTTTCCCATCCACTCATCAAGATTTCTCTTGAAGAGGGCCAGTGAGGTACTCTGTTTGACATGCATGGGAAGTTTGTTCCATAGCATGGGCAGTTAGTGAGGTACTTGCCAAATGGGGCATTGTACTTGATGATTGGCCTAATGAGGGAAGAGTAGAGGGAGACAATGACCTCTTTCTTCCTGGATGAAAAACCCTTAGTAATGAGATGTGCCACATAGAAGGACTTTCTGACCACAGTGGCAATGTGGTTGTCAAAAGAGAGGTTGCTGTCAACCTGTGTTCCCAGATCTGTTATAATGCCTTCTGTGTTCAATGGACTACCATTGATGTGGTAATTCATGGGAACTGGGTTTTTCCCAAAGGGGATGATGACACATTTTTTGGCATTGAGCTTAAGGCCATGCTTCTGACAGCAGTCGTTGGTCTCAGTGAGTTCTTTCTGTAGGATGTCGACATCACTTGGGGAGTTAATAATATCTCCCAACTTGCAATCATATGTGAACTTTGTCAGCCGGAGTCCCTTTGTGTCGGCCTGGACTTCAGAGAAGAAGATACCAAACAGGAGAGGACCCAAGACCGAACAATGTGGGACTCCACTCGTGACTGGTTGGCAGTCTGAATTGGAGTCAGTATACTTTCACCACAGTCCAGGTTAGGGCTTAAAGTACAAATACCCTCATTGAGGGGGACGTTGCTGAAGATCTCTGTGCCTGCCTGGATGATTACCCCCTCTGCCTAGCTGTCACTCTCATGCTGGAGACTGCCCATCAGTTAATGAAGAAGTAGACGAAAAGGCCATAGGTAGATGATTGATTGTTACCAACAGAAGTGCAAAAACATTCTGGAGAAAGGTTTTACTTGCTACTTAGGAGAAAATTATTATATACATGAACATGGTAATTTAGCAATGTATATTCTTCAATGAGGAAAAAGTAACATTTGTCACTGTGCAAGTATAACAAAAAAGTAAAAAAAAAATCCTTCTAAGATGTAGATGATAAGCAGCTCATGTTAATGTTTTGTCAAAGTAGTCTTCCATGGTTACATAACTCCCAAACATGATCTGACTAATCTATAAACTATGCAAGTTGCCCTGTGTGTAGCCTATGGTACAAGTGCAATTTCAAGTACAATAGTTAGTCACACACAATGACACAATGTAATGCACACAGAATAACACACCTAATGGGTAGAGCACTATATGTCTGCTCACAAACGGATGCACACAGAGACACCTAAAGAATGTCAGTGGCTAAAATATGTATACCTTAAGTATGTACAGGGTGTGTGGGTACTAAAAGATATGTTACAAACAATACGCATGTGTGTGATGTAATCAACTGCCCCATAGCAAATATATATATATATATATATATATATATATATATATATATATATATATATATATATATATATATATATATATATATAGGTTTACTATTGAATTGTCGACCCTGACATGTGCGACTCGACGTGAACGAACCCGGAAATGCGAGCATCACTACACCGACTCCCACATGTGCGAACGGCAAAACCTCGCCCCTGTTCAACCCATGGTAGCATGGGTGTGGAGGTGTTGCGCGGCCGGTAATGTTGAAAGCCGAATGGGTTTCGATAGCGAACAGTATTCGTAGTTTCGGTTCGCTAGCGAACACCATTCACTGTTTCGGTTCGCGCAATCACGTCGGTGGGGTGGCCGTTCGAACGAAGTGCGTTCAGCTATTTAATAGTAAACCATATATATATATATATTATTATACAGGCAAATTCCCTTTTCCCCACTGTAGTGTGCTTCGGTGCCTCACTGTTTCCTGTTTTGTTTCTTATCGATTCGCTGAACTGATATTAGTGAAAGTGCACTTTCGTTTAAGTGGTCCTCTAATTTTCTTTTTCGAAATAATGAAATTTCGACAAAGAAAAGTAGACCTATATATATATATATATATATATATATATATATATATATATATATATATATATATATATATAGATAGATAGATAGATATAGCAAACCTACTGACTGGTAAATTCAGATCCAACTTTACCCCTCTGTCCCAGTCAATCTTCCCCACAGGAAATACCATCAAGTATAACTCCCCCTGCTATCACTAAAGAAGAGGTTCTTAATGCTCTCCCTAAGGCCAGCAATCCTGCATCAATGTTCCAAGACAATATCCCAGCATGCCTTCCAAATATCACAAAACATGACCTTTCAGAGCTTCTGGAAGTGCCATTTACCTACAGCCTCCAAATGGGCTTTGTGCCTCATGTGTGGAGAACAGCAACAGTCATTCCCCTGCACAAAGGTGAGCCATCTACAGACCCCGAAAACTACAGACCCATAAATCTCACTAGTCTTATATGTAAAGCCATGGAAAGAATTATCATGGAAATGATCACTAGTGATATAGTAAACCTCCAGACACTCCAACCCAGTTTGATTTTGTCAAGGGCAGATCATGCCTACTCAACCTGGTGGGCTTCTTTGAGAAGGTCACCAAAGCAATGGATGAGGGCAAAATGGTTCATACTGCCTACCCTGATCTGGGCAAGGCAATTGACACAATACCCCACTCAGGCATTGTGACAAACTCAAGAGGTTCCGTATAAACTTGTACATCACCTGGTGGATAGCAAACTGGCTCACAGACAGGACCCAGGAAGTTAGAATTGGGAAGTCCCCTATACAAAGAGGTCAGTCACAAGTGGAGTCCCTCAGGGATCAGTCCTTGGACCACTTCTTTTTGGCATTTACTTTGATAAGTCAAGGCCAATGTCAATGGTCTCTGGTTGACTAAATTTGCAGATGGTTGCAAATTAGAAGCTGTCACTGAATCCCACATTGACATAAATGTTCTCCAGGAGGGGTAACACAGTCAAACAACTGGTGTCAGAGCCATGGACTAAAACTAAATGCAAAGAAATGCATTATAGTATCCTTCGGGAAGTCATTCACCCCTGGTAACTATCATATTGACAACACACCCCTTAGAGTTCACCCAGTAGTTAGGGACTTAAGGACACAAATAGATAGTAATCTAGCCTTTGACCATCATGTGTCTACAGTAATGGGAAAATAATTCTATGTTTTGCAACTTATAAACAAAACTATGACATCTAAGTCCATGGAAGCCATTGTTTCACCGTATTGGGCATTCATCAGACCTATCGTTGAGTACAATGCCCCCTATGGTATGTACCTAACCAGGCATATCCAACAATTGGAACATCCACAGAGGTTCCTCACTCAAAGAATACAGGGCTTGTGTAAATTCCCTATTCAGACTGCCTTAAAGCATTATCCCTGTATTCTGTCTCCTACAGGCTTTTGAGGGAGATCTATGCCTGACATACAGGGCATTGTCAGGCCCCACTCTGATGGACCTCTTGCATATCGCAAAACAAACAGCACAGAATTGACCATTCTAAAAACTTAAATCTTGCCTGTAATATAAATAGGACCAGTTGGAGAGACAGGTATGTATCCCAGAGGTTTTTCTGTCCCTGGAAAAAGCTCCCCATCCATGTAAGGCAGAGTTCCTCCCTAACCCAGTTCAAGTGCAACCTGGACAATTGGATAGGGAAAAGGAAATTCATCCCTGGTTTGGCATCTCTGCCTCTAATGAACACAGGCAATCTGTAAATGGTTCATCTCCCAGGCCCTGGCTTGGAAATGTTTCATCTCCCAAGCCCCTGCTTACACTTATCAAGGGTATCAGAACTTGTCAGAGATTTGGAATGCATGGTGAGGCTTAAAAAGGCCTTGTGGTCATTAGCCTAGTATACACCTATGAAACTATTGCAGTACTGTGACAAATTGCATTTATAAGTACAGTCTTGAGATAAAACACAAAGACATTTACATGCAAAAAAGATTTTACAAAAACAAATTGCAATATTACAATCACCCAAGCCATGATTAAAAATAAACTAAAATGCTGAAAAGGGTAATGTATCTGTGAGAACTTGCTGTTGTAATCTTATCTTCCCTGGAGCTGAGGCAAAATGCACATCCCCTTTCCTTGCATGCTGCCTTAGCTATGGTGCTGAAGCTGCACATACAGGTGTGACAATCAATGGAAATCATTTAAAGTCAAAGGCTGCTTTCAGCAATGGCTAATGGTACTGACAGGTATGAACATTCATGACATATGGTCAGGTTCAATGTATCAGGATGAGTATTTCTTCTTTTGACTGATTGCCTCATAGTCTTGTACCAGCCCATCATGTGTTACATTGAAAAAGAACCTTAAACATATGTTCTTAAGATGGCTGTACATATTTTATACACCTGAATCTAAGGTAGTATAACTAAGTCTCTGCAGATAACAGTTTACCTGTCCACATTCACATCCTTCAAGAGGTGCATGAATGATACACATTAATTTAAACTGTTTCAAAATATGACAGCAAATGATACCATCTCATTCTTCATGTCTGTACACAGCAGTAAACTGTTGTTGGATATTAAAAGAAGGGTCATTGGTAATAGTAATAGACTGTGCTCAATCTCTTCCCACAGTAAGATTACATGAAGCTTACTTGCACAGTTGTGAATGTGTGCATACATCACACACAGCACATGGCCATGTATGCATAAGTTATGTTCAAACTAGATAAGCACACCAACTTACCCCCCAACAATGAAACAGTCATATTGGACACAGGTTATTGCACGCAACCAACAACTGCCTCAACAAATGTCAGAACATGCTCGCATCCATGACAGTGACCCAGCAAGCTTAAATCATAGTCACATAAAGCTGTCAAAGTGTATGTACATCTAGCCGAATGTGTGGCACAGAAAGGATAATATTTACTATATACGGATTGTTTAATCTCCTCCTATCATTCTTTAAGTTTTTTTTTCACTCTTTGTCATCTTATCTATTGTGGCATTAATGTTTTGCACATCATGGAACCCAGTTTTCTTGGTCAGTGTAGCTGCCAACATTTTCCAGAAATGTCCTGTCATACTGCTGGAGCTGCCTTTCTTTATAATCCTTGTGTAAATGCTGTTGCATCAATGCTTCCATTTTAGCACAATGATATTGCCTTTCTCTTTCTTCTACTTGCTTTTTTCCTGTTCTGCCGGTTAACCATCAGTCCTTCAGTATCAACAATGCTCACTCCTTCCTCTTTCTGCGTCTTCCCCAGTGAGGACAAGAGTTAACCAGGAGGATCATACAGGCAGGCTCAGTAGGACTTTGTGTCCTTGTCAGCATCACAGCAATGAGGCATATATTTAAGTCTGTCTCCTCCCTCTGGTGAGGGATAGATGACTCATATTACCATGGTGACAACAATGCCCTCCCAAGTGTGACATCTCTGCACTTGCAATGCAATCTACCTACAGTCACTTGGCAGAATATCCACCCCCATAACAACCTTCTGCGGGCCTGTCTATCCTCTGAGTAATTGTGATAATGGATAGTCCCATATTGCCCCTTCTCTCCTAGGATGGGTATGGTCATACTCCCCTGCCATCTCCCTCAGGTGCTCAAGCTGCTTAGTAACCTTTTCTCACCTGAGCTGGAATCATTTCTTTGTTTCTCTTACCAGCAGAGCTGGTAATACTGCCTTTCCCTTAATAATTACAGCTATAAACTCCATGGCTACACTATCTTTCAATTTAGCTAGGTGTGCTATCCAGTATGCTGTCTGATTCATAAGTGGTAGTCTCTTACCTGGCTCACTTTACTGAATTCTTTACATGCTGTTCTTTTAGGTATGCAGAACATCACTGCAAAATTGCATGATGACTTTAGTACTTGTCTGCTAGTTAGCTTTCATCTGCATACTTCATGGACTTACACAGGAATGCACTTCTTCAGAGAAAGTTAGCTGCAGAGGTAACAAACTGGGCAATTCAAAAGCATTAATTTTAGATCCTCATTAATGATATAAAGAACAACTCTGTATAAAAATGCTTTGGAAAATCAGCCAACATCAGTGATGGATTTATGACCATGCATTTGATCAGAGGCTAACTGAGGGAAATTTTACAAACTCTTTGAATGTAGCTTCACTGTCAAATTCTCAGAAATAAGTTTTATGTTAATTCACTGCTTCTGTTGAAGAAATTCAAGAGAATTAACATCAAAATGATTCTGAAAGTACAGATTCTGTATTTTCTCCACAGAATTTGATTCAGACCCAGTATACCAAAGTCTTAGGAGCAGGGGTACATGCTACTTTGCTTGTCAGGGCCACAAACCAACATCAGCTATAATTGTGATGTCTGCACATACTCTCCTTCAGAACTTTTCTGCCGCAGTAATCTATGGACCGCCAATCGCCAGCTCCGGGAATCAGTTTATTCATTTATTTTGGCTGTCCAAAACAGCTAAAATCCCCCTTGTTTTTTTTTTTTTTTAACCTTCTTATTTCTTTTCAAATGTACATGACAGCTAGGAAGGGGATGTGTGCTTGTAGATGACAAATTTCACATAAGGACACATATAAGTGCTTATTCTGTTTAGGAAAAAGGCCACAACCATACATTTTGCAATACTTGCAAGTCTTTTATACCTAAAATGCTTCACAGCCATCTCATTCCCATACAGTTTATTTAGAAAACCAGAGGCTCTGGCATCTAGCATTAGGCATGGAGGGTGAGGTAGGTACCTCCAATGAGCTGCCGCAGAACAAGGCCAAGAAAGTTAGGCTTGACACCCATGCTGCACCTCAAGAGTCCAGTGAGACTCTTGAGACAGATGTTAGCCCAGACTCTCATCGGCTGCCCATTTCACAGCTAGAACTGGGAACCATGGTGGAAGCTGTTTCGGCTGAAATGCAGAGTACATCTGCTGAGGTTGATCAGCCATCAGCTCATGATAGTGAGGAGGAACCATAGCTTGGGACATTGGAGGGGCCTACTCTACCCTTTACATCCTCTCAGGTGTCAGCCTCTAAGTCAACATATTCTTCTACTCCTCCAAAGATTAAATAGAAATTAAAACACCGGGAACACAGAGAATCTGAACCAGCTCCTGGATGAGAATTTTTTTCCAAAAATCTTTTCAGGGCCTTCCAAGGCCTCCAGTCTCAGGTACCTCTACCAGCCCCTACACCTGTGCAGGCCTTAAAGGAGTCAGAAGAAGAACCCTCTTCCTCTGGTGAATCACTTACCTATTGCTCCTAGATAGAATGCCCCAATGACTTCATTAGCCTTGAGGAGGGGGACTCTATTAGCACTGAATCTCCAGGAGAACAATTCTCCACCATTTCTCTGATGAGAGAATATTTTAAGTGGTAGGCCTCAGATGTCTCTGAAACAAAAAAGAGATACTTATTTGCAGTCCCTCTCCTGCTTACACCCTTACATGATGCCTTTTTGGGTGCATCCCACACTCCTGACTCTCAACCCCCAGCTTCCAGACATCCAGATAAATTTTATAAAGTTCTTCAGGATACAGAGTTCTTATTCAAGAACCCCACTGCAGACCCTGCAGTCATTGCAGTGTCAACAGATAAATCATCCAGA
Source organism: Protopterus annectens (assembly GCF_019279795.1). Lineage (NCBI taxonomy): Eukaryota > Metazoa > Chordata > Ceratodontiformes > Protopteridae > Protopterus > Protopterus annectens. The sequence continues at coordinate 1,575,404,459 of NC_056735.1, read as the reverse complement.
CAGCTGCCCTCCACCTCTCTGTTCCACACTATCGATAGACTAGGGAAGAAGGTATATACTTCTTTCACTCTAGCCATCAGAGCCCTAAACTATCAAACTCACATGGCTAAGTTTATTTTAATTACCCTGTCAAAAGCCTCTGCACTGATTCTAGATGTGCCAGACTCTCCGGCTAAGACACAACTCTCTGCCCTGCTCTCTACTGCCTCTCATATGACCAGTCACTCCATAAAGTGCAGTTATGATGTGGTACAGGCATCCTCCAAATCTGCAGCCTCAGGTTCTGTCCTGAGGATATATTCTTGGGTGAGGTTTACAGCCCCTTCCCATGGATGTCCACACCAAATTGCCAGATGCGCCTCATGATAATAAGGCCCGTTTTGGTCCATTCTCTACAGAGACCTTAAATCCCTAAAGGAAAAGAGCAAGGAGCTACAAAATTTAAAACATTTGTTCGTCTTTCTTATTCCTAGGTATCATAGGAACTACCCTCAAAGGACCAGCTTTGTTAGGAGGCAATCATCTCATTCTAATGCCCCATAGGCTAAGGGATGGAGGCAACCTAAGAGACACTCCACTCCTAAACAACCTTCCACCTCCACTCCAACTCCCTTTTGGAGGCAGCCTGACCAGGACAGAGCCCCTCCACTGTGACTCAAACCCATTACCCAACTCTACTCCCTTATCCCTCCACCTCACCCTTTCCCTTCCCTCATGGTGGAAAATAACCTCAGAGGCCTGGGTCCTTTCCACCATCCAAAAAGGATACTTTTTGACTTGGTGAACACTTCCTCCCTTTAAGGGGACACCCCAACTGCCCCCCCCCAATTTTGTATCAGCTCCAAACTCAGGGCACCACAGAAAAAGTACATCCAGTACTGATGAACAAGGGGTTTTACTCCAGGATGTATTTGGTTCCAAAAAAATATGGCCCTTGGAGGCCAGTTCTGGATCTGTCTGTACTGAATCTATTCCTCAAGGTGTCTACCTTCAAAATGCTCACCTTGCATCATATCCTACACCTCATCCCTCACCAAGTCTTCATGGTATCCCTGGATCTGATGGATACTTACCTTCATATTCTTTTTCACCCCAGCTACAGGAAGTTCCTACGCTTTTCCATGAGTTCCTTGCATTTTCAGTTTTTTGCATTGCCATTTGAGCTCTCCACAGCCCCCAGGGTATTCACAAAGTGCCTAGCTTCAGTTATCACAACTACAGAGTGCAGCGCTTTCAAATAATCCCTACCTAGACAACCTCTTGATACTTCACCAGGATTGCCACACCCTCCGTCACCACCTAGGCATGGTGTCCAATACCCTGGCAAACCTAGGGTTCACTGTCAACCAGGAAAAATCTCACCTGACATTCACCCAAGACCTGGTTTTCTTGGGGTGCAGGAAAAAACAGACCAGGTGGCAGTCTTCATTCCTTACCAGAAGGTGTAAAACATCACACATTACCTCTAAACCCTCCTCTCTCTCCAGACCTTAACAGCAAGGGAATTCCTGAGAGTCCTAGGCCACATGGTATTCTTGATATCCATGCTTCCCTTAGCAAGGTTGCCTATGAGAAAATTACAAGTGGGTGCTGAGGAGTCGGTGGAAAAAACATTCACACCCCCTGGATACTCCTCTACCTCTCCTCCCATGCCTGAAAAAAGATCTGCAATGGTGGATTGTAGCCATACACCTCAATCAGGGTATATCTTTGCAGATTCCTCCACCCTCATAACAAATCTTCACAGATGCTTCAGACTTCGGTTGGGGAGCTGCCCTGCAAAACTACAACAAACAGAACAAAGTTCAGGGAGAGTGGTCCTCCCTCAGACAAAGGGACCACATCAGTATCAAAGAGATGAGGGCCCTTCTCCTAGCCTTGCAAACCTTCCACCCAGTTCTCCTACAAGGCACCTTAAAAGTTGTCACAGACAATATGACTGTCCTGTGATATATTAACAAGCATGGGGGACAATGTCCTATCCGTTCTGCAGCCTGGCAGTTCAGATTTGGTCCCTGGAAGCAGAACTGCATATTCATCTGCAAGCAGTATACATTCCTTCAGCAGATAATGTGATTGTAGACTCATTCAGCAGAACCTCTACACCCTCTCACAAATGGATGCTTCAGAGGGAGGTGTTTTTGGAACTTATTTACAAGTGGGGTATTCCTCAGGCAGATCTGTATGCCTCTTCCCAGAACAGGCAGATGCTTCTGTTTTGCACAAGGGATCCACATCCACAGGCTTGGATGGTGGACTCCTCCTCTTTTTTTGGGCGGGGATGTATCTTTATGCCTTTCCCCCCTTCACACTAATTCAAACAGTCCTTCTGAAGATTCAGAGGGACAAACCAAAAAGTCTGCTGGTGACTCTCTTTTCGTCAATATAACATTGGTTTCCCCTTCTTCACCTACTAGCCAAGGGCAATTACCACAGGTTACCCCACCAATTCTACCTACTCACACAAGACAGGGGGTCTCTCATACACCCTCAAGTGCTCAAGCTCAGACTCACTATATGGGTGATAGAGTTCTGATACCCTTCAGACATCTATATTCAGAGGACGTACTCAATGTCCTGCAGGAGGCCATAAAACCTAGTACCTGGAGAAATTATGTGTCAAAATGGAAAATATTCTCCAGGTGTTCTCAAAAGAAAAAACAGAGCCCCTTTCTTATTCCTGTACCTCTGGTCCTTTCTTACTTGTGTGAGCTTCTACATTCAGTGCTGACTTCCTGTTCTGTTAAGGTTCACTTTTCAGCCATTTCCACCTGTCTCCCTTTGGTTCCTCCACTGGCATCCAGATTGGAGGTAAAACTATTCTTAAGAGGGTTCCTCCATATCAGACCCCCTTGAAAACTAATACCGCCTTCATGGGACTTTAATTTTGTCCTTGAAAAACTCACACTACCTCCATTAGAACCAGCTCACTCAGCATCACTGAAACTATGTACTTGGGAACGAGTACTGCTGGTAGCCCTCACATATGCCAGAAGGGTCACAGAAATCCAGGCCTGATGGCTAACCTCCCTTACCTTATCTTCCATAGGGACAGGGTCTCCCTCAGGACTAACCTCTCATTCATGCCTAAAGTGGTTAATGAACTGTCCTTGAATCAGGCAATTAACCTCCCTGTTTTTTTCCCTCAACCTTAAAATCCATCTGAAAGGACCCTACATTCCTTGGATGTTCATAGACAACTTTGCTATTACCTGGACAAGACCAAATCCATTAGAATGTCCAACCAGTTGTTTGTCTCCTTTCACCCAAAGGCCTTGGGGAAGGTATTCTCTAAACAGACTATATCATCATGGATTTCTAAAGCTATCTCTGCCTGTTACTCCTTTCATGGAAGAGTTTTACCTACAAATGTGGGAGCATATTCTACTAGGGCAGCTGCCTCTTCAGCAGCCTTTTTCAGGAGGGTGGATTACGCTTCCATACTGGAAATGGCCACCTGATTCTCAATCCATACCTTTACCAAGCACTCTAGAGCCAGAACTGGGTTTGCCAGGTGCATTTTCCAGGGTCTCATAGACCAGGTCCCTCAACCTACCTCCCAGGTTCATACCTAAAGCTTGGGTACTCTCCCTACAGTTATAAATACTGCAACATGAGAATAGAAGAACATAGAATAGTTGTGTAAGAACTTATCATAACATTAGATGTCCTTCTCTTCCATGTTGCAGTATTCAGTCCCCCCTCGAACATCCTCTTGCTCTGTTTTGTCCATCTTGATTGACTTTCCCTACTTTGTCTCCATCCAAATAGGGCACTGTAACAGGTGCATATATTTGTTGGGCTCCTTTGGCCTGGTGGCATACATAGGTCTAAAAAGCGTCCTTTCCTTGCTCCCTAGGGGTACTACTGTATGTGGCAGTGATTTCTGAAAGGGGTATGTGTAGATGTCACTTTTATAGCAGAAATCGGTTTATGGCCCTGCCAAGCAATGCAGCATGTACCCCTGCTCCTAAGATTTTGGTATACTGGCCAGATGTCTGGTGCTGCAGCAGCAACCTCCCTACATTATGAATACTGCAACACGGAAGAGAAGGACATCTAAGGTTATGGCAAGTTCTTACATAACTATTTTTTCCATAGGAAAACAGCAATATTTCTCAGCCCCTTAGGAAGTATTATGATTTTTTTACTTTCAGAACCTACCCCTATTCCCTCTGCCTGTATGTTTTGGAGGACATTTTTGTCACAGTATGCAATTTCCCTGGCAGCTGGCCTGCTAACCCAAAAAAAGCAGATACACTTTATAATGTGCCCTAGTCTTTTACATTTTTATACACACATCCCAAATCTGACCCAACAGCTGTTGATTTAGTGCATCCAGCTGCTGCTATACATTTGGTTAATACTAATCCCTATCCTTCTAACACGGATGGGAAAGCTTTTGACTAGTTTGTGAAAAAAGTGTATTCTTATACTTGTTTTTAGAATTCTCAGCTGTAAAGCACATATATTGAAGTTTATGCTTGCCAGTTGTGAGAATATGAGGACTATTTTGGCATCTATTTCCTCTCTTGCATAGAAATCTGCTTTGTGTGACTTACTTTCTTGTGTGTCTCCAATGACTACCTTTATTTGTAATGTGCATATGGTTTGGCTGATGCCACATCCAGTACTGCTGCCACTGGAAAAGTTATGAGAGTGCTGGACTGCATTCTCAAATCCTCGCAGAGGATGTCAAAAATATGGAATTTTGAATTTATCCTAGGATAGATAAGTATTTTTTGGTCTTTCTACTGCAGAGGTCATTAAAAGATGTGATGATAGAGATAAGCTAATGTAAGGGATCTGTCAGATTTTTCAGCCCTCCTTCTTCAAGTTTTCCAAGGGTTTCAACACTCCCTATACAGGCTTCTTTAAAAAGCAAAATAAACTGTCCACTCAATCTGTTGTTAAACAGACATTTTAAAAAAGCAATGGCAGGGGGGTTCCAAAAAGAAAGCAGGACAGTATAATAAGTCAGAATGACTTTATGAGGGACTTTGCTCCCCCTCCCACCCTGGCAGTCTCTTTATTCTTCCAGAAAGTCCGAACTGCCACTTCTCTCTGTAGCAAAGGATTGTTTCAGACAGATGGGTTCTAAGAGTAATTGACCAACAGTATAGATTGTAATGGGAATCTCCCCCTCCTTTTTGGGGGATTCCACCTCATCTCTAATGTGTTGTTAATATTTTAATTATTACTGTATGTGCATTAGTCTTACTGTCATTCAAGCTATGTGTTCATTGTTATGTCTTGCACAGGGACCAAGCAATGTAATTTTGTTCAGCTTGCACTGATGTGTATATCTGATAGACAATAAAGTTTATTTTTACTTTGACAAACCAAACTCTTAATTTCGCTCCTGTCATTGTGCATATGCCATTTGCTTCATTTCCCTCCTGTCATCCAACATATGTTCGCTCAGCGGTTTGTAAGAGTTGTTCACTGTCCTCCTTCTCAGCTAGGAGAAGGGTTTTTTTTTCAGAAGAAAGAAGTGCTTATCCTTTCCTTTCATTTCCTTTCCTTGCCAGTTTGTGATAGCACCCAAGTTCAAAATGTTGTCTCCTCGCAGCTTGTTACCCCTTATTCCCCTTTTGAGTTTTTCTGTGAATGTAGACTTAAAAGATGCATATTATCACATTCCTATAGATTCTAATTTTAGCTGATTCTTAAAGTTTTCAATGTCTGAATAAGCAAGTCTCTGCCTTACCTTTGAGCTATCTACTGCTGGAAGGGTGTTCACAAAGTGTTCAGTGCTTATGATATCCTACTTCAGACTCCAAGGTATTCATACTTTTTCTTTGTTAAATGACTTACTTATCTGAGAAGAATATCTTTAAAATGTCAGAATTTTCTCACTTGGATAAAATATTTCCTACATAGGCTGAGATTCCAAGACAACATTCAGAAATGTTTTTCTAACTCCTTATAACAGGATTATTATCCCAGATTATCTTCAGGACATCTCAGTTCAAAAAGGCTTTTCTTCCATAGGAAGAAAATAGATATCTACATTCAGATCTATTCCTGGGGTTTCTTGCCAGACTTCCATTTCAGCTAAGGAAGTCCTCAGATTAGGTATCATGACATCTATGATTCTCATTATACCTCTTGCAAGGGTCTATATTAGAACATCGACTTTTTAAAACATTGAATGTTCTAATATCAACCCCTATTCAGCGAACGCTGACAATATCGAACATGCAGAACAGCAATTTTTTTCCCAGGGAAAAATTTACTGTTCCGACACACATACACATAACACAAGCACACCAAACAAACAGCAATCTACACACATACACCTAAAATCCTACATCTAACCCTACACTAAACTGTACATACACCACTAGCTATCCACTAACCTTAACCCAAACCCTAACCCTAAGGTCTGTCACTATCGCACACTCACCTCACCCGCACCCTAACCCTAACTCACCTACCCCACCCTAACCCTCACGTCCACACAATTGCACACTTACCTGACCCACGCCCTAACCCTAACTCACCTACCCCATGCCCTAACCCGCACGTTCACACAATTGCACACTTACCTAATCCCGACCCGTAACTTTCCACCACAGTGCTGAAAATAGCAAAGCCACATGAACGGCCAACCAAATTCCTTCCCTGGGAAGAAATTCGGTGTTCTGCAGCTTCACTATTTTCAGCGTTTGCTGAATAGTGGTCGATATTAGGACATTCAAAGTTGTGAAACTTCGATGTTCTAATATAGACCCCCTCTTGCAAGGTTCCGCATGAAAAAGATCCAGTGGTACCTGAAATATCTATGGTCCTAGCATCAACATCCCTTGACTTTTCAAATTCTAGTTTTGGGGTTTGAAAAAAAGGGAGATTATGTGGTGGACACATCAATTTTCTTAAAATCAAGGTCTCCCATTCTCCTCTCCAACTCCAGGACAGTCAGTTAGAAAAAGATGTCTCCAACTTTGCTTGTGGAGCAATGTCAATTGGAATGGAAGTGCATGGTCTTTGGAAAAAAGAGACAGATCAAAGATAAAAACAGAAAACAGATTGTCAGATCTAATGAATGCTCTCAACTCTCTGAATCATCTGCAGTGGTCAGAACCTTTACAAGAGTTTGCAGACAACACCACAGTGATGTGGTACATAAACAAGCAAGGGTAACCAGATCTTATATTCCTTGCATGCAAGCTATGGTAGCTTGGGATACAGTGTTTCAGCACAATCTCACTCTACAGGCATCTTGCATTCCATCAGAGGAATACTGTGTAATAGAGAAGGTGAGTAGGACCAGGATAGGCCCTCAAGAATAGAAACAGAATCAGATGGTCTTCAAAGATTTGATCCGTCCATGGGCAAACATCTCATACAGATCTTTTTTTCTTAACTCTAAATGATCAGTTAGCAACATTCTGCACCATAACTTCTAGAAAGAAGGTCTGGAACTGAGATTGTTTTTTTCCTTGGACAGGAATTATCCAGCATGCTTTTCTAACCTTTCGTCTAGTATCCAGTGTACTTCTAAATATTCAGTAGGACTCCTCAAAGATCGCTGTGGTGACTTCCTTCTGGCCCAGGCAACCAACTTATTGCTCTTCTGGAAATGGTCAAGAACAATTACCAGAAGTTTCCTTACAGACTGGATTTACTTACACAGAGTCAGCAGTGTTTTATACATTCTCATCCTAGGAAATGAAATAGGTTTTCTAGTTAGTACAAAGAAAAGAATCAGTCCTATTCAAGGCTAGCTTTTATCTGGTTCTACATTATCTGTGTAAGATACGATCCTATGGACTGTCTACTCATCAGTCAAAGTTCATTTGTCTGCCAATTCAGCATGTCTACCTATTTATACCTCTTTCAATGCATACTCATAAAAATGGATTTGAAAGGGGTGCTGCACTCAAAGCCTCCAAGAAAATAGGTGTCTGTGCCATGGGATCCTAATTATATGCTGCAAAAACAAACTCTTGCTCCATTTGAACCAGGTTATCAGGTTGACTTGTAGTTCTACATGTGAAAAACAGTCTAACTAACTTATTGCTCTGAACTCAGCAAGAAGGGTTTCTGCAGTTGCAAGTTCTCAGGGTGGTCATCCTTATCTCATTTTCCAAAAAAAACTAAGGTTTCTTTAAGAACTACCCTTTCATTTATGCCTAAAGTGGTTCCCAAGTTTACTTTAAGTCAAGATATCCATCTCCCTGTTTTCTTTGCAGAACTTAAGGATAAGACAACTCAGGTGCTACAGATACGGAACAAAATATTTCATAGCTTTTGATCTTTTGTTTATTTCTTGGGAAGGTAAGAAGAAAGGACAACCAGTGTTAAAACAGACTGTTTCCAAATGGTTGTCGTATACTATTATTTTTTGTTACTCGTACTACAACAAAACTATTCCATGTAGGGTCAAGTCTCATTCTACCAGAGACTTGGTTTAATCTCTGGCATTTTAGAAAGTGGTGGATTCTATAAGTATTCTAGAAGTAACAACTTGGTCCACAGGGCATACTTCTACTAACCACTATAATGAATCTAGTTTAAAGTGCTTTTACTAAGCACCATAAACTAGATTCCACTCCAGGTCTAGGCCAGGCTATGCTTGGACCATTTTCCAGGAGCTCCTGGACCAACATCCTTCCTCCTACCATTTTTTCTAAGTTATGGCAATCTTTCTATATAGCTTAGGCTACAGCAGCATTGATCATAATGAAGAACATAGTACAGTTGTGTAAGTAAACTTACCACAACACTACACTAGATGTTCAAATAATCACTGACGCATTAGTCAGACCTAAACACAACCCACCTTATTTATATATATATATATATATATATATATATATATATATATATATATATATATATATATATATATATTTTTTATTATTATTTTTTTATTTATGCATTTTTTTTTTCTTTTCCGAACTTTGTCCTTCTCAGGGCTTTAACTTCCCCTCTCTACTCGTATGAAAGCTTTGAAGGGCTTGGCATCCAAACCTGACTTTTAGTCAGCTCAGCTTTCTTTGGGATGTGATTTGATCTCAATGTGGGTACTGTCTATCACACCCAAGACTTCAGCAAAGTGTGCTACAGGGTAGAACTCTTGCATAGTTTTGACTCTGTCCTTGGTGCTACTGCGGAAATGTGTATAGTCACTGGCATGCTGTAGCACTGCAATCAGGAACTGGTGTAGAATCCTGTATGCTGATGTCTATGACAGCCCCAGAATGTCCCCTGTGAGTTTTTGAATAGTACCTGTAGCTAAAATTCTAAATGCTACACATATCTCCACCAGTATAGATTCCCCTCGGTTTGCCCTTGGTCTCAGGTGAGGATGGTTGCAGAGCTCCTGAAGTGTCTACTATTTCCACTTCATTCAGACCATGAAAAGTTAAAGAAGGTCTAAATACCCTCCTCCTCCTTGCCTGGGGTCTATCATCATCAGCAACAGTAGCATGGAGTTGAACCTATTGCACATACGCATGAGAAAAATCAGCAACCCTTAACACTGTTTTTTTTCCTGTGTAGTTTCTGAGTCTCTATTCCAAAAGGTTTTAGAGTACAGGACAGATGGCTACATGGAATGTAGCCAATTCCTTTACAGTTTGCTGAATAGCTCTTCCATCTTGGATTGGTAGATTAGCATATAATTCAGCTGCTTATGCACTTAGAATGCCACAATTTTTATCTGGTTTGTGTGGCTCTACCCTTCATGTAAAGCCATTTACTGAATACAAATTGGCATGTTATCATGTTCACGTCGTGCCAGGAGATGCACATGGTGTAACTGAATTGTGTAGGAGTCAAGCTTATAGTGTTTTGTAAAAGTATGTGCAGACGACCAAGTTGCTGCTTCTAGAATACTTCTAGAATCAAACACTTTCCAAAAAGTCATAGATAAAGCAAAGCCATGGTAGAGTGGGCATTGACCCTTCCTCGAATGGTTTTGCTGTGATGAGAATGACAAAAGCTTATAACCTGAGACAACCATTTAGAAATAATCTGCTTTGACACAAGTTGTCTCTTCATAAAACATTCACAAAAAATAAACAATTAATCCAAAGATCTGACAGATTTAGTTCTGTCAGGATAGTACCTCAGCTGTCTGTGAACATCCAAGTTATGGAGTATCCTTTCTCTCTCATTTTTAGATTCAGAAAAGAAAATATAGGGATGGATAGTGTGGTTTAATGTAAACTTGGATACCACTTTAGGCCTAAAAGAAGAATTAGTTCTCAAAGCAACCCTGTCTCAGTGGAAAATGAGAAAGTGTTGACTCACTATAAAAGCTTGCAACTCAGATGCCCTTCCTGCAGAGGTCATAGCAATCAGTAAAACTGTTTTCCATGTTAAGAACCTCAAGTTAATTTAGCTAGCTGGTTCAAATGGAGCAAAGTATTAGCTTCTGTAATACAAAATTAAAATCCCATGGAGGGGTCCCAGGTTTTCTTGGAAGCCTCTTATGCAAAACACATTTCAAAAACATTTTGACATGAGAATGCACTGAAAGATGAGGATCCATGGGCAGACTTGCTGTAACTGATGATTAATGAACCTTGATATAGGAATAAAATAGGCCATATGATAATACCTCAAAAACTGCTTTAAAACTGGAGAACAACTAGCCCTGAATAGGTACTGATTATGTTGTCACCATTAACTAGAAAACCTTTTCTATTTGCTAATATATGATTTTCTAGTAGAAAGCTGTCCATGCCCCCATCAGTACCTGCTGTACTTCCTCAGTATAAACAACTGAATAAAGGAAATTATGGCCCATCATCCAGGCAGTCAGTTGAAGTTGACTGGGATTGGGGTGTTTCAAGTACCCATGATACTGTGTGAATAGATACATTCTGTGAGGAAGCTTGTGGCAACGGCCCCTGACTATTTCCAAAAGAAGGGAGAACTACTGTTTTCTTGGCCAGAAGGGAGTTATCACAGTTACTTTGGAGGATTTCTTCTGAGTCTTAAGAAGTACCCTGGATATCTGTGTAAAGGGTGAAAAAGCTTACAGGAACTTTCCTGTTCAATGAAAAGAAAAAAAAAGACATATGTCTTCCAGACCATCTTTCATAGAGTTCTGGAGAAGAATCTTGCCATCTGATTGTACAGACAAGGCAAATAGGTCTGCTTGAAGAACTCCCCACGGACTTGATGAAATCATGGAAGACCCCCTGATCTAGTTTCCAGTCATTAAGGTCTGCCCTTGACCTGTTCAGCTTGTCCAACACATAATTTTGCTCTAATGGAATGTAGGATGCCTGTAGAGTTTGATTGTGCTTTGAAGCTATATCCCAAGCTATCATGGCTAGTCTACAGCCATTTTAGTTTCCCCATGATTGTTGATGTACTAAAAGTAACTGTTGTATTGTCTAAAACAACTTGAAAAGTCTCAGTGACAAAAGCTAATTCAGACAGTTGAATGTATCGATTCATCTTTTTTATATTTATGTACTTGTATCAGTCCTTGGAGTCCTGCATGCCATGATGCACTTTTATCCCTCCTGAAACTGCACCCCAAGCAAAGTCCGAGGCATCTGTTGTGATGGACTGCTTTGGTACAGTGAGAGAGAAGGGGAGACCCAGGTTTATTGATATTTGCTGTCTCCACTAAGTTATTTCTCTTTTGACAAAACTCAGCACTGGGATTTGAAAAGTCAAAGAATGTTCATGCTGGGACAAAAGAGACTTCAGATACCATTTTATCGTTCACATGTGGAGTCTTACCAAGGGTTATCATGAGAGTCATAGATGTCATAAGACATAAAATCCTGAGGTATTTCCTCACAGTGACTAAAGTCTGTCTGGAGAACATCAGAAATAGATCTAAATCTAGTTCTTTTGTGGAAAAAACATTTCCTTGGGTGCAAATTCTGTTTTTTTTTTTACACTGAGGTGGAGGAGTACAGCTTCACTGTCTGATTAAGGGCTGCTGTGGAGCGAGGTTTAAATACTACAGCAAATATAAAGCTTGGGCTAAAGGAGAAACATGTTTATTAAAAATAATACTTTCCTGATTAATATCATAGTACGTGCATCATTACTGATTTTTGTTATGATATGTTCTGTTGGCATGTGACTTTAAATGCTGGAGTTCTACATGGATTTTACCATCTGATGAAGAATTTATTTTTGAAAGTTCATATGTTTGTTTGCTTGTATTGTGACTATTTATAACCACGCAGAATAAATACTGATGTTTCTGAGCTACTGAGTCTATTAATCACATATAAAATTGACTCAGCTATTCTGTTATATCTGTAGACAAAATGTGCAATATCCAAATTTGTTTAAAAATACAGAATAATCTGACTACTTCAGAAATATAACCGTGTTCTGACTCTTTCAAGAAATGTAACACTGTACTGCCAATTACAGCAAAATGGTGTACATGGCCAAAAAAATAGTTCCACTTCATATCGTCAAAATCTCATTTCATCGAATTTCAAAACATCGAGACCAAATCGTCGAAAGCTCAAATCGTCGAAAACTCATAACATCAAATCTCAAATAATTGAAAACTATAAAGCAACTAGAAATAACATCCCACAGAGTTTTTACTACGTTTATGCAAGGGGCAAGCCCCCGTGCACCCCCAATGTGGGGGCTCTGCCACTCACACCCCCATACATTAAATATACCAAGTCCAAGTTTATACTACAGTGGGGGAAAAAGGTAATTTCCTAACCTCGCTGTAGTGCAACCTTGGATTTGGTATATTTAATTTATGAGGGGGTGGGGGGGTGCAGTGGGGCCTGCCCCTTTGTATAAACATAGTAAACTTTGTCTGGGATTTATTATTCTAGTTGCTTTGTACTTTTCAATGATTTGAGATTCGATGTTATGAGTTTTCGACAATTTGAGCTTTTGACGATTTGGTCTCGATGTTTTGAAATTCGATGAAATGAGATTTCAATGATATGAACTGGAACCCAGAAAAATACATCAGGCTTACAATTTGCTTTATATTACGTTTCTGTATGGTGTTGGCATATGACTTCATTTTAAGATGAAAATGTAATATACGATCAGAAAATATGTGTACTGAGTTTGCATTATGGTAGAAGGAAAAGACCCATGTATTTCTTTAAAAAAATGATATTTCCTATCACCATGAAAAAAAAGAACAGCATTTCTTGTGAAGATAAAGGCACACTGGCCTACCATCTTCAAAAATAAGTTGCAATTATACTCAGAAGGGAAGAATGTAGTCTTTGATGAATTCTATTTCTGAAATACAATGTACAATTTTCTGAAAGTCTGCCAAAACAATTTCAAAGAAGCATTTGGGATGCTGCCCCTTACAGCATACACGATCACCTCAGTGTCATACTACAGTTGGGTTCATAAACATAACAAGTAAATCATATATATGCAAACCATTAATAAAAAAAATTACACTTTGGAAATATAGAAAGATGTATATAATATTTTTTGTTTGTCTAGATTTGTAATTAGATATTTGTGAATATTGCTATGACTATGAATGAAGTGCAGATGTTATTAAATGTGTTCTCTGTTGCAGTATGTCTAAAGGGGTTCAAGTACAGATTTTACTTTGTGCTGTGTTTGTCCCTTCCCTAGTTTCAAACATCATCTCTTGCTTTGCTATTGATATGTTCTTATGCTCTGAGACTGTGGAGCTTTGAGAAGAGAGAAAGATGAGTTCCATATTTTTTTTCACACCTATCCTTTTACCTGATTATATACAAACTAAGAGGTAGGATATATAAAAAGCAGGGGTGTGGTTGCAGATATACCCTTGAATTCATTAACAATCTTCAAGAGATATACTCTGGGATTCATTGGCAATAGCACCTACATAATGTAAGCATGTTAGTGTGAAGAGTAGCAGTGCTAAGTAAATACAGATGCTGCTCATCATGTCTACATCGATGCAAGCACCTTTCTGTGGCCAACAAAAGAGCTTACAATCATGCAAAGGTGCTTGCAAGCAGAAGTAGGCAATATAAACAAAACAGATTGCATATAGTCAGTATTCAGATATGAGCAAATACTGTAGCCCAGACATAAATTACAGGCAAGTACAGAGACACAGTTCAAAATCAGGGGAAATGAAATGGGGAGACTGGTGCACAATAAGGTTTAACAATGATGTGTGACTATTGGAGATGGGAATTGTTTAAAGTATATTCATATCCCACAGGCAAATGTGAAGGAAGTGTAGAAGAAGCATTTCAGACATAAAGCCTGCAAGCCTACATGTTGGGTTATTTATCAAAGGAAGATGTAAATAAGAAATGTTCTGTAACTGGATGTACCTTGGTGAGATTTTATTGCCTACCCAAGGTACATAAGAGTTTATGTTCTCCTCCTGGCAGACCTATTGTATCAGCAAGTAATTATTTTTTTAAATAATATGGGTTTTCTGTTGCATAAATATTTATTACCTACTGTAGAGAAATTAGATTCTTATATACATGACAGTTTTGATTTTTTGGCTAAGATCAAAACTTAGAATTGGTTGACAGGAAAATTTTGGATAGTAATGGATGTACGAAGCTTCTATACTAATATTCAACATGATTGGGTTATGAAGACTTTAAAACATTTTTAGGAGATAACCCTTTAGCAAATTTTCTTTTTGAGTTGGTGTGGTTTTGTTTAACAAATAACTTTTTTAAGTTCAATGGAAGAATTTATCATCAGTTGAAAGGTACAACTATGGGGGCATCATTCGCCCTCATGTATGCTAATTTATTTATGTTTTTTTTTAAACACAATTTGTTTATAAGTTAGAGTTTTATAAAAAATTATGTTATAAGGTATTATAGATTTATTGATGATTTAATTTTTTATGTAATGGTGGGAAATCGCATGTTAATGATTTTTATTAGATTTGGAACAAGCTATGTTTGATTTGCAAGTTGATTGAGTACAAAGGGGGAATAAAGTGTTGTTTTTGGATTTAGAATTAGAAGGTGTGATAAATGTGGGTATTAAGACTTGGATACATAGAAAGTTTGAGAACAGTAATCATTTTTTGGATGGTTTAATTTGTCACTCACCAAACCTTCTTCAATCTTTACCTTATAGTGAGTTACCTTGTATACAAAGACTTTATAATGATGAAAAGTTTCTTGAAGGGAATTTTTGAAAACTTGCATTCAACAGGGTTATGATATTCGAGACATCCAGGAAGCATTAAGTAAATTGTTAGATGATCAGTCTATTCAAACTAATAGATGTAACTTTGTTAGAAGTAATAATCAAGGCAATATTAATAGAATTGCACAAGGAAGTGGGGAAAATAAAATGCATTTTGTTACAGAATATTACATTTTTTCTGGTATTATTTCTAATATTGTGAAATGTTATTGGGATTTTTATTAAAAGATAGGAGTTTAGTCCATTTCTTACCCAGCAAATTGACATTTTCCTATAAGCGGGGACATAGTGTTAAAGATATACTAATTCATAGTCATTACACTACTCCAGTTTTGAATACTGGAATGTGGGTGAAAAGGGTAGGCACTATTTCTTGCAAGCATTGTTCTGTATGTAAATATATAGTGAATTTTTTATAGAGAATTAATGGCATTGTTTATACTCCTAGGGAATTGTATAATTGTGGCACAGAGGGGGTAGTTTATGCCCTCAGATGTCCTTGTAATCTTTTTTTACATATGAGAGACAAAATTTAGAGTTAGATTTTCAGAGCATTTGAGGAATATTATAAATCAAAAAATGGAAACATCAGTTATCATGTATTTTTCCCTTTGTCATGGAGGAATGAAAACTATCTCCAAGGGACTATTTTAGAAAAAGTAAACGTTTTTATGGATATGGATTTAAAACAGAAGTTACTTTTTAAAGCAAGCTTATTTATTTTGAAATATGGAACACTGACACCCAGTGGTCTTAATCTAGAATGCCATTGGAAAATGTTTTTATAAGTAGGGGGATTGGTGTATTTAAATTAATTGTTTAATTCAATGAAAGTTTTGATTTGTTGGTTTTTAATGTGAGTTCGTACTTAATTGTTTGAATGAAGTCTGTTTTTTGACTCTTGAAAGGCCTTTTGGCCAAGGCGATAGAGAGTGTTATAGTTGAATAAATTTGGGACTTTTTTACTAGCTTTGGTCATTTTTTAAGCTTTCAGCCTCAGATTTGTGCAAGACTTATGTAATGATAATTTGTGTGACTATCAATCACACAGGTATGCACCTAAATAATAAAGGACATGCTGAGAAACGATGTGGATAGAGACATAAATGTGCATTGCAACAAAATGGAGTGAGGATGTGATATACATGTTAATTAAATGGTTGAGTTAAGATAACAGATTGCAAGGACGGAAGCTACATTATGTGATGAATTCATAGAATGCAGTCATAGCATATTAGGACGTATATACAGGGAACTGATGTATGAAACCTGATAACATCAATGTATTATCTAGCTCACTGTGTATATACAAGAACCAAAGGACCTTACAGCTATAATATCAGGTAACTCAGAAATGAGCATGTATTTGCAAAGATTGAGAGTGGCACCAACAGGAAAGGGTTTAATCACCCATAAGCATGTAATAGATAGGTAAGTTTTGTGTGTTTATATAAATGATACATGGCAATCTAATAAACAACATACATAAGTGAAAAATGTCAAGTCTGAATAGCTGACATGTCAGGAGTCCAGCTTGACCATTGCCGATATGCAAATGTGTCTGACACACTAATACTGGGCATGCTCGCATACAATTACAGGGAGTAGTAACAGAACAGCAATTCAACAGTGGCAACACAATAGAAAATGTTGTAACAGAGGACCAGCCACATCTCCTGGTGGTCTCCCTGAATTCCATACAGCTAGACATGTATATGGAATCCCACATCTGCCATTAAACCATATATTGGAAAGAAAACAATGGCAGCATTAAAAACATGTTTGAAGCATGATTTGCAATAGGCAGCATAATGGTCTTGTGAATAGGTAATGCATATGAGCAAGGAATGACCTAAGAAACATTTGCATCATGTCTTTTCAGAACACATGCCGAATAACTATTAGAGAGATGCATAGCACTTAAGGGTGCCACAAGGATATGCATAGCAGTCACATGAGGAAGAACACCCCTGAAGGGCATACAGCACTATCACACCATATAAGGTGTACTGGTGTCCTGCCTGGTATAAAAATGCATGAAAAAGCTGGCCTCTGAGTGTGGGTAAATCACTGTAGTCTCACACATTTGTCTGACAGACAGATGTTGAACCACAAGAAACAGAAAGCAGCTGCATGTAAAAACCACAAAACCAGAGAAAACTATGTGATCTTTAGCATTACCAGGAAAAGAACCAAACCAGACAACTGACTAAAAGATAGTTGAAATGTGTTTTTTTACAATCAACAAAATATTTTTTGTCCATGATGAACGACCTCTGTGTACAAGGTTACATGCGCATACTTGTGATATTAAAAAAAAATGATAAAAAATCGTTATACAAACATTCCCAAGCATGTAAAAGAAATTAGAAGGTCTAAATTTGATATTAATGAGCTTGTTAATCTCAAACCCATAGGTGGATCTTGCGAAACACACTTAAAATACTGCAAATTGCTTTGGCAATTAAAACTGGATGTTACCCATAGACCAGCTATAAATAATTTTATCACTATTGGACATGTTCTAAAAATGAGGGCAGCAAAAGTATGTTTCATCTGCCCTTTTATTGATGTATTTTATGTAAATAGTGACACTGGAACATTATGGTCTGAATTTTTAAGTTTTTAAGTTCCTGTGTCTTTAAATATTGTTGATTGTTAATGACATTCTTTATGACTGATTATTTAAGGAGATGAATTGGCGTATAGGATTTTGTTCTGAAGAAGTCAGTTTTACTAACTGTCAGACAAAAGCACTTAACCTAGTTTTAATAAACTACTTCATTGATTGTAAAAAAAAAAAAAAGTTTCAACTATCTTTTGGTCACTTGATTTGGCTCTTTTCCTGGCATTGATAAAGACTGTATGGTTTTATTTTTGCTTTTCAAAGACAGATGTTACCAGATTCAAACTTTTGCCTATTAAACAAGGCATTCACCAGATCCTTAATATTGACTGCATGTGTCACATCGGATAGCAATGGAGGCTGTCAAAAGCAACTGAACTGAATATTTGTGCCAGTACAAGAAGTATGGATATTTATGAACAATTAGATTTAGCCAGAATGCCAGAAACAAGCTATACATGTTACTGACCACACAGCACTAAGCATTATAATATGACTTGATCCTTTGACAAGGAAGCTTTTTCCATCATGTAGGACACACACTCTGCCTCAGAAGTGAACCCCAGTCTGTCTGTGTAGGTATGCTATAAATGCCAATACTCAAAACATGTGCCACAGGAGCACTCACTGTACAACATGCCCTGAATAAACATTTTGATGCCATGCAATCACAACCTGCAATGATATAGCACTGTCCAGCATAAAATGGATAACAATAACTAGAAACAATGGTGTTTGTGTAATGGCAGTACATTCACAAAACATTGGCCCTATCAGGAATTTGACAGCAAGTGCACTGACAATACTAACTAATGACATCTGGAAGAAACACAGCACCACAGTTAAAGTCTTACTATTAGTATGGCAATCCACCTATGCTAAATGATTACATCATCTGTGTGTGTGAGATAATCTCTGAAATGACAGGGATCATGTAAGTCTGTCACAATGTCAAGGAATACATTATCACTATGGTGCATGTCCATCATGCATTATAATATAAGGCCCGATAGTGCTAACAGGGAATGAATATGGATGTTGAACATATGAACATCTGACAGCTGGCAGTATGTGAATATTTCCAGAATGAATGCACCATGGTGGAAATGTCTCTACAGGTTTGACATATGTGGTTAAGTGAAGGCATTAAATTATGTTCTTTCTGCAAAGGAAATGTGTGCCTGTGATTGCTGTAATACATCAAAAGCAGACAGCATGTTGTCTCATTCTCTTGTGCCAGAGGGTAACACTTTCTACATATGTTATGTAAGTAACTTGGAAGCAAACATCTTTATTTCTCTGAATAAAAGCATTGATATGTGACAAATTGTCATCACTTTTAGTAAGAGGGCTCAACATCTATATGAGTACAAAGCCTATGTGAATGACAACAGTGTAACTGACATGTACAGTTACAATAACACTAGTACAATGTATTTTTAGCACTAATGGATGGATTTCAAATAACTGCTCAAGATTACAAGCTAAACATTGCCTGAATCACAAGCGCACATGACCATGTTGAGGAATAATTGAGACAGTGCACAGTTAAATGGATGACATCAACAGTTTATTAGCTGGATGTTTTGCTTATGCTAAAAAGTGTTTGAAGTGCACAGTAATCCTGTAGAGCTACACATCATACATGTCTTTGTGGAATAGTATACACAGCATGAGGAGGAAAGACATACCCATAGCCAATTTGGAGCATCTTTACACAAAGACAAAGCACACTACCAAAGTCACACAACACAGGAGGATGTGCATTTCAAATGTGACATATTTCAGTTATATTAGCAGTATGCAATCATTGTGTGGAGACAGTGTTATTTGTCCTGGTGATACTAGAATTCCCTGGTGTTACAGAGTACCACTGTAACTCTATCCCATAATTAGAAAGATACATAAAGGTGGTCGTGAGGGGTCCAATGATATATGACAGTAATAACTGTCACATTTTTGAAGAAGAGATGGAATCAAACTACTTACCTAGACACTTACACAATCTGTACAGTACATTATCAACAGCCGCTGCTACAGGAGAATAATGAATACAGCTGATACATGCAGCATCTATGAAGACATGACATCAGCAATGTATTGCCAAGGAGATTTATCTGGCAAAATTAGTGTTTCTGACAATCAGGGCTTGAAAAAGTTGCCACTACATATGCGTGTAAAGCAATCATGACTCCAGTGGCAGTCTCACTTGTAGAAGTTAAGCACTGCTGTAGTCAGACATCCTACCTAGCTATTTACACATTATCACGAACAGTGTCAGACAAGCAGGCACCACAGGAGAAGTCTGAGATTCAAATAGCTTCAGTTCACATGCAAACCAATGACCTCATCAGTATGTTGCACCAGGGGTGTAGGCAGACAATGTAATGCTGTTGTCATGTTCTCTTATTGATGCCACACAAATACTGCCATTTCCAGAATAGAGACTTTCTTCTCCCTTCCAAATTAATAAATGTTTGCATCACTTTCCCTCTAAAAACATTACATGGCTATTTTTCAACACATGACACTTTTATTTTAAGCATTAAAGTGCAAATTTTTGGACTTAGTATTTCCTAAAGAAGCAAAAGCTCCTTTGCATAATGCAGTGAAAATTGTAATCAGTGCATTACAAACAGTAAGCATAGCTACACCTTGTGTAGCAGAAAAGTTGTACATGTCATAAGTGACCTTAAGGGATGGTGCAGCCATCTTAAGTTTAAAAAAAATATATCCAGAGCAGAAGCTGAATGAACACATGCACACATATAATTCTACTATGGTGGGTATTGAACCACTTATCCATCCAGGGTGCATACTGCACTAGTCATGAGCACCACAGGAGGAGTCTGATGCTTAGGGGAGACATTGTACTTTTGTCAGGATGATCTCATCAGTGTGTTTCTGTAAAAGCTGCTACATGGAAACTGTGTGCACGTTTAAATGCATCCTCTACAGAGGAAATGAAGACAGCAATGAACATTTGATGCACACATGCAGGTTTTCCATACAGGGTACTGAACCTCCTACCTCTTCAGATTACACAGTCTAGAAAGCACTGTACTAGTCAGAAGTGCCACAGGAAAAGTCTAACTCATGAGTGAGACATTGTACTTTTTTCAGGATGACCTCACCAGTGCATTTTAGAGAAGATGTTCTGTAAAAATAGAGATAAGGGACCTGTGAGAACAGTTAAATATATTTGTCTCAGTAGAGGTGCATACACCACCCAGTAATACACACTAGTCTTCCATGCAGGGTACTGACACTCCTTCTTATCTGACTTGACTGAGCAAGGTAATAGTCACAAGTGCCATAGGAGAAGTCTGATTCTAAGAAGAGTTTACACTTTTGTCATGATGACCTCACCAGTGTGTTTCAGAGAGGGTTTTACTGTAAAAATAAGGATAAGGGACTTGAAGTATACTTAAACATGCTTATCTCTAGACAAGTGGATACACCACCCAGTTATGCATACATTCTCACACATACAGACAAGTCTTCCATGCTGGGTATTGAACATCTTACTTTTCTACAATCTAGAAAGCAATGTAAGACTTGAAAACACCACAAGAAAAGTCTGACTTTTAGGGGTCAGACTGCAATTTTGTCAGTACAACCTCATTAGTGTGTTTCAGAGAAGATGGTACTGTAACAATTGTGAGAACAGTTAAATGCATTATTCTCAGGGGAAGTGGACACACCAAGTGATACACTGCAGTTATTTGTGTGGGATATTGAGCCTGCTATCAATCCAGCTTACACAATTGAAAGGTCAATGTAATACTCACAAGCACCACAGACGAAGTCCTACGTTTAGGGGACAGACTGCATTTTTTCATCATGACCTCTTCAGTGTCTTTCAGAGAAGATATTATTGTAAAAATCAGGATAAAGTAGCTCTGAGAATAGTTCAGCGTGTTTTTCTCAGGGGAACTGGATACACCACTAAGTGAAATACACAAAAAATGTACTCTCTGTTGGGTATTGAACCTCCTACCTGTCTAGGTTATATAATTTAGAAAAATATGAACTAGTCATAAGCAAAACAGGAGGCGACACACAACATTACTGTGAAACAGGATATTGGAATATTTGTAAAACTCAATGCTTGGAAAAGATAGTACTGTGCTTCCCAGGCCATGCAACAAATGCATATGTGTGCACAGGACAATGTAAGATCACTATGATTGTCACATGTAATGACACCCCTTGATAATGCAATGTAGATACTGTCCTTACTATGCATTGGGTTACTGTGAGGGACATTGACATGTTCCACATAATAGGATGACATACACATTGACTGTTGCATACCTCTTGATTATCAATGAAACATTGCAGTTCTATCATGTTGGGATGATTGCACAACTACATTCTCATACTTGCACAATGTGCATTTGCAAGACAAATGGGCAAGTGGTATATAGGACAGTGCAGTGAAAAATGACAGTGATGGATGTGCTGAGAATAGGCTAACCAATCTGGTAACATGGTGCAACTGTATACTTTGTAGAGCTGACAAATTACTTCACAAAAATTAATTTGGTTAGTTAACATCAGTCATCACTCATGATTATCTTTGGGCAACAGTAATGCAGGTATGCACACTTTGTACAACAGAATACTGATTCTTTGATCTCCACTTTTTTTTCTTGTACTGTTTAAATGCAGTGCCATTAGCCTGATTTGTACCACTGATGCCAGTGTTAGCACATGTAATAATACCTTGAAGTGTTGAACTTACAGTGATAATTAGCAGTATGTTATGTTGCCCTTTGCCAACGTCTGCATAAAGATCTTTACAAGACACCATTCACAATAGGTACCAGTCAGATTAGTGTAGCAGCAGGGAAATTGCATGCTAAGTAAAGGGGTTAGCCAATATATCCAGAAACAGTAGTCAGACAAAACATTACTAAACATGTCATTTAAAGCATGCCAGTAGAAGTGATTTACAACTGTTATCTTAGCACAATATTTAGAAATTTATATTTGTGTAAGTTAAGAGTAGACAGTGGATTTCAGCAAACGTGAATGCATGTAATCATGTTTATTACCCTTTTGATCATGGTAATCCACACAGCTCTTTGTTTTCTTTAAATTTACATTAAACGGAACATAGCTTAGCACAGCAGATCAAATAATTTGCACTTCTGTTTAGCATTAGTTACATTTGTGGCAAGGCACCAGACATTGCACAAATACAGAGGTAGAAGAATAATGATACAGAAGGGATACAATACATCATCAGGGTAACATGGAGGCAGGGACAAAGAAAATTATCAGTGAAGAAGTATAATGATGGCTCACAAAAATATGCAGCCAATAGGTACACATAAATTACTGAACCAAAAACAGCCATTAACATTTAGCTACTGGCTGGAATAGAACCCATGACATTATTAAAAAAAATCTTTCTTTACATTTGAGTATTAGTTCTTTGTGGCAAAAATAAATTTCTACTTCCCAGCATTAAAATAGCATTAGTAAAGCATACTGAAAACTTATGGAAGAAAGAGGGTTAAACACAGAAAGTTAGAGTCAGATTCAGAGAGGAATAGCCCAAATATGTTTTGTAGGACATATAGGAACATCTGTATGGTGTTTAGTCTTTCTTATTAAGTCAGCATTAATTTATCCTGCTCTGTACAATAAACTAATTGCTATAGGTACAAATACGGGGTATGAGAGTGCATTAAACATGAATACCTAACCAAGATAAAGCTGCCTTACTAAGTCCCACTGATGGGGCTGCAGTGTTTTTAAAAATGATATCTTTCTGCACTATTCCAAAGTTATGTTGCGGAAATGTGTTTCATGTAGAGAAATGCAGAGATTTGTAAGTAAATATATAACAGGAATATGAATTGTCATGAAGTAATAAACTGACATAAAACTGTAATTGAACCCATGACACTATGCCAAAACATCAGGCTACAAACAGGATAATTACCTAACATGTCACATAGGAGCTCTTAGTTTAATACATCCACCAGCCTAATAAATGTTATATTATCTGTTCCACAGTAATGCCTTTAGTATGGCTTTACTCTGTGTTCCCATATTGTCGTGGGATTTAAGTACATTTGCTTGATAGTAACTGGACCACTCCAGATTAGATTGAAATCTTCAGCTTTTACAACAAGAAGTTAAACAACATTCACTGAAACTCAGCATTGCTGTGCTATGACAAACTCAAGGCAAATGGAGAGGACACAAAGTGAAGGCTTTTTCTTGGGCAATTTCTGGCCATATGTGTATTATGTGTGAATCTATTTCTTGACCAGATTAAATGTGTAAAAAAATGGTGGATAGGACAGTGGTGAAAATGGGGTTGGCAAGCTGAGGGTAACTCACAGGGAAAAGAATACAAGAATTTGCAGGAGGGTCATGGGACAGCACCATAGCTACCCACTTCTTCACAACGTCAATGTACAACAGTCACCACAACAGTGATGGGTGACAACAAAGGAATAATATTGTATGCCCAGTTGGACCTAACCAATTGTTCATAGGTTCATAGATTCATAGGAGTGTGCTAGGCTAATGGCCCTGGAGCCTTCACAAGCCTAGCCCATAAAAGTACCCTTGCATTTTGTCACCCGACTTTAACTTCCAGTGCCTCTATCTAGTAGAGCCACTGGAGTGATCCCCGGGGTGAACATTCTATTACCCATCCACTCATCAAGATTTCTCTTGAAGAGGGCCAGTGAGGTGCTGTGATTGACATGAACAGGAAGCTTATTCTAGAGTATGGGTAGTCTCTGGTTGATAAACCTGTCTCTCCAGCATGTTCTGCTGATTGTGGTAATAAGGTTGCGATCTCTGGAGCATGTTGAGATCTCTGGAGCATGTTGTGCTGGAGGGACAGATTCATAAAAGTGAGATTTCTTTAGGTGTAGCATTTCTAGCAGGGCTGGTTCAGACATGACTTTGTAAGTCAAACAGAGATCACCTCTAAGTAGATGATAAGAGACAGAGAATAGCTTAAATTTCTTCAATCTGTCTGTGTAGGACGTGTTTAAGGCCTAGGATCCTCTTTGTGAGGTACTTATGTGGCATCGTCAGCTGTTGCAGCTGTCTGGTAAGCTACATGCCAAATGGGGCATTGTACTCGATGATTGGTCTAATGAGGGATGAGAACAGAGGGATAATTACCTCTTTCTTCCTGGATGCAAAACCCTTAGTTATGAGATGTACCACATAGAAGGACTTTCTGACCACAGTGGCTATGTGGTGGTCGAAGGAGAGGTTGCTGTTAACCTGGGTGCCCAGATCTCTTATAACACATTCTGTGTTCGGTGGGCTCCCATCGTCATGCTAATTAATGGGAACTGAGTTTTTACCAAAGGGAATGATGACACATTTTTTGGTATTAAGCTTAAGGCCATGGCTCCAACATCAGGAATTGGTCTCAGTGAGAACTTTCTGTAGGATGTCAGCATCAGTTGTAGAGTTAATGATGGCTCCCAGCTTGCAGTCATCTGTGAATCTGGTCAGCCAGAGTCCTCCTGTATTTGCCTGAACCTCTGAGAAGTAGATACCAAAGAGAAGATGACCCAGGACCAATCCCTGTGGGGCTGCACTCATGACTGGTCAGTTGTCTGACATGGAAGCCACTACTTTCACTCTGTGGGTCCTGTGTGTGAGTCAGTTTGCAACCCACCTAGTGAAATAGGGGCTGATGCCTAGTTTGGTGAGTTTATCAATAATTCCTGAGTGGGGAATGGTATCAAAGGCCTTGGCCATATTGAGGTAGGCTGTATGCATTGCCTTACCCTCATCCACAGCCTTGGTGACTGTCTTGAAGATGTCAACCAGGTTAAGCAGGCAGGATCTCTCTTTAACAAAACCAAACTGCATGGGGTCTAGAGTTTGGAGATTACCTATATCCTTGTTAAGCAGGTCCATGATGATGGGCTCAATAGCTTTACATATCAGACTCATCAAGCAAATGGGGGGATAATTACCAGAGTCTGTAGTCATTACCCCTTTATGGAGATGGATAACTGTAGCAGTGCGCTGTTCTGTAGGGGCAAAGCTTGAGGTTAGGCTGTGATTCAACAGGGCACACAGATGTGCTGCTAGTTCATTTTGTAATTCATGTAGAATACAGCCAGGGACTTTCTCAGGTCCCATGGATGCCGTATTCTTGACCTTGAACAATGCCGCCTTTACCTGTGCTGCAGAAATGCTGGGTACTTGGCATTCTTCTGGTATTGTGATTGGGCCTTTGGGGGGGGTGAGAGGGGTAAAGTTAGCACTGAATCTGTTTGCCAGTATGTTGGCAATATCTGTTGGCTCAGTATAGGAGGTACCATTGTGCAAAAACTCAGAGCAAATGTGGGCATTGCTGTGGAGGTTCTTGATATAACTATTGAAGGCTTTCTGGTTGTTTTTAGTGTCTGCTGCAATTCTGCCTTCATAGCTGGCTTCAGAGGATTTGAAGAGAGATTTCAATGTTTTCTTGAGGCTAATAAGGAAGATTTTCCAGTCTTGGGACTTCACTTTTTTGACAACAGTTTCTTACTCTGTTGTAGAGTTTGTCGATGGCTGGGGACCACCAGATTGGCTTCCATTTTTGAGGATAGCATCTTGGTTCTATTTGATATGGCTCGTTCCATGCATTTATGTATTTGTTCATACAGTACCTTGGTGAATTATTCGGCAGTCATGCAACTATTTTCCATTGGCATGGGTGCCATGAAGTTAGCCACCTCTGTTTACAGGAACCCAAAGTTGGCTTTAGAGTTGTTTTTCAGTTTTGTGTCAGTATAACATATAGGCAAAATAGAAAGCTATGTATTGAGTGCTTTTTTTTCTGGGACAGGAAGCAATTTTTTTAAAGAGAGAGGAATTCTGGGAAAGTTGCTTCAGAATGAGAAGGCTGGGTAAGTAGGTTAGGTTAGGAAGCATCAACAAACATACAGGACATACAAGACAGGCAGGGATGGTGATGGGCACAAATGTTTGGAGGACACCATGATATGGGATAGGTAGGGTATATTAGAGGTGCATCTATATCCAGCATGGGAACAGTGAGAATCTAGTCATCACTCTCAGAACAGTCATCACTGTCTCCTGCAGCAATGCCCTGGGTAAGTGTTGGACATGGCATTGTTTTTGAAATGTGATGCAGGAATTTTTCAACCTTTCTGATACATGGGCTGAAGCCCCTCTCTATTATAACCTCCACTAGTCCTGTCAGATCCTACCACCTCCACTAGTAGTGCTCTTGGAATGTACCACTGCACCAGCAGCCAGGGTAAATCTACCTGACATACCCTGAGCAAGTAGGGCATGGGTTGTTGATGCAACACTGACAGGTTATGACCCTGAAATGCTGTGTATCTGTGCTGCCATCTGTGGAGGTATGATATGCCAAGCTGCAGTGGTCGGTGTAACTCTTTGTGCTGCTGCTAATTAATTTTCAGCAACACGTTATGGAAACAACAGATTGTTAATAAATTATAATCCCCAAAAAGAGACAAGGGTGGGGTGACAAAAAAGAGATAATTAGATATATGTCATATCATATAACAGTATTGGATACTGTGAACATACTTTTCTTTGGCAATACATAAACAACTAATAATTTACTACTGCACACTTTTGCAGCATCCATATATGATGGAAAAGTACTTTTTGTTAATACATATACAAACATCACTGGTAAGATATAAGAAACAGCTGCCTTTATTTCAATATGCTGGATTGGAATTATGCATTTTAACTTAATAACCACAATTACCATAATGTAACTCTTACTGACAGAACACTGTTAAGATCTTATAAACAATTATCAATTTAATAAAGATTGCTTTTGGGTACCGAGCACGCACACACACACACACACACACACACACACACACACACACACACACACACACACACACACACACACACACACACACACACTAAAACGGGTATTCTAAATGCCTAATGCAAGCAGCAACAGTTATTAGGGAAAGCATGCAAGCTTGAGATGAATGATGAGGTATATCTGCTTGAGATGCTAGTGTTTGCAGGCTAAAAATTATTTTATGGTTTTGATTTTTACCTGATTCATATTTACCCCTTTATTCTCTGAGGTGAGTTAATCTCTCCTGGTGTGTCTCACCATTTGCAACAATCTCTTCTGCAGGTGTAGAGAATAAAAAGAAGACAGCTTTATACGAAACCATAATGATTAATTTCAGTGTCTGGTTAGATAATTACTGCCATATCATACAGAGGTTATGGGCCAATATACTTGCACAACTGAGGGGTGTTTCCAGTCCTAAATTAAGCCTCCCATTGGCTTAGAAGGTCTTGATTGTACTTTATAAAATCACTGTAGTGGTGATGACATTTTTCACCATTGCATGGAATGCTCATTGCAGTGGATGAAGCTTTGGTTAAGCTTTTCCAAGCCTCAGCCTTATACAGAGACCCAGTTTAGCCCTAGTGCAGCGACCTACTACTTTAACGCTTTATGACAACTGCCAGAGATAGCCTGGATCCTCAATAGCCCTCCTTTGTGCTGTAAATTTAGCATCATTCTCACCCTCGCCAGCCATGTCTACAAAAGCCAAGCTTACAAACTATGTCTGAATTGGCACCTAATTCAGATCTCGTGAGTTATTGGTATTGCATAAACACAAATAGCCTTGTCAACTGCATTATGTGATTGTATGCAAATGGATCCCTTGGTAGAACATATTGACCTCACTTACAGCACATAGCAGTAAAGGTATCAAACATGGCATTGAGCTGTGCCATGTGAGATGCTGCATGCATTATCCCAGGTTCTATTGTTCAACTGTGGACTGACTACTGGCATAGATATTGAGGGTTGATTTTGGAAGGTGAAAAGTAGCTGAATTCTGACATATAAGTTTCGGACTTGACCAGTTCTAAAATATTATTGCAACAGCTGGGAGTCAAACCCATGGGATAAAGAAGACAAAAAATGCCAGTTAATGTACTAACTTACATTACCACAGGAAAATTAACTTTCCACCATGGAAATGTGATGTGCAGATATCTGAATGAATGGAGATACGCTTTAGAGATCCCTATATGTGTGTGGTTGTAATCCTGTCTTAGAATGCATTCCTATGTAAAAGGTATTCTTACAGCAAGTAAATATGGCTTGCATGGATACAGTTGAATGTAATGATCAATACAGGTTGATTTATGTTACATGCATACTTCAGAAGACATAAGGTTCCTAAACACATTGTTTGGATTTATGATGAGTCATGATGATTACAACAAATGTATTGTGCCCATTATATATATGTGATTTTGTATACAAAATTTATTGATTGTCATATCTAGGAAGGTGGACATACATTAGGTTGTTTATATTTATATATATATATATATATATATATATATATATATATGTATATATATATATATATTTATATATATATATATATATATATATATGAAACATTAATCATCTATGCTAAAAAGCACATTTTCATTGTGCAAGGAATACTGATACATTCTTGCAAGGAACTGATTTAACATTATTAATGTTCCTTACTGTTTACAGTCCTATTTATAAATTTCAGAACAAAATGTGCGTCTTGCACTGTTTTTAAAAATATTTTGTAGCTGTATTGAATCCTTAGTAGGCTGTATTGTTTATCAAAAGTCACAGTTTTTATACCTTGCACCCCAGAGATAACTATATAATGAGATGGATTTCTCCTCTCAGTACTGTCGAGTACTGAAGACAAAGCACTATTGCAAGATGTGTTTCATCTGCCTAAGGCAGCCTAAACTAAATTTTCTACCTTTGCCTTAGGTAATGAACTACGTTTGTGTGCTCTCAAGTGGAGAGCAAACATATCTTAAAATAGGAAAAAATAAAAAAGTACATATTGTGATTTATGGCAAAGTGTTCTGTAAACAGGATTCAAACAATTTTCATGGGCCTTATTTCCTCCAATTCACTTGCATTACAGAATTTGACATCTGTCAGGTGCATTTACTGAAGAAAGTACGCTCCCAACTTTGGAGGTCTGCAGAATAATCAGGTTTATTTGGGCTTCCTATTGCAGCCTAGACTATTTTTTCGCTTTTTTCCTTACCTAGTATACCATGTTTGCACACTGCTAAATGAAGAGCAAATGCACCTTAAAATGAAAGTAAATAAAAAAATGCATACTGTGATAAATTGCACTGTTACATCTACACAGGATTCAAACAATGCTCCATGTGCCTTATCTCTCTCAATTCACTTCAGTTACACCATGTAGCACCAAATTTTATGTCTGACAGTTGCATTTACTGAAGTAAGTACTCTCCCTCTTGCTGGGGTGGGGGTGGGGGCAATGTTGGTAAGTGTGTTTGAGCTACCTAGGGCAGACTAAACTAAATTTTTCAGATTTTTCCTTAAGTAGTACATCATGTTAGCATGATACTAAGGATAGAGCACATTTACCTTAAAATGGATTACAAATTGAAAAGTAAAAATTGTAAATCAGGGCAATAAGTTCAATGAGCAGGATTCAAACAATGCTTCATGTACTTTATTTCTATCAGTTGCACCTTGTGCTACAGAGTAAGTTACCTGACAAGATCATTTTTTGAACGATCACTATCCAGAGTGCTGCCAGCTGCACAAAGCTGCCAGGTATTTCTGAGCTATTTAAGGTGGCCTAAGCACATTTTTTTCACTTTTTCCTTAAGCAGTGAACAGTGCTTGTATGATGTCAAGTACAGAGCAAATAGAAAAGATATTAGAAGAGTAATTTATGTTTAGGGAAATGACAAATAGTGAATGAAATGCAATGCATGGTATATGTAGAAATGACTGGAGCAAGAAGTGCATTCAAGTGAATGTCTTCCTTCTCACATCTTCATGCAACATCAGATATGTACTTTGTGGAACACATTATCACATTTGTTGTTAATGACAAATAATGTGAAAGTGAACTGACTAATGATCACATGTTGTTACCAGTAGTGAAAACAACTGATTTAACGATTACACAATTGCATCAGAAAATGTGATGAAATATATATTCAGACAATCCTCTGTAAAAGTATGATGCTAATGGATTCAAATCTTGCATCAGATATACTTCAGCTATAGGCTCACTGCACGTATACCTTAAGACTCAAAGAAAGTGAACTGTTAGGTGTATTTTCTTCCCTGAATACTATCCAGAGAGCTCACAGTCACACAACACCCCCTCTCTGGTTTGCACTACCTATGGCAGCATAAACTAAGTTTTTCACATTTTTTCTTAAGCCATAAATGTTATTTCCATGCTGCCAAATGGAGTGGGAATGATACAAGAAAAAATATATGCAGAATTGTAGATAATTAAATTTATGGTTTTGATTTTTACCTGATTCATATTTACCCCTTAATTCTCTGAGGTGAGTTAATCTCCCTTGATGTGTCTCATGGTGTGCAGCAATCTCTTCTGCAGCTGTGGAGAACCAGGTGTGTCATATTGTAACAGGCAGCTGTATGGACCTTCAAACAAGGTATTAAAAGCAATCATTTCAACATACCTCCCAGACTTGCAACAGACAAAGACATATA
Source organism: Protopterus annectens (assembly GCF_019279795.1). Classification (NCBI taxonomy): domain Eukaryota; kingdom Metazoa; phylum Chordata; order Ceratodontiformes; family Protopteridae; genus Protopterus; species Protopterus annectens. The sequence goes on along the minus strand of NC_056735.1, from coordinate 1,575,373,164 downwards.
TTTTTTTTTGTGTGTTAGCTAAACCTCATAATAAGAGCCTTAGAAATTTTTCTCAGAGGCTTCTTAGTTTAGAAAGTAGATTCATACTGAACTTTAGCACACTTGCACCTAGGGATTTGAATTTGGAGATGCATTTGACTTTATAAATTGTTATTTTGGAAATGGAAATGTCATGTTGCTTTAAAAATCTGTGATTTTTTAATTAATTACTTAATTGTTGCTGCTATAAAATATGCTGCTCATTGTCTTTAATTCATTCCTGTGAAGGCTTGTATAGCCGAGGTACCAGAAGACATTAAAGGTTGCACTTTTTTCCTGGCTTCTTTGTGTTGTTGATTATTCCTTTTGTTTGTGTTTTATTTAAAGACATATATTGTCAAGGTGATAAAAGGGCGGCCACGGTGGTGCAGTGGTTAGCATTGCCGCCTCACAGCAAGAGGTTCTCCAGTTCGATCCTCGGCTGGGGTGCCTTCTGTGCGGAGTCTGCATGTCCTCCCTGTGGTCGCGTGGGTTTCCTCCGGGTGCTCCGGTTTCCTCCCACATCCCAAAGACATGCTGCAGGTGGATTGGACACTCTAAATTGGCCCTAGGTGTGCGTGTGAGTGTGCCTTCTGTGGAAGGTTGGGCGCCGGGCTGGCAACTCGACACTGTAAAACTCCACTGCCATTCAATGTGCGGACAGGTGATCCGCTGTGGCGACCCCTAACCGGGATAAAGCCGAAAGAAGAAGAAGAAGAAGAAGAATTGTCAAGGTGATAAAGAGTTTAGATGTAATGATCAGGCATTAATGGGAAATACTTCCCAGTGCTGGTCCTTGCATTGTTAGGGTGTGGCCATGTAATTATGTAGGTCTGTACACCATTTTTACATTCCCTACACTTAATGCAGTTTTTGTTATTCAGGATTCTAATGATTTGTCACCTCACTTGCATAATCACAGTGCTCACTAGCTAAAGTTCTTGTACTCTACTGGGAAGATTGTTTTGAAACACAGAGCTCAAGATTGCTAGGAAAACACGACTTTGCAAAATGTACCTATTATCTAGAGTGCTGTATTGTCAAAGTATTGAAAAACAGGAAAGGGACGTCACCTCCCAAACAGGCAGCAATAATGAAACAGATGTAAATCTTCGAGAGTAATAAAGTCCAGATCCAAGGAGATGTAAAAAGTAGCAGCTTTTATTTGTAATAAAACAGCGTTTTAAGCATAGTAACACCACAGCTTCTTCAGCAACAAACATTTTTTCAAAATAACCACCAGTTATAAATGGGTAATTAGTATGACGTGTGGGAATATTATCTAGTACTAATAAATGTATTAGACTAATATGTATATCATGTGTAATATAGTAACATAGTGAACAGTTCATATTACACATGATATACATATTAGTCTAATACATTTATTATTAGTAAATTTTGATGACTACGTTCTATTTTTATATTAAGAACACATTATTATACAATTACAATACAACAATAAGCAATGTTATAGTTGAGATTGTTTTAACTAAATATTTAGTAATTTATTGTGATTTTTTTAACTTTTAATTTGTTATGTGTAAGTTATTATTTTTTATTATGTATTTGGGTAAATAGTATTAACTATGTAAGAGATACAATGTTATCAAGCACTGTTATAGTGTGGTCCTTTAAATACTAGATGTACCTCCCACACGTCATACTAATTACCCATTTATAACTGGTTATTTTGAAAAATGTTTGTTGCTGAAGAAGCTGTGGTGTTATTTTTTACATCTGATCTGACTTTATTACTCTCAAAGATTTACATCTGTTTCATTATTGCTGCCTGTTTGGGAGGTGACGTTCCTTTCCTGTTTTTCAATCGTTTGTGCTATTTTTGTGGAACATTACTATGTATTGTCAAAGTAAGTTGCTTTTTCTTTACTATTTTTAGTTTAACATTAAAAGGTAAAGTATGTTGACCACTGAGAAGTATCTGTGTAATTTTAGATTTATTTACTTTTCTCTCTTCCGTTTGCCATAGTCATGTCTGCATTTCTACAATTATGATACAAAATTCTACATGACCAATTGATTATTATAATTTCATTCTGTAAGTCATTTTCCCCAGTTATTATGCATTACTGTACTGTGAGTATGTAGACAGATCTGGCATGTTTATCTATGTTAGCATGGAAGGAAAAAGTATTATTTTTTTTGTATTTCTATTAGACTGAACTCCACAGAAGTGGATACGGCAGTTGTAAAATTTTGGAGTTAATTTCTAATGATTCATTTATATTGTTAAACCAGCAATGCACCACAGTTTCTACATCTGTGTTATATCAATTACAAAAGTGTTAGAAGATCTGTGATGATATTTGATTTTTAGATATACTTTTCATTTTGTTTGGAGGGTTGTTGAAGGGAATAAGGGTTTGATAGGAGTGGACTGGATGTGGAAGGATTGGGTAGGGTTGTTAGTGAGGTGTTGGGTGGGGGGGGTTGAGGTTGATTGGGGTTGGTGTGGGTTAATTGGGTGGATGGGGGGCTTGGAGGCCTAACTTGTATGTTGTTGTAAATGACCACTTAGCACATAGACATTGTCTGTGTGCATGTTCATTGTATACAGTCACACAGAATTAAGCTGACAACCATCTTCTGTGTTCAATATACATGTAATTATGCATGTCTGTTTTCCATTTCATCTCATATATGGACATGGCACTCAAAAATACATCTGTACCCCATAAGCCACATTATAATGATGCAAAAATTGAGGTAATTATTCATGCCTTACATTGCCAGGGAGCTCTTCTCTTAGGGATAGGTAGAAGTGACCAATCTGCCCAAGACAGGATATGATGACAGGTGATTGATGACCTTAATGCAGCTGGAGTCCACAAGAGATCCTACTACCAAATAAGACACTGGGCAACTGACATGATAACCTTTTCCCACCATAGGGCCACTAAAATTGGCTGGGAACAGGTGGGTATGAGGTGTGGTCTGGCTATTGAACCACCACTCTGAAATTGAAGAGTTCCTGTCTACTCTCATTGATCAAGATAGCTCATCAGAGGGTTCCAGCAGAATCCTTGACATTGGTGCAGATATCAACGGCAGCCCCAGAGTGTCACAAGATGTCCTTCCAGTATGCAAGAAGCAAAAAGTGCCAGTGTCATGTTGTTATATATACATACATCTCAGATGTGCTTTTACATGTGTGTGTTTGTGTGTGTGTGTGTGTGTGTGTGTGTGTGTGTGTGTGTGTGTGTGTGTGTGTGTGTGTGTGTGTGTGTGTGCCCGTGTGCCCATATATAGAACCATCAATAACTGTGTGAGTCAGACTACATTCATATAGAAAGACTGAAGTTTGCATTGGGTTGTGGGTGCAGCCAACTGATACCTGTCTTTTCAACTTTTTCAATCTGCACTTGTGAAGGGGACTGTTCTCTTTTTTCTTGTTTCACTTGCATTGTGATACTTAGCAGACTTCTTTTCATTTTATTCATACAGGCACTTCTGAGTTGCAGACTGCCAACCTACCTGCACATGTTAAACGGACATTTTTGTTTACTGTCAATAGATCTGTATAACAGTAAAGTTTTTGTAGCTTTAGCATCTGTTGTGAAGCTTGACATACCTTAATTATAAGAAAAATATTTGATCCATTTTATTTTCCTTTTTAGGTTTGTTGTTTGCTTATTGCATGTTATCATAGGTGATCCTAATAGTGGCACTATGGAACTCCTATAACTTGATGTCAAAGTATCTGTAGGTTCTGATGATGATGGTGGTGATAAATAGGCACAGCCTGGGGGTGAAGTGTCAATCTTGTTGCTCTTCTTGTATTTCTGAATAAGACAATGAGGCTTGCATATTCAATTAAGTACTTTATTACATACAAACACATCAGGAGGGATAGCAGGAACATTAAACTTAAATGGACTAACTAACTGACTGACTACTACACACATGCATGTTCTTACTCTGGCTGATCACTCAAAATGGCACTCTTGTTTGCATGTGCTCAGTACTTATATGCATATGCCTCCTGACTGGAAAGCTTCTTAAAGGTAGGTCACACACTCTCATCTGCATCCTCCCTCCTTACTGAGCTATTTTGCAATGATAATAACATTTGAATAGGCATGCAAATTTTACAGGCAATAATGAACAAAACAACATTCATGCCCAGGTTGCCGTGTATCTAGAACTAGTTTTGGAAATGTGACCTGATCTTGTAATGTAATAGTTAGGACTGAGTTTATCAATGGGAACAGTCGCTGGTGAATGTTCTGCTTTAGGACTCTTGTGGATATTCTAAGAAACAGGCATATCTGCTGGAATGTCCTCTGGTACTGGAACATTCCATCAGTCACTCTGAGAACTAATGTCTTTATTACAGGCAAGATGCTGTAACACTGGCTCGGACACCAGTAATAAATGTTTCTGATTCCATTAAATTCTATTCCCTGCAATTCAACAATGTATGAACTCGGCTCTTGACAAACTTTTCACAAATCCATTTTGATCAAAACCTTTTACTGTCTGCATCCTCACTATCTCCCCTTCTTGCAATGTTGAGCGGTTTGCTGGTCTTATCATAATAGGACTTCTGGGACAAAGGCTTTTTCAGGAGCTGAGCTTTCACTGCTTTGCTCCTCTTAGCACATGGAACTAACAAATTGCTACTGATCAGTAGTGTGGTTCAGGTTTGTCTCAAAATAAGTCTCTGGGCAGGTGAACCAAGATGATTATGGCGAGGAATATTTCTGACATTCAGGAGATTTAGAAAAACATTGGCATTGTCTTGTTTCAATTTCACTAACAGCTGTGTTGCACTTAGAACTGCACTTTCTGCCAAACCATTTGACTGTGGGTATTCAGGACTACTCATAATATGAGCAAAGTCCCATGTTTCAGCAAATCTCTTAAAACTGCTGACTTATAAACTGTGCACCATTGTCAGAAATTACTCCGTGTGGACTACCATGGACAGAAGCATGTCTCTTCAACTTAGTAATGACAGTATTGGACATTAGGTTAGGAAGTAGGTCAATCTTGAACCAATTTGAATAAGAATCTACTAATACCAAGTAATGTTGACCATTCCACTTGAAAATATCAGTGGCTACTGTCGACCAAGATAGTTCAGGAATCTCGCTTAGCTGAAGTGGTTCTTTTTGTTGATCCAGTTTAATACTATTACAAACAGAACAAGATGAGAGTTATTTCTTAATGTCTTTTGACATAGAAGGCCAAAATACTAGTCCTCTTGGTTCATAGGTTCATAGGTAGGTACTAGGCTATTGGCCCTAGGACCTATATAAGCCTAGCCAAAAAGGTACCCTGGCTTTCACCACCCAAGAATATTATTTTCCTGTGTCACTGTCAAGCAGAGCCACAGAAGTGATCCCCGGGGTGAATTTCCTATTTCCCATCCAATCATCAATATTTTTCTTGAAGAGTGCTAATGAGGAGCTTTGCTTGATATAGATAGGTAGTTTGTTCCAGAGTATGGGAAGTCTCTGCAACAGCAATCTATCCCTTCAGCATGTTCTGTTTATTGTGGTGACAAGGTATAATTCCCTAGAGCATGTAGCACAGAGGGATTGGGATTTCTTTAAGTGGAGCATGTCCAAAAACCATGGGTTTGACATAGCTTTGTATGTTAGGCAGAGATCGCCTCTGAGTAGGTGATATGCGAAGGGAGTAAAGCTGGAGATTTTTGAGATGATTTGCATAGGGCATCTGTTTGAGGCCAGTAATCCTCTTTGTGAGGTATTTCTGTGGCCTTTCCAGTTGCTGTAGATGTCTTGTGAGGTACATACAAAAAGGGGCATTGTACTCTATAATGGGAGTAATGAGTGATGAGTAGAGTGGAACAATGACCTCTTTCTTCCAGGATGAGAAACCTTTTGTGAAGAGGTGTGCCACGTAAAAGGATTTCCTGATTACTGTGGCGATGTGATTATCAAAGGTGAGACTACTGTCCATCTGTGTCCCAAGGTCTCTTATCACACTTTCGATGTTAAGTTTACTACCACCTGTGTGGTAGTTCATGGGTACAGAGTTTTTACCAAAGGGGATGACAATGCACTTTTTGGTATTGTGCTTGAGGCCACGGCTCTGACACCAGGCATCTGTCTCAGTGAGGCCTTTTTGTAGGATTTCCACATTATTAGGAGTTTCGATTATGGCTCCTAGTTTGCAGTCAACTGCGAACTTCGTTAGCCAAAGGCCTTCTGTGTTAGCCTGTACTTCAGAGAAGTAGATACCAAACAGGAGAGGACCCAGGACTAAACCTTGTGGTACTCCACTTGTCACTGGTCTGAAGTCGGATTTGGAGTCTGCTACTTTCACAGTGTGGGTTCTGTCAGTGACCTAGTTGGCAACCCATCTTTTGACATAGGGATTTATACCTAGTTTAGTGAGCTTATCTATAATTCCCGAGTGGGGAATGGTGTTGAAAGCCTTGGTGAGATCCACATAGGCTGTGTGAACCACCTTGCCCTCATCTACGGCTTTACTGACTGCTTCAAAGAAGTATATCGGGTTTAGGAGACTTGATCTGCCTTTTACAAACCGGGTGGGGTGAAGAGTTTGGAGATTATCAGTGTCATTGTTTATAAGTTCCATGATGATACATTCCATGGCCTTGCAGACCAGGCTCATCAGGCTAATGGGGCAGTAGTTCCCAGGGTCTGTGGTGGCCCCCCCTTTGTGGAGTGCAATAACCATCACTGTGTGCCATTCAGTGGGCACAAATCCTGAGGTGAGGCTATGACTGAACATGGTACTTAGTTGGGGCGCCAGTTCATTCTGTAGTCCATTTAGAATGCAGCCTGGGATGTTGTCAGGTCCCATGGATGCTGTTTTCTTGGCTTTGGAGAGTGTGGTTTTTACCTGTGTAGCCGTGATTAGAGAAACTTTGCATTCTTCCGGTATAGAGATGGGCTCTTTACGGGGTGAAAGGAGGGGTAAAGTTAGCAATGAATCTATCTGCCAGGATGTTGGCAATATCAATTGGTTCTGTATATTTAGTGCCATTATGCTGTAACTCAGAGCAAATTGGAGTGTTGCCATTGAGATTCTTGACAAAGCTATAGTATGCTTTGTGGTTGTCTTTGGAATCAGTGGTGGTTTTGTTTTCATAACTAGCTATGTTATATGGGTTGGAGACAGTGGCATTGACAAAAAGGCAGGAGTCAGAGCTTGACGTGGCAGAGATGAAGATGTTAAGATTTGCACTGGGTGAGACAAGGATGGACAGGATTAGGAATAAGTATATTAGAGGGTCAGCCCAGGTTGGAAGGTTTGGAGACAAAGCCAGAGAAGAAAGATTACGTTGATTTGGACATGTGCTGAGGAGGGATGCAGAGTATATTGGGAAAAAGATGCTAAGGATGAAACTGCCAGGTAACAGGAAAAGAGGGAGGCCTAAGATAAGGTTTATGGATGTGGTGAGAGAGGACATGCAGGTGGTTGGTGTGAAAGAGCAAGATGCAGAGGACAGGAAGAAATGGAAACAGTTGATCTGCTGTGGTGACCCCTAATGGAAGCAGCCAAAAGAAGAAGAAGAAGAACTAGCTTTGGAGGATTTTTTTGAGGGATCTCAATTTTTTACTGAGGCTGACCAGGGCATTCCTCCAATCATGGGATTTTACTCTTTTTTGCAACAGTTTCTTTCTTCTGTTGTAGAGTGTGTTTATGGCAGGGGACCAGCAGATTGGCTTCATTTTTTGGAGGATAGCATCTTGGTTCTGTTAGTGATAGCATGATCCATGCACTCGTGTAAGTGCTTATAAAGTGCAATTGTGTAGGATTCAGCGGTCATACCTCTATTTTCTATCTGCATAGGTGTCGTGAAGTTTGCCACTTCTGTCTTAAGAAGCGTGAAGTTGGCTTTGGAAACATTTTTTACGGTAGTTTCCCTAATGGGGGGTGGGGCTGGGATGTGGATGTCTAGAGTGATTAGCTTGTGGTCGGATCTGACCAATGAGGAATTGACTTTTGGTGTGGAACACCAGTTACCCATGTTGATAATGACCAGGTCTAGGGTATTGCTGCCCCTGGTGGGGGTGTGGATAAGTTGATCTAAGGCAGTGGAATTTATGAATTCCAGAAAACATAAAGCAAAAGAATTGGTACATGAGTAGTTTTCCCAGGTAATGATGGGGTAGTTAAAATCACCCATTATTAGGGTGTTGGGTTGTACTCTAATATTTTCCAGTGTACTCAAGAAATAAGGAGTGGGAATCCTGCGGCATGGTGGGGGATTTGTAGCAAGCTGCAATTTGGATTTCAGTCTTGCCCAGAGTTAGTTGCACTTGGATAATCCCAGATGCATTATGGTGAGCATCTAGCCTGGAGGTGTGGATATCCTTAACAAATATGGACATGCCTCTGCCTTTAGTGTTTCGGTCCAGGTTAGGTGGCCAAAAGATGTGGTATGAATTATAGTCTGGTAATGCAGAGGTGCTCTCTGGAGCCTTGAACCAGGTCTCTGACACTGCACAGATGTCGATATTCTCCATTATAAGGAGTTCCTCGAGTGAGTGCATTTTGAGGTTTAGACTTCTGGCATTACGTAGCATTACCCTCAGATTTTGCTTGCTTGTACCTGTTATGGTGGTGAATTTGTCAACTGAACCTTGCCTAAAAAGGCACTATAGGGGCAGCAAGAGCCTTAGCCAGTATCCGGAATCCCAAGGATGACAGGTGCAGGTCATCTCTGGCAAAGCACCACGGTCTGTCGATCATGTCATTCCAGCATCCCAGGTAGACAGATACTGGATCCCCTTAGAATGACACTAGAAGCTTAGCCAATTGTTGAAGTCACATATTTTGTCCTTGCACTGTGGTATCATTCTGGATGATGGCAGGATGCTTCTCAGGGCTAGGGTCATACCTGTCTGGGCTACAAGATTGGAGAGCTCTTCCATGTCTCTTTTCATGTAGTCCAGGGAGGTACATCTCAGGTCATTCACACTAACATGGACAATGACACAGTCATATTTCTACTTGTTGTGGATTGACCAGAGTGCATGGGTTATGTGATGGATCCTGGCACCCGACAGACAGCTGGTAGTAACCTTCTCCTTGTTTAGCCTGGTGAGTGGGACATCAGTGTGCCTGACTATAGAGTCAACTATTACTAGTGTGTTGGGTACGTTGTTTTGCCTTATCGGCTGTGGTTGATTGGCACACTGAGTCTGTGGTCTATATGACTCATTTGGGTTGTGTTGGGGGGGTTGAGGTTGCTTGCATTTCTGCTTTGGAGGTCTCTGCTGCTTAAGCAAATTATTATTGAGAGCCTCCGTGAATGTTTTTGTGTTTCTATGTGTGGTTTTGGTGGTGTAGGTTCTGAGGGACTATTTGATGATTGTGGTATGGTGCAAGTGTTTACCTTCTCCTCTTGACTGTCTAGTCCAGTCTTGGCTGAAGAGAGCTTTGCTTCCAGTTTGGCTATATAAGTGCATTTCTCACAGGTTGTAGTGTTGGGTGGTAGGAGGAGAGGGTTTTCTGTGTACATGAGGCATTTTCTGTATTGCTCCAAGATGCCCAGATTCATCAGGTAGACAGAAGAAAACACCAGGAGCTGACCCTCAGACATGCCTGGATAGGTGCTGATTTATTAAGTAATAAAAACTGTTTTCCTCTAGATAAGTGAGGAAAGTTGAGTGCTGTAGTAATTAGTAGCTTATTCAGTGCTTACAATGAGTTCTGAATAAGTGCTAAGCTCAAACAAGTGCTTACAACAAGTTCTGAACAAGTGCTGAGCACAAAGAAACAGATTTGAGTGCTAAAACTAAAAAACTGTCTAGTTCTAAGGGAAAATTTGAAGAGCAGATTTCATGGCGCCAGGAACAGTTTAACCCTAACTAAGTGGTGATGCATAAAGTGTATTTTTTTTTAACAGTAGCAAATTAGCAATCTGATTTAAACAAATTAACCAATTGACCAATAAGAGCTAAAAACTGAGCCCCATTCCAGCAGTCTTTGATCAGACAAGTTCTAACTGCACACTCCTGCCACTAGGGTGCGGGGGAACCTTCTCCAAAAAAAGATGGCCTGGATTAGTGCTCAAGTTATACAAACAAAGGTAGACTCAGTAGGTTTGAATCTAGTCTATGCTACAGCAAACAAGGTGTACCAATTTCAGAAATAAACAGTTCAAATAAGCAAGCACAATAAGCCTCTAACCAGAAACTCCCAGCTCAGAAGGGCAGAATATTCCCTCTCCTCCCACAAGAGTGCAGACCGCACCTTCTTAATGTAAAACAACTGGTCTGAGACCCAAGCACATAAACCAAAGGCTTAAATACAGTTACAATTTAATCAGGTTACTAACAAGCAGTAATAAATGCACCAGAATAAATGCAATTAAGTACTTTTAAGAACAGGCAGCAAAAGTAAAATAAAGTAATAAAGTGGGAAGAAACACAAATACAGTAAAAGCAGATGAATAAAGTGCAATTTTTTATATAACAATAGAAAACAAGAAAACTGATTTAAACAAATGACCCACTTAACTAGTAAAAACCTCAAAACTGAGCCCTGTTCCAGCAGTCTTTAATCAGACAAGTTCTAACTGCACACTTCTGCCACTAGGGTGCAGGGGGAACCTTCTCCAAAAAAGATGGCCTAGATCAGTGCTCAAGTTATACAAACAAAGCTAGATTCAGTAGGCCTGAATCAAGTCTATGCTCCAGCAAACAAGGTGCACGAATTTCAGAAAAAAATGGTTCAAATAAGCAGCACAATAAGCCTTTAACCAGAAATTCCCAGCTCAGAAGGGCATAATCTAGCCTGTCCTCCCACAAGAGTGCTGACCACAAACCTTCTTAATCTAAAATAACTGGCCTGAAGCCCAAGTGCTTAAACCAGAACTAATACACTTTTAGAATAACAGACACTGAGCCTTCAATCAGCAATTTTCCACTTAGAAGGATGTAAGCTACCTGTCCTGCCACAGCAGTGCAGACCACAAACCTTCTTAATGCAAAATAACTGGTCTGAAGCCCAGGTGCTTAAACCAAAAGGCTTAGAATAACAATTACAGTTTAACCAGGCTACTACCAAGCAGTAATAAATGCAGCAGAATAAGAACAATTGAGTACTTTTAAGAAGAGGCAAAAGCAAAATAATGCAATAAAGTAGGAAGAAACACAAATACAGTAGGAACAGATGTATAAAGTGCACATTTTTTTTTTCTCTGTATTAGGTAGAATGATCTAATGACACTAGACTGGGAGGAGTGTCACAGATAAAATATACAGCAGGAGCAGGCAATTGCAAAGCTACCAAGTATAATAAGAAGATACCAGTAGGGAGGGAGGGTGGGAACACACAAGTTGTTAGACCAGTACTTAACACGGCAGGAATAGGGGTGGGAGAAAAAACAGCAATTTCAGCATAGATCAGAAGCCAGAAAAATATGCATCTAAATCAATCAAGCAAAAAAATAAATAAAAAAAAAAAAATAGGATAATACAGAACTTTGAAAAGAAGTGCCAGAAAAATATACTTATCACTTTATATTTCTAATTATTTTGGTAGAATCAGTTCCTGGTTGGCCACAAGGCAAGATTTTAATGCACTCTTGTTGCAAGGATTTTGGAACAATCACTTTTGGACCTTTCATGACGACACCATTGTCAGACAAAACCTTGTCTCTGTAAGGAAAATACTGTTGCACATCTACTGGTAAACAAAATTGCTTTGTTGGCTATCCTTGACTGATGAAGTGGTTGAGCTTCTGGAGAATTGGATCTGAAACTGTGTGAGTTCTAAGCTCATTGAGACATGTGAATGAAAAAGGTCTCACTTCCATTACTTCAAAATTAGGTTGCTCATTTCTATGCTGTTGTGTTTTTTTTCTGGGTCATCTGGATAAAGTATCAGCAAGATAAAGAAGCTTGTCTTTTGTGTAAACAAGATTGAAATTTTACTTTTGCAATTTGCACATCATGAATTGCTATCTAGCAGGAGCTGTGTGCAATGGTTTTCTCAAAGTAGTGACTATAGTTTGGTGGTGAGTCTTGATTTGAATAGGTCGGTCATAAATATAATCATGGAACTTTGAAAATGCAAACACAATTGCCAAGATTTCTTTGTCTATCTGAGCATAATACTTTTCAATTTGGGTTAGAGTTCTCGATGCAGAGGCTACTGGTCTACCCTCCTAAAGAATGACTGCACCAAGACCAGACTTAGAAGCATCACAGTAAAGAGTTACTGGTTTGCGAACATTATAGTATCTTAAAGTAGGTGGACTGGCGATTCTCTGTTTCAGGATATCAAATGCTTTTTGGTGTTGTTCTTGTCAGGACCAGGACACATTTTTGCGTGTCAGCTCTCTAAGCGGTACTGAAAGTTGGCTCAAATCTGGAATGAACTTGCCTAGATATCTGATCATGCCAAGAAAACATTGTAGGGATTGGACATTGTCTGGAGCTGGCATCTCAAGAATTGCTATTTTCTTGAAAGGATCTGGTCGTAAGCCTTAACTGGTAAACAAATGACCAACATAATTAACTTATCATAGCCTAAATTTACATTTTGAGGATTCAACTTTAGATTGACTTCAAGAGCTCTAACTAAAACTGTCTTGAGGCTTCTATCATGTTCAACTTCACCATTTCCTCCTACAAGCATATCATCTACTATAATAGCACATGGATAGTCAAACAAAATTTGCTCCATTGCTCACTGAAAGACTTCACTGGCAGAGTTTATTCCAAATGGCATTCTCTGAAATCTGTATCTTACAAATGTTGTGGTGAATGTGGTTAGCAATGAGGATTTACGGTCAAGCAAAATTTGTGAAAGTAAACTTTTTGCATCTAAGACAGAAAAAATAGTGGCATTTGGCATAAGAAAAGTAACTACTTTGATGGTGCACTTTGGATAATGAGATTGTTTTAATGCTTTATTTGAGTCTCTTGGGTCAATACCTATTCTAATATCATCTGAACATTTATTTTGAACTACCACCATGGAGGATACTCATTCAGCTGGTTCTTCTACTGGGCAAATTACTCCTGGTTGCACCATTCTGTCTAGCTCAGCTTTGACTCTGATTTGACTAGTACATGTATGCATGCTCTCACTCTGGCTGCTGACTCCAAATGGCACTGCTGCTTGCACATTCTCAGTACTTATATGCATGCGCCTGCTGACTGGAAAGCTTCTTAAAGTTATATCACACAATCTGATCTAAATGTCTGACACAGAGGTCATGACTCCTACATCCCCTACCCATGTTTTGGACACAGTCAGTATGCCTATGTATACCAAGGACATGGAGACCTCTGATATAGGACAGGTTGAGGCTGACACAGTTGATCAGGCTACTGTAGTTACTCTGAGTATAGAGCTAAGTGCCCCTCCTGGTAGACATTGTGATGGCATAGTGCCACACAGAAGAGTTGGTGGAGGTGCTACGAGGAGGCTTGCTGTCCACTGTCCTGAAGCTAGTGTGTCATTAGGTGGCACCAGACATATGTGTAGGGGCATAATGAAGATACAGGCACTTTCCACACTGGCCTTGAAAGAGGTAGTGCAACTACTAAATGTCATGCATTTTGATGTGCATGACTCTCAGAACCATGTAGATATCTCCTTAGAGAAGATAAACAATGCCCTGGATAGGTTATTTTCTGTGATGTAATGACATCTATAGCGGAGGGTGTGCATTCACATGGCTGGAAAGCTGCTCCATCTTCTAGTGTTAGCAGATGTGGCTATGCAAGATCCCACTCTTGCAGTGACACTACATGCTTTGCTCCTTCTGTGATAGCGATGTCCACACACAGACATGGTAGACCATGTGTTCATGCTTTTGGACAGTGTCCTGAATAAATCTCATCCAGCAGACATTTTTCACATTCAGGCAGCACCCTGACGTATAGCCAAGGGCATGGAAGTACCAGTGCAACTCATGTCTGAGGCAATGACACTCAACTGAGTAGTCTGCCATGTACAGCTCACACCTGTCCATGATGTCATTGTGTTCAAGCAGACACAAACACATAGAAAAAATTCAGTTTCCAATACTACTTTACACACATGGAAACCATGCTGAGTTCTATAAATCTATGGTTACTATCCCTGAACACTGAATACTCTGAGAGATAAATGTGTTTCTAACTTGCACATACTTACTTCTTTGGTATCACCCTCTCCTTCCTGCTCCCCCACCTACCCTCTGGAAATGATGATGATGAATATACCCTGTCTTTTTTACATGCCTTTGTGACTTAGGGTTGAATCTAAGACTGATGCACATACCTCTCAACTGTACAGATTTTTGCAGAATATCCAGATTTTGCCTCATAGCTTTGGTCCATTTTTCACAAAATTGTTGTTTTCTAAGAAACCACTGGCAATTTATTGAAGATTTAAGTCAGAAAATGAAAGACATTTGAGTTTCAGACTTCATACGCTTCAGAAAATTCATACTAATGCAAAATCTCTTTTTCTATCAATTTTCTAAGTTTTTAAGAGCAATATTTAAAAAGTGTCCCTATTTTGTGCCTTTGTCCTCCCAATATTTAATGATTTGTCCCACCTTCTTACTCTAAGAAGTTAAGAGGTATGCATACAGTGAATAGCTGATGCTTGCTTATTAACAAGAGTGGATTTATCAATATGTATTCCATAGCTATAGTTGTTGATTTCTTGTTCCTAGTAATTTGTCAATGGCTTACTGCTATATTGTTGCACAGTATTTCAGTTAGCATTGTCATTACAGCAATGGAAGCTTTAGGCACTTCAGTCTTGCTTCTTGGTTAAGTTGTGCAAATGAGGGTATAATCGACCTGTTCCATGTTCTATGGACTGCAGTCAGTTCCCTATGTGCATTTCATGGGATCTTAGGATTTGAGCTAGGTAGCGATTGCGTGCATTATCCTGTGTCTCTTAGCCAGACCAAGGGCATACTGTGCAGACCTCCACCTGCCAGCACTATCTGCAGCTGGTGGTACTCCCTCAGACATCTCATCTGTACCTGATCCTACTGCTGGCCATGACTATGTTCCTTGAAACTGTCATCTTACCCCTTGCTGTCCTTGTTGAAGTGGTTTCCTGAGAAGGATATTGTGTAACATGATACAGAGAGTACGTATTTCAGCACAAGTGCCTAGGTCATACTGCAGTGCACCTCCTGATGTGTCCAGACATTAGAACCTTGATGAAGAAAACCAAACACACTTTCTATTACATTTCTAGGTTGAGCATGGGCCTTATTGCTGCCTTGCTTGGTTGGGTTGTATGGGTTTCTCATGTGCGTCATGAGCCAGGCCTCCAGTGCATTACCTGAATCCCTCAGTAGATGCTTTTGAGGGATGTCACCTCTAGCAAACCTTTTGTACAGCTCACAAGAGTGCCTTATGACTGAGTCATGGAAATTGCCTGAGTTATCTGCACAGACATTGCAGATGATCCTTTGGGCATTACAGACATCCTGACAGTTTATAGAGTGGAAACCTTTTTGTTGATGTACCTTTTTTATGTGTGTGTGTGTGTGTGTGTGTGTGTGTGCGCGCATGCATGCGTGCGTGCGTGCGTGTGTGTGTGTGTGTGTGTGTGTGTGTGTGTGTGTCTGTATGCAATCTACGCCCCCCACGACATCAGGAAAGTGTGCTACATTGCATAAAATTAATGCAATGTTCTTGTTTTCTCCTGTGGTGCTGTGGTGCTTCTGGGAATCAGCTATGCTCCCTTGCATGTAGTAGCACTGCATTTAAAAACTGATGTAATATTCTAGAGGTTGATCCATGCAACACCCTTAATATATCCTCTGTAGGTCTATAGAAAGTAACAGTAGTTAGTATAAGTAATGCTAAACATACCTTTGTTTCCACTGGGATGGGTTCTCCATCATTTCCCTTGGGCCTGTGTTGGGGGAATTTGATGCATATTTCCTTTAGTATTTCCCTGTCCACTCTGTATCTCTCAACAATTTCTGTTTCATACAGTCCATGATACATCAAACAAGGTCTAAACTCCCTTTTTTTTTGCCTGAGGTCTGGCAGCAACAGCAGTACCATCCTGATTTAAAGCCTGTTACACATACAGCATAATAATTGCAGCAGCAACCCCTAACAATTTTTTAAGTGTAATTGTGCTGTATTCCAAAGAGTTTTGGTGTACATGGCAAAAGCGTATACTGAGTCTACATGATTGCTTTTGGTTTATATTAGAAGACCGAAAGTTTAAAATCATGAATGCTCTAAAGAGTGAAAATGCTGGATTTCGAAGATCGGAATATTTGCCCCTTCCTCACTGTAGTGTAATCACAGAGATGGAATATATATTTAGCGGTGGTGTGGAGGGTGGGGCACAGCCCCCCACAGTAATGATTTAGAGGTCCAGCATATTTGCTCTTTAGAGCATTTGCAATTTTAAACTTTCAGTCTTCTAATATAGATCGATTGCTTCATATCTTAATGAATACCTCCATCATGTTGAATTGGTTAATTAGCATGCATTTCATTTTTTTATGCTTTCATTAGTTTATTCTGCAGTTTATCATTGTTTGGTGGCTCTACATATTGTATAGAGACACTTAAAGAATTGCAAATAGCACACTATCATGTTGGTGGTTCTGAGCTATGCCAACACAAGTGCCACACTTAGTGTAGCTGTTAATGAACCTTGACCATAATCTCCCTATAAAAAAGATCATTCTTATAGTGTTTTCCAGTTTGTAGCGCAGGGCTTGATATTGCACTTGTGAAGACGCATATGGGGCACTCAGCTTTTCACAATATTAAAAACATGTATACAGTGGAGTGTGACTCATTTGAGTGCCTGTATCTTAAAAAGATGGTGAAATTTTCAGCAGGTGGTAACTGTAATACTGAAAAAGTTGTATATAGGGCCATGTCCAATGACTGCCCTGCATCTTATGTGGGTAAGACTAAGAATAAACTGATTTCAGGTCATCTTTCTGATATCAGATGTAAATGCCAGAGGAAGGCCTTATCCAAACACTTATTAGAACACCCAAAAAATTCTAGTTTTAAATTTAGCATTCTAGACTGTGTGGAGACGGATGAGCTTGAAGGGGACACCAACGGTGTTTTGGAGAAAGAAGAATTATGCTTGCAAATGAAATTAAATGCATTCAGAAAACCAGGTTTTTATTATTGCTGTATTAAGACTGTTTTGAATTTACTGAAGCTAACACACAATCTGTAAAGTTTTTTGGAGGGAATTTTTGAGGAAATATTTTTAGTCCTAAAAATATACTAAATAATAAAAAAATGATGTGTAGAATGTGTATAAATGTATATATGTTTAGTTACTTTAACCTCCATTCTGCTTTGATTAGATTTATTGCATCACACCAGAGATTTAAAAGGTAAATTCAAAACGCATTTTTTCATGCCACTATTAGCATGCAGTATTGTTATAATTTCTCCATTTACCATACTGGTGGATGTTCATGCACCCTCATGCACACACCTGCACATTTTTATACATTATTATTTTATTTCATCTACTGCTTTCTATATTTTTGTATGGATTTTCTACTAGTTTATAGTGTATAAACATTTTGCTGCTGTAAACATGAAAACTGTGATGACATTCTTTTTTTTTTTTTTTTTTTTGCAAAGCAGTGACATTTTTTCTGAGCAGTT
The DNA here is from genome assembly GCF_019279795.1 of Protopterus annectens. Classification (NCBI taxonomy): domain Eukaryota; kingdom Metazoa; phylum Chordata; order Ceratodontiformes; family Protopteridae; genus Protopterus; species Protopterus annectens. Next base: position 1,575,355,543 of record NC_056735.1, on the reverse strand, counting down.
AATTACTTAGTTTTTTATGCACACTAATACACATGGATGGATATTTACTAAATGATATTATTAGACCAATGCATTTTTATATTTATAGTGTTCTAGTTAGATTATGTTTTTGGTTAGATAGCTATGTTTTTTTTCTTGATTTTAGTTCTTGTCACAGTACTGATGAAGACGTTATTGCATTAGGTAGCTGAAAGCGATTTTAGTTAAAAGTCTTTTTATGTGTATTTTATGCTTTTCTTAATGCCTAACTTTGGAATGTGGGTTGCTAACAGATAGGTATTGTTTTCCTTATTTAGGATTTAGTTTGATCTAATAAGTGGTAGTGTGTGGGGGTGGGTACTAGCTATTCTAAAATGCACTTTTATGGCACTGTTTATACTGTTTGCCTTGAATAGGCCATTTCAAATTAAACAACACATACATTTTCCATAACTAATTTTAAGCATATAAAAGCTGATATGTTTAACATTGTTAAAATATTTCTGATTTTTTGTTACTGAGGATAGCTTGTCTGTGACGAATAAAGGCTTGTTGCTTTGGAGCAGTACCTGGGTTTCATCATTTTTGGAAATTATTGTGACTTAGCTCATCAACAAAGTTTTAAGACCACTAGTGTCTTTGTTTTTTTCCTCAACACTTGTGGTGGTGAGGTTGGAACTAGACAGATTCCTGTGCGTGTTAATTTTTTATTTTTATTTCACATTTATTTTAGCCAACAAACTTATTGCACATCAGACATATCTTTATTTGTGTTTTTATGATAGCAGGTCTATACATATTACATATATCTCAGAAAAAAAGTGATATTTTTGCCATTCTGACAAACTCCCTTACAACAAAAATACAGGTTTTACTAGTACAGTTGACATTACACATTTAAAATGCTTTATTGTTCAATATAACATTGTTAGCTCACATAATGCTGCCTTTAAGACTGAACATCAATCCATATGTCTGAGCAGCTTATTAGAAAATATGTAAGCAGTGCAGAGATAATGAATCTACAGACAGTCAAATTAAGGTCAGCACGGTTGTAAGACGTTTGCACACTACATCATTTCATTTCATTTTAAACCAAAAATTATGGCTATTATGTCTTTAAAGTGCCACATAAATACAATATAAATGGTTTACCTTCATATGTCTGTAAATGGCATATGCGAATGCACTATTGTGTGACTCAAAACTGTGAAAAACGTAACATCGAACGTCACCAAAGTTCTAAAATCAAAATCTGAAAAAACAGATTCGACAATTTTTGAACAAAAAATGTGAATACACATCGTAATGCAGGGGGGCAAGCCCCCTTTACCCCCCCCATGTGGGAGGCAAGCCTCCCACCCCCCTACTTTAATATACTAACTCTGAGATCACACACTACAGTGGAGAAAGGGATCATTTCCAGATCCCCACTATAGTACAATCTGCACCCAAAATGCCAAATCTGCAATGAGTGAATGCCAATATGCATTCACTCATTGCACATTCGGACAATTTTTTTTCGATTTTGTGGATATTTGGGAACCTCCTTTAGACCTTCTTGTAATTGCCCATGTGCATCATCCACATATGAAAGTAAACCTATATAAACTCAGATATAGTGGTTGTGTGGTTTGGGCCCTAAGTTAGCTAAAGTTTCTGCAAGCAAATGAAGTTTTCATTATTTTAAGTGTTATGGCATGAATAGATGAAATTGTTATTTATTTATTTTTTTTGGAAATGAAATACATCACTGTTTCCTTGTCTGTTAAGCGCATAAGCTAAGAATACTTGTAGATAGTTGTTCCAATATCATTGTCTAAAATGATGGCAACATAAGAAGCAATTCTCAAGTTCTGATTCTTTTCTAGGCATGTGTCAAAAATAACCCCAAACAGTAAACATTAAGGCAAATTCCTTTTGTTGAGTGGTGCATTTATTCTTGGAAGAGAGAAGGTGATTGAATTACTAAAAAGGGAAAAAAAAGAAAAATGTCCTTAAATTTGAACTTCGGGAAATACTGTTCAACAGTGATATTGTGTGAGATGATGATTGGGCAGCTATATTCTGAAGAAGGTTTTTTTGTACCTACATCAAAACATAATTGTCTAATGTCATTTGGCGTAGCCGCTTTTTATAAACTTGCAGTTGGCACAATAGTCACCCTTAGCAATCTCCCAGCTGACACTCTGTCAATGCACATTACTGACAGTAAAAAAAGTCCTCTAGAGTTAGCTGAGGACCAAAAAAAGGAGAAGAAGAGAGAGAGAGATGGAGAGAAACAGAGAAACATCACATGGAAACTTTTTCCTATCTTTAATGTAGAAATGTATACACACACACACACACACACACACACACACACACACACACACACACACACACACACACACACACAAACATGCACAAGCCCACATCTTTGAAATCATTATAAGCAGCTATGCTTAAGCAGCTTAAATGATTATTAGCACTTGTGTACTAGTACTCATATCACAGAGATGAGCCAGTATCACTGCTGACTTACAAGGAGTGATCAGTACCTCTTCCACAGTGTAGATTGTGCCCCCTAATAGCCAATATCTGTAGTAGCTTCCCTCTTCAACTTACCATAGCTACAGCTTTAGGTTTAAATCATATTGCCTCAGTCTGGCAAAGAGACTTTAAAGCAATATAAAGACTGAGGATGTGGTGAGGCCTTTGAATACCACCCATTTAATGTATTATTATCCATATGCTTACATATGGTAATGGTGAGTGGGAGTTGACAGGTTGTCATGTTATCACCTTTCCAATAATCACATTGGTACTTACAGAGACCCTATAGCTTCCCAGGTTTTTCAAATCATCAGCACAGACTTATCTAGTAAATTTGAAAGAAGATCTAGGAGTGGTAGTTGTCTACTCTATTTTAAGGACATTCATATGAATATGTATGAGAGTAGAGTCCTTCAATAATTTAAGAAATAAACCACTTGACGGTCCATATACTGTTGAAGCATTGTTGCTATACTGAATAGCAATGGCTTGCATGTTTGCAACAGGCATTGAAAACTTTGAAAGGCTATGTCTTAGCGTGCATTTCCTTAAGTTACTGACTTACCTCATAAAGTGTGACTGGGTGAAAAGTACATTGGGATTTAAATAGAATAATATGTATAATGTGTGGTTTGAGTCTGGCTTAGGGATCATGATGAGCATTGTCTGGAGCTTTGACAATAATCAGGCTAAGCAAACAGCGACTATAGCAGCAGATGTAAACTTCCGGCCTTTATCATTAAGCAAACTGTTCAAGACTTTACCTATCAAGTTGTTAATATCATACCAGAAACATTTGTGATTTCATAGTAACAAGTTAGTCTTTACTTTTTAATGGATGGCTTTGTTTTCTTTTTTACGCTGTTGATTTATTAACAACAAACAGTATTCATGATAGGAAGGATGACTATTTATGCAATAATCAATGATGACGTATGGGTTAAATATATCATTGACTGAACAGAGTTGTCATTAAACTGCGAAGACCAATCCCTGTCAGTCAATTGGAAGTTTATGTTAGTAAATACTCTGTTGTCCAACCCCTACCATTCATTATTGCTCTTATACACTAGGATCTATTTCTGAACAAAACTTTAGTTATTAACAAGGTTTAATGCTCATTTTTTTCTGTACAGGAATAGTTCTTAAATATAGCCCCCTTGGTTTTGCAAGTTACTGTATATCATCTGTTGTGGCTAGCTTGATTTGGGTTTGATGAATGTGTTTATTTCTTTGTTCAGGAAATGTTTTTATTTTATTTATTTCTATAATGCTTTTATAGTTAAGTTAGTAGTGTAACATGTTTTTAAACTGTGAAGTCAAGTTGCAAACACCTAGCTTTATAATATCTTAATATGTTTAACATTTTCAGGTTTCTTTTTTCATTATTGTCTGTGGAAGCATGCAGTTATATCCAGAGTAAGTAGATTAATAGTCTTTTTTTAAATGGGGGATTTTAGGGGTGTTTGTTGCCAGGGTGGAAAGCATATCTAGTGAGTGAGGTTGTGGTTGCTACTTTGGGTTTTCTGGCTTATGAGGTTGTGTTGGAAATCGGTTGGGTATGTTTAAAATTAAAGTAGCGAACATGCTTTGATGCTGCATGCTAGGTTTAATTCAGGTACTACTTGACTATTCATTTTTCATGGCAGTTAAAGTGGTGCAATGCATTTAATGCAGAATTAGCAGTCAAGCAGAGATCAGTACTGCTAACTCTGTTAAGCGGGTTTTCTGTTTTAGGCAGTACATGTCTTCATGGGTCAGAGTATTTTTTGAGAACATGGAACTTAGGAAGGTGAGTAGACCATTGAAAAATGAGGACATTAGGAGCATCCAGGTATCTACGGTATCTAGGATGTTGAATGAGTGTGCATGATAGTGTTTCAGCCAGGGGAGGGAATTCTGCATAAAAAATAATAAAAGCAAACACAATTAAATGGTTGGCATGTTTATATTTATTAGGTTATGCATGCAGTAAACAGCATTTCTTGCCAAGAGGTCAATGGATATGTTTTTGATTTGGAGGAGCCTTAAAATGAATAATCAATAATGCATGTACAAGAGACATTATAGTACCTCACGGCAAGGATGATCAGGCAGTTTAAAGGTGTATATCAAGGGAAACTGGTCTAGTGGGAGGTTTGGCCACAGTTTTATGTTTCACAGATGTTGCTAAGTTACTGAGGTTCATAGAGCATTCAGCAATTTACTTTATGCTGTGGCCTGTTCTTCAGGGCATTTGCTGTTTTTGGCAAGATGTTGTGACTTGGGAGCATTACTTTCTGGTTGGATAGCTGTTTCCCTGATCACTGTGTAGAAAATTAAGCTAGGCAATACTAGGTTATTTTAGCCATTTGCAAAGCTTAATAGACAAGAATTTCAACTTTGTTCATGTTTCGCATCCATCCTCATTATATGGTTGTGGCCAATCTTTTAGAGCTGTGATAAAGTTGTAGGTTTTAGAATGATTTTGCTTTAATGGTTAGATTATCTTGCCTTGTAAGGCATGTGACAAAAAAAACCTGAGTGTTAGCTCTTTGAATGTTGTGATGGTGTATGTTTACTAGATGGGTATTGACCATTGCTGAATGGGCAACTGTTTCATCATTACTTCCCATTAGATCTCTATTGGGCATTCTGGCTCAATATTACAGGGGCTTGTGGTGAGTATTTGGGGAGTCACTGTGGTTAATATATGGTGTTCTGTCGGGGGGATTTAGTTTGGGAATAAGGCTACATGAGTGGAGTTAATTCATGTCTGGTTAGGTGATGTTCACAGGACAAGTGTTTAAGTGTAATTAGCTGGAGTTTATAGGGAGATTTATGGGTGTCGTTTCATCCTGCAATTGCTGTGAGGCAGTTACTAATGTAATGTTTCATTTATTTATTTAGGATGATGGATGTGAGTACATGGAAGAATCAGTGGGTGAATATAGTAGCCCAAGCCGAGGCATTGTTTCAAGAGGTAGCAGATCCAGAGCACCAAATTATGTATTATTTGGAGTATCAACTAAAAGTGGTACAGGAGCAGAGAGGCCAGAGGAAGACAAAATGAGACAGAGTGGAAGGAGGCTCAGTGGTGTCCATGACATGGCAGATGACAGTATATAAAGAGAAGCCAGAGACTGTTGTGACAGCTGTAACAGTGCCACAGATGCCTCCAGGTAATCTTTTTGTTGATATGATCGAAGGGCTAGCAGAGTTAGGTTGTTCTACCAAAGAGAGATTGTCATTTTTTTTGCAGGATTTGATTTCAGATGGCAGGCTGAGACTTCAAGAATTGTTTGGTTCAAGGAATGCAAACCCAGCAGTCAGAAAATCAAGGGGTTGGGTAGATATTGCTTGGTTCCCAGGATTCAAAAGTGGGAGTAAGTCAGCATTCATTGGCTCAAGCTGTAGGAATTTCTGGATGTTTGTGTCCAGATGCTACACCCCCAGAAGGGCTGTCATTTGAATCTATGGGGATTCAGACTTTCCTGGCTAAAGGGTCAGGTTTGTTTTTAATACCACATATCCCAGTGTCAGTTAAGGAAAAACTATAGTGAGGGGGATACATAGATGTTTGTGAGTTAATTGATGATGGTGGTGCTCAGCAATTAGCTGAGGCAGAAGATCCACATGCTAAGGACTTCACTACCCCCCTAAAAGAATGGAAGAAGACATGGCTAGAAAGGTACAGGTACAGGGCAAAAACTAGTGATATTCAGGACTCTGGTTTTGTTTAAATTGCAGCTGTTATTCTGGAGAAGGATATTTTGCAAGTATTACAGTTGCTGACTTATTTCCTTATGACTAAAATAGCACAGCATTTCTGAGAGGGAAGTGCTTGGTTATGATGTGACCAGTGTTTTAGGAAGATGAAGGCAGTTAATAAGATGATTTAGGTGAGAGTCACATCATGATAAGATGTGGGTTAGCATTATGGTGGATAAGGTGGAAGGTCAAGTTTGAACAATGAGGGGGAACAATGATCATAGGAATGTTGTTTTTGGGGGCATTTAATATGAGGAAATGCACTTGGCCATATTGTCCCTTTGCAAATGTAAACTGGTATGCAGAGTTTCTCATGAACCATTGTCATGCTGATGTAAGGATACTTCATGTGGTTTTGTTCAACAGGACAGTGGTACAGTGGGTGGCACAGTGGCACAAAGTTAGCACAGTGACACAGCAGATAGCATTGTTGTCTCACAGCAAGAGGTTCCTTGGTTTGATTCTCCACTAGGTTGCCTTCTGTGTGAAGTCTGCATGTCTTCCCTGTGTTTGAAGGGAATTCCTCAGGGGTGCTCTGGTTTACTTTCACATCCCAAAGATGTGACATAAGTGGGTTGGGCACTCTAAATTAGCCATAGGTGTGTGTGTGTGTGTGTGTGTGTGTGTGTGTGTGTGTGTGTGTGTGTGTGTGTGTGTGTGTGTGTGTGTGTGTGTGTGTGTGTGCGTGTGTGTATGTGTGTGCACAGGAGTGTGTGTGTGTGTGTGTGTGTGTGTGTGTGTGTGTGTGTGTGTGTGTGTGTGTGTGTGTGTGTGTGTGTGTGTGTGTGTGTGTGTGTGTGTGTGTGTGTGTGTGTGTGTGTGTGTGTGTGTGTGTGTGTGTGTGTGTGTGTGTGTGTGTGTGTGTGTGTGTGTGTGTGTGTGTGTGTGTGTGTGTGTGTGTGTGTGTGTGTGAGAGTAGTTGATTGTCACTGTTGAAGTTACACCCTGACCCCATGGGGAAAAATGTGAAAAAGGGGTTGTGGGTGTATGGATAAGGTGTGCTTCTGCTGGAAAATAAAACTGAGGTCCGGGTAAAAGATTGAAGTTTTTAGGTTTGGAAGCTGATGTGGTGCAAGATATATTTTGTTTGCCATTAGGCAGAGTAATCAAGTTAATACAGAAGCTTGCTTCTTACTTCATTTTAGAAAAAAAATGTAAGGTGAGGTATAAGGAGATTATGGAGTTTTTAGTGTTGTTAAATTCTGCATGCAGGGCAGTCAGTCCAGGTAGGACATTCAGGGGGTCTTTAGCTGATTTGATAAAGGGGAAAGAAAAGCAAGCATCACTGCATGCATCTACCCAAGATGGTGAAAAAAGATAGTTTTTTTACAGGAGACTAATAGGGTATCTTTTGGGCAGGATGATTAGATGTCATCAGAGTGCTTACAGTAATATATCTATGCTGCAAGGAATCTAGGAATGGCTGCAGTTTTTCAAGGGCAATAGCTGTTGAATGGCTGGATGGTTGACCAGATGATTGAAGAAGTGTGGAAAAAGTACATGGCATTACTGGGTCTGATGCCAATATGGGCAGCTGTAGTGGTATGGCACAATGATCTAAGGGACAAGAAGATGTTTTTACATTATGGCACTGAGGCATTTGCACAGGGGTTAACAAGGAAAAAAGCTGGGTCAAATCTGATACAGTTCATTTTACATAAGTTATTTTTACTTATCATTAGGTTTAATTTGAAATTTCAGCTAAGCATGTATCAGGTAATTTAAATAAGGTAGCTGATAGTTTGCCTTATTTTCAGTTCAGCAAGCTTCATCTGATGTTGCCAAATTTGGATATAAATTCAGTGGCAGTGCCAGAGGAAGTGTGGAGGATTGTCTGACTGCAATGTGCTGGTTAGTGGGTCAATCTTGATCCAGGTCTATGAGAAGAGCATATAGCTTGTCTATTTCATCTTTTATAACATTTAGGCAACAGAGCTCTATTGAACTGTGGTGAAGTTAATGTTAACATATTCTAAAGTTGGGAGCTTGTTGAGGCTGTACATGGCCGCTAATAGTGCAGTAGCAAGACTGGTCAGTCTAAATAATATTACTAAGCATTAGAGAGTATTGTGGATTTTGAAGGGATGGGAAAGACTGAAGGAGGTTTGTTCTGAAAAGAGACTTCCTTTGGGTAAGATTTTGTTGAAAGTTTTGCTTTTAGGTTTACAAGTTGTTGTTCATAGTTACATGGAGTGGTCTGCTTTATTGTTGTTTCTGTATTTCGGAGCCTTTAGAGTAAGTGAATTGTTGTGCAAGATATATATATATATATATATATATATATATATATATATATATATATATATATATATATATATATATATATAGTCATGATGCTTCAATTACAGGGTCAGTGGTACTGGTTTGTTTGTGCCGATTATTGGTGGATCAGTGAGGTTGAGGACAATAGGTGGTGCTGCATGCCAGTGTAGAAAAGTAGTTGTGTCTGGCTGCATGGGCTAGTTTATGGGTAAGTGTAGCTAAACAAGGGGTGGGTCTGTTGGTTTTTCAAGATATGAATGGGGAAGTAGTATCAGAAGGGGTTTGATAGAATAATGAGGAAAGCACTGCTAAGCTGAAGGGCTGGATGTGGACCATTTTTTGCCTCATTTTTTTATAAGGGGAGAGCAGCATTTCTTGCTTTAGAGGGCATATCAGTTAAAGGAATAAAGAGTGCTGGGAAGTGGAGCACAGCTGCATTTTTATCATACAAAAGATAAGCTTATGTCTGAATGTTAGCTGTTTTATTTTAATTGTTTTTCAGTCTGCAACAAGTTTGCTATTTTTGGTCATTTGTTTCTTTATCGGGTAGCAAAGCATACACTGATCTGACTTTAAGGCAGCATGTTATAACTCAGTCCATTGAAATGGGAGGTGATTTAGTACAATTTTTGAGACATGTATTGGCACCAGTTTTTTGACAATATTAATCCCTTGTGATTAGCAAGGGGTGATGTCAGGTTATTCCTTATTCACTTAGGGGTTAATGGCTTGGGCTTTGTGCCAAAGAGAAGGTTATTCATATAAATGTTATAACATTTGTTGTTTTTTATCCAGGGGGTTCCACTGGTTTGGTATGCTTGGTCAAAAATTATACCTTGTTTAGTCTGGAGGCAGCCTATGTGTTTTAAAAGTTTAGAATTAGCCAGATGTTTTGTAAATCATATGGTGGTAAGGGTAACTGCTTCTTTGGACATCTGTGTGCTGTCTCACTGGGAGTAGGGGGATAGGGATTCAGTATAGTTTAGAGGAGACAGCATAAATTGAGTGATGTTGGTCTTGATTTAGTCAAAGTAAATATTTCTATGTTGGTGAATGATGTGCTGCAAGGTATATTTTTGGGAGGAAGAAAAGGGGAACAGCCTGTAGATTGCAGGCTGTTGGGCATTGTTCAAGGGGCTTGGTGTTGGTAGGATCCCTCTATTCACCCTTTCTTTCTGGTCTTGCTTATGTTACAGGTTGGAATGGGTGGTGACATATTGCTCTGGATGGCATGATATTGTACAGTGGGTTGTTGTAATACTGGTGTGCATTTAATATAATTAGTGAGGAGTTAAAAGCTGCCTTAATGGTAAAAAATGCACATGATGTTATTTCACATTGGTTATGCAGTTCTGTGCTTTTTGAATACTGTATTGCTTGTGAGTGTTTCAATAAAACTGGTCACTCTGGCTTCTTGACTTGTTTATTGCGTTAGGCAGGAGTATATGTACAAGTAATGTATTCAGGATTGCTGTCTCACTCCCTGCTTCTGCCCATGCTTCATGAATCACCTTTACAGCAGTCTTGGCAGAATTCATTATATCCGCGGTGGTGCAGCAGTACCGTTGTTGCGTCACAGCAAGAGGTTCTCCCATTCGATTCTTGGCTGGAGTGCGAGGAGTGCCTTCTTTGTGGAGTATGCATGTCCTCCCTGTGGTCGAGTGGCATTCCGAAAGACATGCGTGAATGGGCGTGCCTTCGTTGAAGGTTGGGCATCGAGCTGGCAACACGGCACTGTAATAATCTACTGCCAATCATTAGCGGACCATAGTTCTGCTGTGGCGACCCCTAACCGGGAAAAACCGAAAGACAAACAACAACATAGTTTATTATTTTTAAATATCCCTTACTAGTTTATTGAGTCTGGCAGGGGTGCATGTACAAATTTAGTTTGACAAGCAGACATATTTACAGATATTTTATAAAACCATAGAAAATGATGGATAAGGACAAAAACTACCAGACAGTAAACCAAAACAGATTTATTTCTCTCTCTCTCTCTCTCACTCTGACATCTTGGCTACACAAGCCTTCAAGGAGTACTTGAGTATTTGTACATATTTGCCTGCTTGGTGCTGATAAGAAAGGGCAAGGTAAGGGTTAAAAAGGATAGGAGAAGAAGTAATAGTTAGGGAAAGAGTTAAAGTTAGGAGGAAACGAGGTAAGGTTAAGGATAGCGAGGTGGGATTTATATAAGAGATGGTTTGACGTATGGCTGTGGTCTTTGGTATGGGTGTTTGAAATGCACCAATTTTACCCTTCTGTTTTTTTAATAGGGTTTATAACAAACGTATTACATTTTGAAAGGCATAAACCGTGCAGCTGGAATAAGTTTAGTTTTAAGGGGCATTGTTATAGGGGTCTAGTGTCTGTAATTTGTTGTGATGTTGATTAGGTTGTACATTGGCATGGATTGTGGCATGCTCTACTGGTCAGCATGATTGGCAGAGTTGGTGGCTGTGGCAATCTTGCTGTGTGTTTAATATAATTCGTGGTACATGTTTGTTTTATATTGGTTATGCAATTTTATGCTATGTTTGATTTTTATTTGATTTTAAATGTTTAATAAAACTGGTCGCACTGGCTATTTGACTTGTTTATTGTGTTAGGCTGGAGTATATGTACAAGTAATGTATTCAGGATTGCTGTCTCACTTCCTGCTTTTGCGCATGCTTCATAAATCACGTTTACAGCAGTCTTGGCAAAATTCATTGTCTTATAGTTTATTATTTTTAAATATGCCTTATCAGTTTATTTTGATTTTGGGGAAACACATTCAAAGCAAGATAGAGATTACTTCGATACATTTTTTCTGAAGATTTGTTTTTTTTCAAATGAAGACTGACATCCATCCAGTGACAAACTGCCAATGTGGAAATTGCAGTAGTAAATACCAAAATTACAGTCAGATCAGACTGGAATCTATTAGCACAGCAGGGATTGTTTCAAGCTCAGTGGCGACCTGGTCTCATTATTTTCTAGTCACTGATTCTCTACTGAGTGACATTTTAAGGTTAAACTGTTTACTTTCTGTCCAGCATTTCTTAGCAATACTCAGCTGAGACCACTTTATTTCCAAAAGTCCTATTTGATTTCTCTGCAAAGTTAAAAGGCACAAAGCATTCTTGAGTCAAGAAAACATTTAAAATTCAACATCATTCAAGAACAGATGGTATGAGATTTAGGTAGAGAAAACTAGTGCTCATAACATTGTGTTATTAAGTTTTAAAGTTAATAACTGGAACTGTTTTTGAATATTTTGTTGCTAAATTCATTTGCATGCTCATGTGTCCATATGGGCCTTTTTCATGTGTTTTTTTTTTCAAATTAAAAAATAGTGGACTTGAGAGTTGTGCAGTTATTTTTTTTCCCTATTCATTTAATAATTAGAATTTTGTAGGGAATTGTAGGCCTTTAACCTCATGTGCTAATCAGTGTGCTGGTTGTACTTTAAGTTTTTTGTAACCCTGAGGCAATGGTTATTTACCAAGGGTAGAGAATATTAGAGTACATATTTTAATGCGGTTATTTCATTGAGCCTGTGATTTGAATGTGATACGTGAAAAAAAAAATTGCTTACTTTCTATGAGTAGAAAAAATATCAGTTTGTTCCAAAAGGTGAAGAAGGTTATAATCAGTCCAAATTGTTTAAATATCCAGGCAAAATGATGCTTGGGACTGTGCAGTGGTTCTGCACAAGGTGGAATTCACTACTGGAGGTGAGAATCTCACTGTTGTGTTTACAACAATGCTTTCAATGCATGTCTCCCATTAAGTGAGGTGGATCTTTTAAGGTCTGATGCCATTTGCCCTCAGGCATGGTTTATAAGCAGGTCTTCAGGTAATTCATTTTCAAAGGAGTTTTTTTACATCACCATAATTAATAACTTGTGTTAGCAGAGGAGTGGTATAATATAGATACTATTGTTAATGGTTCTTTTAGAACTGGTAGAAGCTGAATAATATACTATACCAATAACAAGCATAAAGTGACCAACAACCAATAACATACATCCCAGTTAAGGTTGTTGTCTGTAATGCTTTTTGTCATTTTCCTTGAATTTGAAATAAGTAAAGCTGTTTCCACTGAAGCGTGGGCAGGTTATATCCAGATATTTATGACTACATCTTTTATAATGCCTGGACTGGGTGAAGATACTTATCCTACATCTGTTATAATGCCTGGACTGGGTAAAGATACTTATCCTACATCTTTTATAATGCCTGGACTGGGTGAAGATACTTATCCTACATATGTTATAATGCCTGGACTGGGTAAAGATACTTATCCTACATCTTTTATAATGCCTGGACTGGGTGAAGATGCTTATCCTACATCTGTTATAATGCCTGGACTGGGTGAAGACATTTATCCTACATCTGTTATAATGCCTGGACTGGGTAAAGATACTTATCATACATCTTTTATAATGCCTGGAGTGGGTGAAGATACTTATCCTACATCTGCTATAATGCCTGGACTGGGTAAAGATACTTATCCTACATCTTTTATAATGCCTGGAGTGGATGAAGATACTTATCCTACATCTGTTATAATGCCTGAACTGGGTGAAGATACTTATCCTACATCTGTTATAATGCCTGGACTGGGTAAAAGATACTTATCCTACAACTGAGCTGATACCATTTTGAACTGTCACTGCATATAGGTCATTTCTTTGGTTGGCAGCTGCTTTTGCATTCCTTTTTGCTACTCCTGCATATTCTTGCATGCCATCATCATGCATCAGAAGGCTAATCCAGAGAACTTAACATTTCACATACTGTAGATATATTCATGTTGTTTGTTAACAATCCACAAGATGTTATTCCTTTCTTACATAATCACCTCCAGAAATTTTAAACATTTTCATATTTTAGCAATAACTTTAACAAATTAAATAGGTGCCAAATAGATGGCAGCATTCATATAATTATTCTGAACATTGTTTTAAAACAAAAATGTAGACATTTTAAGGTGTCTAGGAAAGGACATGCATCATGTTTAGGAAAAGATATGCATCACAATCTATACATAGTCTAAAAAGTTAAGGTTCAAAGTTGAATCCAGAAAATGAATAAACTTACAGTGTCTAGAATAATTTGATTTCCTTCTTAAGCTGGGGCTTGATCCTAAATCAGCCATTCAAAAGTGAAGAAAAAGAAGATTGGTAATATTTTGAGTTTTCTTTATGTGCTGGTCATATAAAATATAAAAATCCCATATCAGTATCATACAAAATCCACATTAGCTTCAGAAACCTTCAAATATATTTCAGAGCTTTCAGCTTAACCTGTTTTTTAATACCTTTATTAAAATTTACTTGTGACATAGACAAATTTACATTTATGCAAATGTAATCAAACTGTTTTAAGAAATTAACATTAACAAATATTATACTTCACATATATTACTGTAGATCATATAAACTAAGCAACATTGCATAACTTATTCAATTTCTGCCCATTTTTTAAGCAAGAAACATCTTTATTAAACCATCACTTACAACAAAAGCAATCATGCATTTATATAAATGAAAATAAACCACAGAGACACAATCCTAGTTGCAAGCATTTTACATCACAAATCACACTGACCCACTCCCATTTGCAAATATTATACATCACTTATAATCTACCAAATCATTTTCAGTCAAACATTACAAAGCTCATTTAAGTCCTGTCTTATTTTAAACCTCATTCCTCCTCTGTATGCATTTTTCCCACAATTCCCATGTTTTCCTATGTAGTTTGCTCTTAACCTTTTCTACAGATCTCAATTCCAGTTGTTTTGTCTCTGCTACTACATTCACTAGTTCTAATACAGTTGATTTAGATTTTGATTTCCATTTTCTAGCAATTGCTTTTTTGGCAGCCACCATTAGTGGATACAGCAAGGCCTTAACATATCTGGGCAATTCCAATTTGAATCATAGCTCAGAAAAATAATATCCCTCGTCACTCCAGTCCACTCAACCAACATCTTCAACAGTGCATCCCACAGGGAATCCTTAAAGTCCACAAGCCCACAGCACTCCCAGAAAATATGTTCCCAAATCTTTCTCTCTCTTCTCTGTCACACTTCCAACATTACCTGTTTTATACAATGGCAAGATCCAAATACTTCTTCATCTAGAGAATTATTAAATAGCTCAAGCAGCTCAAGTTCTTTATAATAATCCTTGTCATATAACAGTGCAGTAAATTCCTAATTGCTAAACTACCTGCTTCAAAACTAATTCCTAAGTGCTAAACTACCTGCTTCAAAACTTTTCCATTCCTTCCTGATTACAAATTTCAAGTGCCTCTTCTTCAGTTTACACTAAGAATATAATGATTTTTTTGATAAAACTGTCCCCTGCCCACATTAGCAATGCTTGCTAATCCTAACCATAGCGCTGAACATAATCATGACTGTACACATTACAATACAAAAAAATTCCATATATATGTCGACCATTCATGACAAAAATATATATGTTACAGTTTACTTGGCTGAACTCTCATTTTGTTGATTAAGTGAACTGTGGTAATATTTTTGAGGCAGCCAGCTTATGTGAATGTTGTAATGCCAATTTGATCAGCAAAGGATAGTTGGATTATGGTAGGGTTGGAAGTTTGAGTGCGTGTGCATGCTCGTGTGTGTTAGGGTTATACTAGGATTAGGTTAGAGTATGTGTGAGCATGTTTGGGTTAGGGATATTTCAAGGCTTGCGTAAGGGAAAGAATTAGTGTTTGTGCATATGTGCATGTGTGTATGTGGGTATGTTTGTTACCATTACAGTAGGGGTTAGGTTAGAGTATGTGTGAGCATGTGTGGGTTAGGGATACTGTGAGTTTCATGTAAGGGGATAGAAATAGTATGTGTGTGTGTGTGTGTGTGTGTGTGTGTGTGTGTGTGTGTGTGTGTGTGTGTGTGTGTGTGTGTGTGTGTGTGTGTGTGTGTGTGTGTGTGTGTGTGTGTGTGTGTGTGTGTGTGTGTGTGTGTGTGTGTGTGTGTTTGTGTGTGTATACATGTGTCTATGGTGAATGCACAAGCTGTCTTTTGTAGTGGTAATATTACAGAACATATTTTAAGGTAATGTGCCTGGTTAGGGTTAGCCATCCCCATCCTCCCACCGTCGTAATGCATGTTAACCTTAAACCTAACCCTGACTGCCCCTAATCCTAACAGTGTACCTTACCTTAAAATAAAACATTTTCTGTACCACTACCACTATTTAGACAAATTTGAGCTCAAATTTGGTAGAGTTATGGATAGATCATTGGAAAATGAAACTGGTTTTCAATTTATATGTAACTGGGTTCAGGTATTATGATTTGTGTTTTAGATATTTAACATGTCAGGCATTCAGTATGTGGGTGTGTGTATGTATAACATTTCTCAATTTTCTAATTTCATTTATATTTTTTAATTTATAAAAAAAATCCATAAACATGTCTGTCCTATACTCTACACCTGTTTTAGTATTAATTTTATCTTATCTGCAATCTACACTATTCAGTTGCTTAAAGTGAGAAAAAAGAAATCATAAAATCATAAACTATTAAAGATACTCCAGCCCATACTATTCAAACAAGCAAACAAAAATAAATAAATAAATAAAAATAACCTGGGGCTTCAATAAACTCCATGTAGGCTAAGTGTAAAGCCTACACAGAGTCTACAAGTTTATGCGATGAGCAACAGTGCTAATTGTATATGCATGCTTCACATCAGGCTTACAGAGATATAAGCAAGGTTTAATGGCCAGCAACAGTTTTGCTGGCCAGGAAGCTGTGCAAAGCAGCACAACCACCTTTAGATATGCAGACAAGTTTACCTACGGGCAGCCTTGTTCTATGAAATTGTGCAGACAGCCACAATGACCACCAGTGCTAAAATTAATGCAAAGACTGCAGTGTAACACAATATAGAAAAGTGTACTCATTGCAGTATACACTGCAACATGCTTTTGGAATACTGAAATAAATGTTTTGTGTGATTATCAAGGGTACATAGACTGTTTTATAAATACACTAGTCTGGGGAAGTGTGTGTATTGAAAAGGGCCACAGACATGAATGGTAGAAATGAAGAAAGTAGAAGAGGACAAGTGAAACATGGTAATGTGCACCAGAAAAGGGCCTTCACAGTAATGGACAATAGCAGAATAATACCACCATTAATCTGTGACATTGACATAAAATATCTGATTGTGAGTTATTACGCATGTTCTGCTGGAACATACTTGTACAACTATAATGATTTGTCAGTAGTCTATAAGGGCAATCAAGTACACCTGCCTCAAAAATGGCCACTTTTAGGAGGTGTTAAGAGGGACACTGTTGCACATATAGTTTAAATTATGACTTATCCTGGCTAGTTGGATGGTTTATATGACATATATATGGCACAGTCTACACTTGCAAGAATGTGACCCATTCCATCACTGTTGAAAATGAACTATGTATTTACTGGGTGTATCACAGGAACATGTTTCACAAATACAACTTTTATGACACCCTGAAGGAAAATCTGCACTGTCAGCTTCTAATGGTTATGCATCACAAAAATACTATCGTATGACAAAAAGGATGTATTAAAGTTCACTGTTGCAAAAGCGATACACTTGAAAAATCATCCCTGGAATATGTGTGGTGAGGTACATGCAAAAGTTTGCATTGTACTAAATTATTGGTGTGATGAGGGCTGAGAACAATGGGACTATAATGTCCTTTGATGTAGATGGCCTTTACATACTCAGGAGTTGTGCTACATACAAGGGATTTGTCACCTTTATAAGCACATGCTGGTGGAAGATCTGCTGACTATCTACTTGAGTACACAGGTAATGCACTACGTGCTTGTCTCATAAGGTGTTCTGTCTATATTGTACTTAACCTGCATATTTCTTTCAAAAAGGGAGTAAATGTGCTTTTTGTTAATCAATTGTGTTTCCATGGCTCTGGGAATAATCATGTGTGTGTGTTAATACTTTCTGCAGTATATCAATAGCATTCTGGGATTCAATAATAACAATACCTCTGGTGTGGTATCTTGAGTCAATCAAGGTCCCCCTCTAACCACTCCTACTGCCTTCTCTTTTTTCCCCCAGCCCCATTTTTCCATAAACAGGTTAAACTGCTACAACAGTAATTTCATCCTGCACTCCCTCACATAGCCCAGAATATTATACCCTGCAGCTATTAATTTATCCTGCAAGTGTATAACCTATAGATTAAAATAGCCTATAAATTTGGTGTAAAAAGAAACAAATCTAAATACAGCCAGCACATTACCTTAACATACTATAAGCCCAGGGAAATACTTGGAGTCAGCGTTAGCCCCACTCCACTTGGGCTCACTCTCTGTTCCCCTCCCTGCCCCCAATTCCCACCCACCCCCACTACTCCTACATTCAAACTACACTCAGCCACTCCCCTCATAATAAGATAGAATCATTGAACAGCCCCCCCACCCATTTTTCTTCTCTTCCATTCTTCCACACCCTGTTAGCACAAACAACAATCAAATTTGGCTCACCCCCCAACAAAATGCAATCAAGTAAAAAAATACTAATTACCCTAATGCCTATACTGTTTCTGTTTTACCATCTTACTGCCTATGAACAAATACCTGACCATGGTATTCACTACCCACAAGGTCAAACAGACACCAATGACTACACACATAATACCAAACACTGTGCTATCCCCAGCAAACTTAATATAAGACCCTCAATAATATATTACCCCTGTAAAAACCACAAAACACATTCTTAAAGACAAAGACTATATAAAACTAATAAAGAAAATCCTAAAGCTTAGAATATCCTGTCACTATAGGTTCATAGCTAGGTACTAGGCTATCTGCCCAAGGGCATTTATAAGCTTAGCCAGAGTGTGGCAGCTTTCTCCACCCCATTGATTAATTAACTGAGCCTCTGTCAAGAAGAGCCAATGAAGTCATCCCAGGGGTGTATTTTCTGTTACCCATCCATTCGTCAAGGTTTCTCTTGAAGAGTGTTAGTGAGGGGCTCTGCCTAATGTAGTTAGGAATTTTATTCCAAAGCATGGGGAGTCTCTGTGACAGGAATCTATCCCTCCAGCATGTTTTATTTATTGTTGTGCCGAGGTTTAGATCACTAGAGTGAGTGGCTCACAGTGACATGGATTTCTTTAGGTGTGCATGTCCATCAATTCTTAGTTGGACATTGCTTTGTAAGTCAGGCAGAGATCACCTCTGAGTAAGCAATATGCCACTGAGTACATTTGGAGTTTTTACAGTCGCGCTGCATAGGACATATATTTGAGAACAGTAATCCTCTTGGTGAGGTACTTTTGTGGTCTTTCCAGCTGTTGGAAGTGTCATGTGAGGTATGTCTCAAACGGGGCATTGTACTCTATGATGGGTCTGATGAGTGATGAGTAGAGGGGCACTATAACCTCTTTATTTCTAAATGTGAACCCTTTAGTAATTAGATGGGCTACATAGAAGGATTTCCTAACTACTTTGGCAATATGATTGTAAAAGGAGAGATTACTATCTACATGGGTCCCCAGATCTCATATTACTACTTCTGTATTAAGGAGGCTGCCACCTATATGGTAATTCATGGGTGTTCTCTTTTTCCCAAACGGGATGACTATGCATTTTTTGGCATTTAGCTTGAGACCGTGACTTTGACACCAGGTGTCCATCTCAGTAAGGCCCTTTTGGAGACTGTCCATGTCAGCCGGAGAGTCAATTATGGCTTCCAGTTTGCAGTCATCAGTGAACTTGGTTAGCCATAGTCCTCCTGTGTTTGCCTGTACTTCTGAGAAGTATATGCCAAACAGTAGGGGTCCCAGGACCAAGCCTTGTGAGACACCACTTGTGGCTGGTTTAGAGTCAGACCTGGAGCCCACTATTCTTACCGTGTGAGTTTTGCCTGTAAGCCAGTTGGCAACCCATCTCATGACATAGGGGTTTATGTTCAGGCTGGTGAGTTTTTCTATAATTCCTAAGTGGGGAATGGTGTCAAAAGCCTTGGCAATGTCAAGGTAGGCTGTGTGAACTACCTTCCCCTCATCTATGGACTTGGTGACTGTCTCAAAGAAGTCAACGAGATTTAGTAGGCATGATCTGCCCTTAACAAAGCCGAACTGGGTTGGGTCAAGTGCTTGGAGGTTCCCAATGTCTTTGTTAATGAGTTCCATGATGATGCGCTCCATAGCCTTGCAGACCAGGCTAGTCAGGTTTAATGGGCGATAGTTACCAGGGTCAGTTGTGGCCCCTCCTTTGTGAGTGGAATAACCGTTGCTGTGCGCCATTCTATGGGCACATAGCCTGTAGAGAGGCTGAGGTTGGACAGTGTGTTTAGGTGGGGGGTTAGTTGGTTTTGTAGTTTGTGCAAGACACAGCCTGGGACACCATCTGGCCCCATTGATGCTGTGCATTTGGCTTTTGAAAGGGCTGTTTTCACCTGTGCATCTGTAATTTCCAGGACACTACACTTTTCCAGTATTGTTGTGGGCCCTTTTGGGGGTGAAAGGTGGGATGAAGTTTGCACCGAATCTATCTGCCAGGATGTTGGCAATATCAGTGGGTTCAGTATATTTTGTGCTATTTTGCACTAGCTCAGAACATATCTGTGAGTTGCTACTTAGATTTTTGACATAGCTAAAGAAGGCTTTGTGGTTATCTTTTGAATCATTGGCTATTTTTCTTTCGAAGTTAGCCTTGGAGGATTTTATGAGGGACCTTAGTTTCTTACTGATACTGATCAGGGATATCTTTCCTTTTTGGGATTTTCTTTTTTTCTGAACTAGTTTCCTCCTTCTATTGTATAGCCTGTTTATGGCAGGGGTCCACCAGACTGGTTTCCTTCTCTTAGGCGAGAGAGTCTTGGTTTTGCTAGGGATGGCATGATCCATGCATCCTTGTAGGTGCTCATAGAGTGCATTTATAAAGTTTCTGCATCTTGGACACTGTTATCCTTTAGCGTGGGGGCTGTGAAACTTACCACCTCTGTCTTAAGTAAAGTGCAGTTTGCTATAGAAAAGTTTTTCACTGTGGTTTCCTTGGCTGGAGGTGGTGGTGTGGTGTGGACATCCAGAGTGTTTAGTTTATGGTCTGATATAACCAGTGACGGGTTGACCTCTGGTGTGGATCACCTGTCACCCATGTTGGTGGTGACCAGGTCCAATATGTTTTCACCTCTGGTAGGGGAGTTTACCAGCTGATCCAGGGCATTTGAGTTGATAAATTCCAGGAAGCGCTGGACATGGGACTTTGTACTTGAGTAGTTTTCCCAGTTAACAGTAGGGTAATTGAAAGCACCCAATGTCAGGGTGTTCGGTAGGACCTTCATGTGTTCCAGTGTCTCCAGAAAGGCAGAGTGGTGGTTCTGGGTCATGGAGTGTGATCTGTAGCAGGCCACAATTTGCATTGCAGATTTGCCTGATGTTAGTTGCACATGGATGATCTCAGAGGTATCATGCTGCACCACTAACCTGGAGGTGTGGGTATCCTTGATGAATATGGATACACCCACTTTTTTGTGTTTCGGTCCATGCTCTGTGGCTGAAATGTGTGGTATGAGTTGTAGCCCAGTAGTGCTGGGGTGCTCTGTGGAGCCTTGAACCAGGTTTCAATTACTGCACAGATGTCCACGTTCTCCATACTAAGGAGTGCTTCAAGTGCGTGTATTTTGAGATTTAAACTCCTGGCATTGAGTAGCATAACCCTCATTTTTTTATTTGTGCTGTTTACAGAGGTGGGATTGACTTTTGAGCCTTGCCTAAAAAAGGCACTATGGGGGCAGCAAGAGCCTTGGCCAGTATTCGAAAGCCTAGGGGTGATAGGTGCAAGCCATCTCTTGCGAAGCAATGAGGCCTGTCAAGCATGTTGTCCTAGGCTGACAGACACTGGATCCCCTTTGAATGACACCAGAAGCTTAGCCAGTTGTTGAAATTGATCAATTTTTCTTTATATTGTGGTATCATTCTTGGTGAGGGCAGGATGCTACTCAGGGTCAGGGTCATACCCGCCTGGGCTACATGATCAGAAAGCTCTTCCGTGTCTCTTTTCATGTAGTCTAGGGAGGTACATTGCAGGTCATTCACACCAACATGAACAATGACAGATTCATATTTGTACTTGTTCTGGAGTGACCTGAGTGGTTGTGTTATGTGGCGGATTCTGTCTCCTTATAAACTTATAACACACGGGGATATTCATCCCAACCCTGGCCCACCAACACCTAATAACCTCCACTCCCCTACCACAACCCCCACATTCAAGCTACCCATTTTTACTCCTACTAGTTCCCTCCTAGCATTTCACCTAAATATTAGAAATATTAACAATATGATTCCCAACCTACAAGCCCTACTAGCAACCCACTCCGCAGGCATTATGTGTCTTATGGAAACCTGGCAAAAACCTAGTACTGCCGACAATGAGATACTACCCCCGGGATATAATATACACCGGTTAGACCATGCTACTAAGAAAGGAGGTGGGACAGCAGTCCTTTACAAAAACACTCTAATTGTTAATAGAGACACCATTCAACCACCCCAATTCAACAATGCTGAACTCCTCATAACCAAATTACAAATTAACCAGTACAAATGTTTAAACATCGTCTGTGGATACATTCTACCAGGCAACAACTTAGGTATTTAAGTCCTTCACTGGTTATCCACTACTTAACCCCAAGAAACCATAGTTCTTGGTGACTTTAACACCGACTGGCACCCTTGTTCCTCTGACCCCCCCCACACTCCTATAAACTTATTGGGTTTAAACAGACCATAACCTCTCCCACTAGGTTAAACAAACTGACCAACAGGGAAAGTATCCTGGACTGGATCCTAGTTAACAACCAGCCCCAACTGTATACTGCTGGCACTCTCCCTGACAACCTTAGTGACCATTTTCTAACCTATATCATAAAACAAAAGGTAGGAAACCCTCACCAGACCAAATATAAAATGGTGAGAAACAGAAAAAACCTTGACACTACAATATTCCTAAATGAACTACAAACAGTTGACTGGTCAAAACTAAAAAGTCTACCATTAGAAGAGGCTGTAGCTCACTTTAACACTAAATGCCTAAGTATCCTTGATTCCCATGCTCCAGCATGTACAATAAAATCTAGATCAAACACAGCACCATGGCTCACAAAAGAGACCAAATCTAAAATCAAAGCTAGAAACAGAGCCTAGGCCAGATGGAGAACAACCAATGCCCCACTTGACCATCTAAAGTATTGTCAACTCAGGAATGACACAAAAAAATCTATTTTACTGGATAAAAAAAGCTTCTACCATAACCTCCTACAAAAACACCAAAACAACCCCCAAAAGTTCTGGGCAGGCTTAAATTAACTACTTCATCCAGGACATTCTACCACCCCAACCCTGGCTAACCATACCCATAGTTCCCCAGAGACCATAGCTAGCGCTTATAATAACTTTTTCACCGAAACAATCCAATCCCTAGCAAATCACCTAACCTCCACAAACTTAAACCACACACCTTATATCCACAAATCACCCCTAATTTAGCCTCCAACCAATATCCACTAGTTTTATCAAAATTATCCTAAAATAACTAAAACCTACTACCCTCGCTATTGATCTTCTCCCTGCAGAGTACCTACAAATAGCTGCAGATGCCATTGCATATCCCATATCTATCCTTATCAACAGAATCTTATTTGAAAATGCTATCCCCTCCCTCTGGAAAATATCCCACGTCATCCCACGCCATAAAGGTGGTAGCCCAATAGACATGTCCAACTATAGACCCATTGCAATTCTTTCCCCACTAGCCAAAATAATGGAGAAATGTGTACACAAGCAACTAATGCAATACCTTACACAGAATAACTTACTATCCAACTCCTAGCATGGCTTCAGGCCATACCACAGCACCACCTCAGCCCTCCTTTCCTTTACTAATGTCATAAACAATAACAGAAATGACAACAAGCTAACCTCCACCCTCTTCCTTGACCTATCAAAAGCCTTTGATATGGTCAATCTTGAACTTCTCGTTCTTTCTCTAAAATCCATTTCCCTCAACATGCACACTATCCAGTGGTTCCAGTCCTACCTAACTGGTAGACAACAGGTGGTACTATGGCAGGGCAGACTCTCCAGTCAGCTACCTCTCACACTTGGTGTCCCTCAAGGCTCCATACTAGGCCCACTACTCTTCTCTATTTCAATAATCTTCACACTGCTATCCCTAAAGCTACCTGTATTCAATATGCAAATGATTTCACTCTCTTCTGTTCAGCCACCTCCCCATCCGAACTACAAATCTCAACCCAAAATACATTTAACACTATTGAGAACTGGCTTGCCAACCAATGCCTACTACTGAACCACAATAAAACTAAACTTCTACTCTTCACCCCCACTAGTAGATCTGCCACACTTTCATTCTCTGTCACGTCTAACAATGGCACCACTATCTTCCCAGATCAACACACTAAACTTCTACGGTTATCATAGACAATAATCTCAAATTTGATCTACAGGTCAACAAAACCGTACAGACCATCAATAAGAAGCTTGCATCATTGTATAGAAACAAGACACTCTTAACCCCACTGGCTAGGTCTGAAATTACCTGATCACACCTACTCTCTACTCTTATATGCCTCACCTGTACTCTCAAACCTCAATAAAACTAAACTAAGTAAGCTGTCCCATACCTACAACCATATTGCCAGATTTGCCACTGGCTCCACCTATAGAACCCATCACTGCCAGAACCTGAAACAACTAGAATGGCAAGAACTGCCCAGCTTAATTCAATTCAATCAACTCTTAATAGCGCACAAAGTTCTGTACCACCCCAAAGATACCCCCTCACTTATAAATATTATTAAGCCATATAGCAACCTGAGATCCCTACGGTCAACCGACAAATTACTGGTCCAAACCCGCAAAGCTAATAACTCAGCTGGTGAATCCCTATTCACCAACTTTGTTAGCAAAACCTGGAATGCCTTGCCAAACTATATAACCCTACAATCCTCCAAAACTCTTCAAAAAAAAACCTCAAACAGTATCTCAAATTTAACTGGCTATGCCCATGTACCAACCCAGATTAAGTTATAAAACAATAGCATAATCAGTAATTATCATAGCATAATCAGTAATTATCATAACATCTAACTACATCACTATGCTATGTTTCCAATCTTACTTGTAATTGCGTCTGTCCATGAGACCTGTGAATCCCTACTAGGGACTAACTGCGAGTTACAATCGTACTTATGATTGTGTCGGTCCATGAGAACTGTGAGTCCCTACTAGGGAATATTACTAAACCAATGTACATAAGATATATTACCACTTTGTTTTTATAAATTCTAATTGTTTTCTAACTTCTTGTGTAACCTTTGTATGTCTGTCCATGAAAACTGTGATTCCCTGCTAGGGAATACTTCTAAACCAATGTGCATAAGGTATATTACCACTTTTTTATATATCCTAATTGTTTTCTAACTTCTTGTGTAACCTTTTGTATGTTTGACTATGTGGAGCTTTTCTCCCTAGGCCTCTGCTGAAAATGGACATGTATCCAGTTGGATTATCCCGGTCAACAAATGTAAAATAAATAAATAAAAATAAACAAAATAAATAAATGTCCACAATTTGTAGTTGTCCATAAAGATGGTTAGACAAAGGATGTCTATGTTTGTCTTGATTTCTGAGACTTAAATACTTAACAGGAAAGTGCCTAGTACAGAACCCTGAGGTATGGACCTGGTCACTGGAGTCTTGCTAGAGGTAGCTTCACACACTTTGACGTTATTGTGTTCTGTATGTGACATCTGCCTATACACTTGATGATGTAGGTGTTTATGTCCACTTGAAAAAGTTTCTCTATAATACCCGAGTGTGGATTTGTGTCAAATCCCCTTGGCCAGGTCAAGTTTTGTGAGATGACAGTCTTTTCCTCATGCATGCCTTGGTGACCTTCTTGAAGATGTCAACCAGATGTAACAAACATCATGTAGCCTTAACAAATCAAAAATGGATTAGGTACTTAGTCTGGAGATTACCTGTGTCCTTTTTGATAAGGTCCATATGAGTCTTTGGTCTACCTCAGAGATGAAGAGAGTCCAGATTATGGGTATATAATTGCCTGCATCAGGTGATGGTTTCCCCTTATTCAGATGGATGACTGTTGCTCTACACCCTTCTTCCTGAATATGGACGGTCTGGAGGCTGTGTTTATGCATGGATACAAGTGTGTCTGCTACTTCAGGTTTTAAGTTGTTTATGAAACCTGGCATGCTGTCAGGACAAATAGAATATGTGTTTTTATCCTTAGAGAGTGCACAGATGAGCTACTGCCCTGAGAATATAAACTGAGTAATGTTTGCATGTATACTTTGTCTGATGGCCAGTGGGGATGGAGAGGGGGCTGCATTTTGAGACAAACTATCAGCATGCAGATTGTCTGTTTTCTCTGGTTGAGTATGGGTGGTGCCTGCCATAAACAGCTCTGCACTTATTTGCATATTCCCCTTAACATTTCACACTTATTTAAAAAAAAAAATAATTTTGACAACACCTCCAAATACAACCTTGGTTACGCATGACATGGCACACAGTAGTACTGTTCACACAGTCATACAGCTCTACCAGTGTTGCATAATTACATCAATTGCACAGTGTATGCCTACATGTTTTTCATCAGAAAGTTGTGTGTGAGCAGCCTGATACAATATACGGACACATTAAAATTAGTTGTATAAGGCTCATGCAGAACAGTTAATGACACAAATGCTGTCAGTCACACAATGTTGCTGAGGACCACTTCAATAATCCTTGGGAATAACAACACAATTGCACATACAATGAATTACACAAGGTTGTATTTCAATCAAAACTTGTGATATGTTTGTGTATATCGCACAATTACAGTGGGTGAATGACACAAGACTTATGTGCCCATGTAATCAGTATGACTTTATACTGATGTATGTCACAGACCATTTAATGACAGTAAGTGTACACATGCACACATGTACCATATTGCAATAACACATGGCTTACTAAGCCAACCATATCTATAGTATCATCCCATTTCAGCAGTACTCAGGAGGCATATTACTACAGCTGTTATGGAAGAAACGTAATCAGATGCCAGCAGTGGCCTTCACACATTGTAATACTCTGTTGTAGAGCTACTATACACTCACACCTCAACATAGCACATGTGGATGACAGTAGCACTGACATGTGACATGTTCACACACTCATAGGACATTACTAGACTAATGAGCAACATCACATAAAATCATTGACTTTATTATACCATTGAAAGAAAAAACACTATATCTACATGACGGAACATAATAAAGCTATGTGCATATGCGTGTATTTGATTGCATTACATACTGCCTGTGTCCATATGTGATGTCCAACACACCATGACAGAATTAGAAATCACACATACAGTGGTCTTGAGATGGCTTACAGAGGCTCATAGAAGGACTCTTCTTCAGGATTTGTGTGCAGGAAGGATGTCATGTGGCCAGAGAAGGGGGATGTTGGATTCATGGGACTATGTTAAAGGTTCTCCTAAGTGGTAGCAAAATGAAAAGAGATTCAAAAGATCATACAATGACCATAATGTAACACCAACCACATGCACACACACACACACACACACACACACACACACACACACACACACACACACACACACACACACACACACACACACACACACACACACACACACACACACACACACACACACACACACACACACACACACACACACATACACACACAAGTAGATTGAGTCTGATTTAAACATTGTAGTGTGTAGGTATAGAATATGGATTCCATACAATTTGACACTAGTACCACCACATATGTGTGACTTTGACAGTGACATGTCACACTTTTTAGAATATGATATCATTATTGTATGCCAAGAAGAAGATATTTGGAGGAGTGTCTTACATGGATTTGGAGTCACAGTGTATAATTGTCTCAAAAATATTATTTGAGAGAATGCACACCCAAGTTGCCTGCTGTCATATTAGAAACACAAACTATTTAGTTATAGAAGCTGGAGAACACAATACTTAATTTTATTGCCACAGCACACATTTGACTTTAAGAGTGTTAGACTGCATTTTATAGAGGATGGCATCATCAGTGTATGTTAACAAACTGCTTGGAGAAGTGTTTGACATAGTTGTGGACTTACATGTAATTCTAAAATTGTCAACAGACTGTTATTGAAAAAAAACAGATACACACAAACACCAATTGACTGTAGTGAGAGAAGAACTCCCTACTAATTATCTTTAGAATGTAATACTTACTGCAAGCACAACTACACACGTCTGGCTTTCATAGTGTCAGACAATACTTTATAACTGATAACATTATCATTGTCTGCTGAGAAGAAGATGGTTGTAGAAGTGTCTCACATGCTGCTCTAAAATGGTCTCTGGAATATGAACTAACTGAACACAAACACACACACACACACACCAGTTGACTGCACCAGATTAAAACTTCTACTTAACTATCTACAGACCACAAATAGTTAATACAAGCACCATAGCACAAATCTGGTTTTCATTGTGTCAGACAGCTCTTTATAGTTGATGACAACAGCAGTGTCTGGTGAGATGAAGGTGGTAGTAGCAATGTCTTATGCGCTGTTCTAAAATGGTCTCTAGAACATGAACTAACTGAACACAAATGTCAGTTGACTACAGTGAGATTATAATTCCTACCTAACCTGTTACAGAAACTACAGAACACAGTACTAAATGTAAGCACCATGGCACAAGTCTGACTTTTGCACTGTTGCTGGACAATTTATAGTGGATGATATCATCATTGTATGTTTGGGAGAAGATGTTGGGAACCATGTATGTAATGGATGTGTAGGCATGCATGACTGTCAAAATATTTATTCTCTATGGGACTGGATCGCTGACAGTGGGATACAGAGTCATGTTTTTCTAACTACGTACACACACCAGCTGACTGCAGTGAGATTAGAACCATTACACAATCTTGAGAGCACAGTACATACCACAAGCACCATGGCACAAGTCTGAACTTTACACTGTTGCTGCAAAATTTATAGCAGATGACATCATCATTGTATGTTTGGGAGAAGGTGTAGGGTGAACTGTATGAAATAGCTGCATAGACATGTATGAATGTAAACATTTTTCTTCTCCGTGGGACTTGACTGCTGACATTAACATATAGACTCATGCTCTTCAGACTGTGAAAACACACTTACATATGCATACAGACACACACATAATGTGAATGTTGTAGTAAGGTAACCCACACCTAACTATTGTATTACCATCTGCAGAAAACAGTAGCTAATAATTGCACCATTCCAGCAGTATGCTTTTGCTTTGTCATGCTGGTCTTTGCAGATGATGACATCATCATTATAGGATGCAAATGACATATCCTGTTATGAGAGTAGTTGCAAAGTCTGGAATTTGTATTTTCTGATGTGGTTCCAATGTTCAGGTATACTTAAAAGACAGCTTCTCAAACTAGATACAATAAGCTGTCAGGAATGCATGTTTCATAAATGAGACGTGCAATTGTTTATCAAAATGTTGTGTACATAATACACAGTTTCACGCACATGCACACACACACACACACACACACACACACACACACACACACACACACACACACACACACACACGTTTTGTGATCAGCATGAATGTGGATGCACGTGTGTTCATATTTGTGATGAATACATGTCCACATTAAGAGATGTAAATCTCAATGTCTATTGTCAGTATAAAGATTTATATAATGTAAGTATACAGTTTTTTCGACTTAGTTTTGTAGTGTAGTTAACATTTAAGAACTACAGACATAATCATTTTCAAGTGCAGAGCACACGTGTCTGAATAAATATGTGTTCAAGTCAGTAACAAACGACTTCTACTTGGTTGTGTTTTTACATGGATTATAATGCAATGAAGACTAACAGTGAAGTAAACATAGTAATACATGCTAATCAGCTCTTTCCATAGTTTACCCCCAAGCAACTGGTTTGTGCAATTGATGGCAAAGTGTTTGTGCATGCAACATTTACATTTAATAAATACAGGAACCGAATAGAAAATGCACCAAACAACTCTGTATACGAACTTTGTTTATTGGAGTAAAAACACTCCAAGATTAAGCGCTTTTGTCTTTCACACAGAAGATTTCATCAGAATATAGCACACTAATTCAAGAACTATTTGGAGTTCATATACAGGCTTGTTTGGTGGATTTTCCATTTGGTTCCTGGTCTTCTGTTATTTACACTGCACCAAATATTTGGATTTTGTCATCTTATTTGGTGGTTTTAGCCAACATGGACTCTTGGATAACTTTGATGCACTATCAGGTAGCACAGCTGGGTCCTAAACGGAGTTTCAAAAGCTTAAGGAAGAAGTTGAAGTTCTCAAGGGACAATTAACTAGACTTATTGAATTATTGGCCCCCAAAGAACTAATTTTGCTGCTTCTGCTGGTTGCAGTGTACCTGTGTCTTCCACTCATTCTCCTGGCTGCCCTGGTAGCCAAACTCTATTTAGGCAGGGTGTGCAGCCTGCTGGCAACTCTAGAGGGTGCTGTGACATCACTGTGGTAGCTGGCATTCATCATGGTGGATTTCTGACTCACAGAGGTAACAATGGAGCTGTTTACCATGGTTCAGATCTGAATTCTATCAGCGAGGATGTTTTCTGGTGTCAATGTAAGGTCTCTGAAGGCAGCTAAAGGTACTGATGCATTTTTCCTCAGAAATGAGGTTTAATAACAATTTTTCATCCACACAAAGGGCTGAGGTCTGTAATATGGCTTCTAGCCTTAGAAGTGCTCAGTGTGATGTTCATGGTAAATTTAGTGCTTTAGTTTCTAAAGCATTTGACTTTTAAGATATGACTGGTTCTGGTCACACAAATGATGTAGCAGGGAATGTTCAAGACTTGTTCACTCAAGGAAATGATTTGTGTTCTTTGAAAAGAGACTTTTTAAGTACAAAAGTTTGCAAATGGAAATTGTGTATTTGAAACAATACCACAAGGCTTGAGAGTTTTTAAATTTCCCTTTGGCTTAATGTATGATGCCAATATGATTGAAGATTGTGTGTGTTTATTTGATAAATGGAGGATGCAACTTCTAGAAAAAAGAATTATTTTGCAATTAACAGATGCAGGCAAAGATGGGTAAAGACTTAGAAAATTTAAACACCAGTATTGTAAATGACTTGCTGTTTTCACAGTGTCAAGATTTTTATGAAAAAAATATTAACAGGGTAAAAAGGAAATGTAATGCATTGTTTTTAAAGAAAAAAAGAAAGTTAGAGAGGGATGTTAAACATTATCAAACTAAATCTGCTTACCCTACTAGTAGGTTAACTGTGGAGAAATTTGTTCATGGCTCTGATGGGCACAGTAATTCTGCTGGTAATGACATGGACATGGCTGATGATAGGTATAATGACTATGCTGAAGTGCATAATGAAATGGATGAAGGTAGTTCACAGGATTTTCAGCAACTAAGATGCTCAGAAAGGATAGCAAACATAAATTATGAGAGGAAATGCACATACAGTTATGCAGTGCAAATTCAAAAAGGGCATTCCAACCAGGGGAAGGGAAGGAACAGATATTAATTGTCGGAACTGAACATATTGTGCATATTTTCAAGGCTTGAAGATTTATAATTACACAGACAGGGCTATCACTAAAGATTTTTTTCACTTTTTTCTAAAGGATTCAAACTTGTTCCCTCCAAAATACCGGATGTTGCTGACTGTTTGCTAGATGGTAAGAGGTACACTAGGAAGCTCAATTTCCATCTCCTTTTTTCCCAAAATCAAGTAGGGCCTACAAATGAGGTAAGTGCACATAAAAATATTCTGAAGAAAAGTAATGTGTTCAGTCCACCACTCCATCCCCTCATTAATGTTTTTGAGAATGCAGTGGAAGAAGACATGTATGAACTATGGACTCAGAACAGGAAGTTTTATGCCAACTTAAGTTCTGATGAAAGAATTCTCATGAATCAACTGAGGGGGGACAAGGGACTGCGTATCATGACCCCTGACAAGGGAGGTGGCATAGTAATATTCCATTCAGAGGATTATTCCAACATTATGCAGAATATTTTATTTAATGAAGAGAATTATGCACAGGTTTCTAAGAACCAAATAAATATTGTATATCAATGTATTGATAGTTATTTAACAAATGTATTACTAATGGCCTCCTTAATTGTCTTAATAATTCCTATCCTAAGGTGCCAGTTATATTCAGCATCCCAAAAATACACAAAAGCATCATTGAGCCACCTTTTAGACCCATTGTTGTTGCCAGTGTTTCCAAAACACATAACCTGGCACTATTTGTAGATAAAATGACTAAGCATGTAGTGACGAAAGCAGTGCATCTAGTTAAGGATTCATGGGATTTTCTAGGACAACTTAAATCTATGGGCAGCTGATTTGGTATTTTTAACCATTGATGTGAAAGATCTTTTTTCCTGTATTCCTAAGCAAGAAGCACTAGAATTATTTGAGGAGACATAAAAAAACAGGAATCCAGGCTGAAAAAAATGAAAACTGCGCCAAGTGTTAAATAAAATCTGTTACTAGTGCTTCCCGGTACCTTGGCTCAACAGCCTTTCAAAGGAATAATTTTTTACACCAGAGTGCAACAAATTTAAATACAAATTAATGAGGCTCAATTAAGAAATCATTCAATTACAAATGTATTGAACAATAGGTATTACCCTTTAACCCTTGCCCATCTTTCACGTTCAAATTTCACTATATCAAAAATAAATTGCAATGGCAATTAAATAATTAGATGGTACATATGCAATGCTGGATATAAAAACACCCAGGATATGTGACACATGAAAAAAATATACATGTGTATATAAATGCATGCCGAAAATACATTGAATAATATTCTGAATAATAAACTCTGTAGTGAAATACTATAATAAAGAATTGTGTGACCTCATAACCATAGTCTTCTTTGAAGCAAGAAAAAGGACGTTTAAAATGAAGAAAGAACAAAAAAATTCACATGTTAAAGAAGCTAAAATAGTTATTCTCAAACAGACCCTCAGAACTCTTAAGATATCAAATGTACAGAAAATTGCTCATTAATAAGTATTAATGTTGAATTCCTGATTTAAACCTCTAGGGAATAATGTGCCATAATTAATGATGAACTTGGTCTCCAACTTCAATAATTCACTAAGAAAAATGTTATCCTGTTTATTAAATGGTTTAGCCAGGATGCTAAAAAGCAAACTGGCATTAGAACCAGCATGAGCTGCCTGAAAATGATACGCCACAGGGTTATCAACCCTACCATGTCTGATGTCACCCAAAATGCTCTATTATATGATATTTTACCATTCTGTTGGTTTGCCCATTATACCACCTTATTGGATCACATCCACAACCCGTGTTCCATCTTGAATCACGATAAAGTAAATCTGGTGTGTGAAATGATGGCACTTATCTAAGAGAATATTTTTTTATTCTTTGAGGGCCATTATTTCCAATAAACAAGAGGAGTTGCCATGGAAGCTGTCTGTGCCTCTATTTATGCAAATATAGTACTATTAGGCTGGGAATTAAGATATGTATTCCACAAAGAATTTTGGAACAACATCCAGTTATATTGTAGGTTTTTGAATGACATCTTTATTTTGTGGAAGGGAAAAGTGGAAGATATCTCTCGCTTTATTAACTATCTGGAGAAAAATACCTCATTTTTGGAATTTACTTATAATTACAACACTAGAGGTATACATTACTTAGATATGGCAATTTCCCATACACGACAGGTTTCAAATCTAATATATTTTGTAAGAGTACTTTTTGTAATTCTTACCTTCATTATATACAAACCACGAAAAGAACAGCACCAACTGAAATGAAAAACACTGAAAGTAATAAATTCAGTTTTCCTTTACTCACAGTTGTTGTGTTTTTTGTTTACCTTCATTATATGAGAAACCATCCACTTTCACAGAAAAAGAGCTTAGTCAAAGTACAGGCTACAAGAATTGCATGCATGACTTCAGAATTGAGTGATGTGAGGCAGGAATTTTTCACATTAAGAGATCTGTTTTTAGAAAGGGGATACCCAAAACATGGTGGAACAAATTATTGAGGAGGTTTGCACAGGATGGGAAAAAATATAAGCTCCTGTTAGGAAACCACTCATTAACTAATGGAGCCCCCACAGATCCTGGTGAAACGAAGATTTATGAGTATGCATGTATTGTGCAATACAGTCCTATATCTTATGAAGTGAAAAACATATTAAAAAAGAACTGGAGTATATTTAGGGTAAATAATGATGTGTTAACTGCAGTGGGAGATAAACCAGGTTTTATCAGCAAGGTGGGCATGAATATTAAACATCTTATGGAAAACAAGTTGAATTTACCGATAGAATGTGGTTGTGGTACAACACCTTGTGGGAGGTGCTCCCAATGTACTAATATTTTCAAAGCACCTCAAACCCACCTAGCTATTAAGATGGCATCTAAAGTTATATTCAAGAAAGGAAGTTGTTTTACCACCAGAGTGGTGTACCTTTCTCTATGTGATACATGCAATGGATTCTATGTTGGAAAACGGAGAGGGCGTTGAAAGCAGAATCTATCAGTACGTATATGATGTTAAAAACTAGAATGATATAAGTGCATTATACAGGCATTCCCTCACTTGTTCTAATTTTAAAGGTTTTAAATTTGGTATTTTGGATACAGTGGACATAGATTTGAGGGGGGGGCGGGTCACTGGAAGAATTTATTAAGTAAAAAAGAGCTGGTTTGTCAACTCAGACTAGCAGCTAATTTTCCACCAGGTATAAATGATTCCTTGACAATACTTTCAGCCCTGAAAGAAAAAAATCTATTACATGCATTACTGTGCCTGCATTTTTAAACATATGCTGAAGGTATTTAATATGTAACAGTGTTTTATTTGTAAAAAGCTAAGTTGGCTTGAGTATTAACATCCTGTGTATTTAATATTGCTCATGTGACAATTTTACATGTGACTTTTTTTGACAATACCATTGGCTCAATTTTATCTATTATGTAACATGTACTGGTATAAAAATGGTTCTTGAATTAGTGTGCTTTATTCCAGTGGTGGCTGGTAACTTCAAATTAAAGGAGAGCTGCAGGAGACAGCTGAATGGGTAGGGCCAATGGGAAGGGGTGGGGCCAACTAGAAAGGGGTGGAGCTATGCTCAAAACCACAACAACTGGAACTTTAATTAAATACGCTGCCCTGTGTGCCAAACAGTCATTACGAGAGTCCAATCAAGACAAAATGAAGTTTAGAAGAAAAAATATTTCAATGCATTGGCTACATGACAACTTACTTAATATCCAGATGGAAACAGGTTGTGAGGCATGAAAAAATAAATTACTTTTTAAATACATTACTGGAATGCCAGTCAAAATCAAGTATAAAAACCCAAGCAGCACTCAACTCAAACCACTACTCCTTGCACTGCAGCTCTAATTATAATTTATATTCAGCTTTATAAAATTACGAAGTAACATGCTGAAAGTAACAATCTCTGTGATACCCCCACTTGTAAAAATGTTTCTTATCCAAAAAAGACCTGCTGCCTGACACAGCTGGTATAAAAGAACAGCTGTGGCAGGGCTAGCCACCAGTGGTATAAAACTTGGCTCTAGATGTTTATCACTGTTGAAGTCACAACCTGATCCCATGTGCAAAAATGGGAAAAAGGATTGTGACAAAAAAACCACAACATATATAGCATAACTGTTCTGGGAATTATTACATGTAAAAGTTCTCTACAAAAATTTAAACTGCAGTATACAATATCCACGTAACTAAACAATACAAATACAAGGTCAACACAGTTAGATATGATGCATCCCCTTTCATTAATAAATCTTACTTTAAAGAAGATTATATCCCAGGACAAAAATCTACTTGCTTCATGGGGAAGACATGATCAAAGTAAAAAATGAACAGCAAACAAGAAACAAGCTCAAGATAAATTGCTTAAAGGATTCCTGCACAAGTTATGGACCACACATGATAGACTGGCATTCTGTTTAGTTTACGAGTAAAGCCTGCAAAGATGACTGCAAGTCTCCAAAAAATGTAATGAGCTTCTGAAAATACTGTAACCCTGTCCTTTTATTACAAATACTGTCATATGCATTTCAATATCCAAGGCTTATGCATTATCTAGTTATGTAATTATTCTCTGCATGGCAACAACGAAACGGCTTTCAATGCTGGTATTTCTTTAACAGTATGCTTATTAAAGCTTACTTGCCTCTTACAATCTCTGCCAAGCTTACCAGATGGTCATTAAATCATTGCTACTTAAATAGAGCACTGTGACAGCATGCATTTCCTGAATAATAAGAAGCATACATCAACAGTATAAAAATATGACAGAAAACCAGAACATTCTGCAAAATCAAGGACAGATGAAAAGCCATGGTCGTACTTGTGGTCTACCTTGGATGGGGGAATATTTTGCACACTTACACTGCATAATTGCTCCTTGCCTTCCTTGGACACATTCAGAGCCACTACAATGGGGAGTGGGGTGCAACAAGTATGTCACAATTTGAAATGTCTCTGGCTAACGGTGATGGCTCTGACACTCATGCCTCTCACCTTCAGAGCAAGAAATCTGGACAAAGCCATACATAGAACTAGAAGTGGGACACAAGCCTAAAAATAAGGACAATTTTTAAATATTGCTCTTATTAACTTAGATAATAGAACAGTAGTAGGTCTTGCATTAATACAAATTTTCTGAAGGGTATGAAATCTGAAAATCAAATGTCAGCCATTATTTTCTAACTTCAATCTTTAATGACTTACCACTAATTTGCCAGAAAACCACCATTTTATGAAAAACAGACCAAAAATGTGATGCAAAAATATAAAGTTGCCACACAATACAGCTGGTAACCTGTCAAAAAAGAGACACCTTTTTAATATTAACACTGTTTACTTGAGCAGCTCACAAAATAAGAGCATCTACATGCATTTCTGAAATAAAAGTAATCTATAACTCTGATCATTACAGTTATATATAATTGTAAACCCTCCACGTTTTCTTCCAAAATTGCCATTTTGAGGAGGGATTGTTAAGAGAGAGCAACATTTTTAGCCAAAATTGGGGACAATTGAGAGTTTTGGATATTCCTAATTCTACAAAGTGATTTGCATGTACCTCTCAACCTCTTAATGCAGGAAATCTGGACAAGGTCAAATATATTGAGGGAACATACAAACACTACTATAAATTGCTCTTGTATAAACTTAAGACAGTTGATAGAATAACAGGTCTTGCATTAAGATGCATTTTTCTGAAGGTTATGACGTCTGAAACTCAATGTCTGTCATTTAGTGACTTCATTCTTAAATAATTTGCTAGAAAACCACAAATTTTATGAGGAACAAACCAAAAATAAGAAGCAAATATCTATTCATTCTGCAAAAATATGGACAACTGAGAGGTATAGTTCAACTGGGGCTGTCTGAGTTTGCTACCCTACCCTTCCCCACCTCACAAAATCATGGTTGAATGGAGCCTTCCCCCTGCAGACATTCCAATGTCCCATTCCTTGGTTATTTTGCCCCATTTACCATAAACACTGTAATGTGCATACTGCTTTACTTCTGCGATGATTTAGATTTCATTTGAAATGTTTATTTTGCATTTTACAGCACAAACCCTAATAGATATCTGTTAAACAAAGCAATGCAGTCTCACAATGAAAATAGACTTAGCATTAAAACTTCTCTGCCCTTGAAACTCACATGCATTGAAACAACATTGAAACCCACATTCAAAGAAAATACATTTTGCCAGTGGCAGATAAACTTTGGGCTGTTT
Organism: Protopterus annectens; assembly: GCF_019279795.1. Lineage (NCBI taxonomy): Eukaryota > Metazoa > Chordata > Ceratodontiformes > Protopteridae > Protopterus > Protopterus annectens. The sequence goes on along the minus strand of NC_056735.1, from coordinate 1,575,318,064 downwards.
TCAAAATCATAGGCCCCTTGAACATATAACATACACATTCTGTTTGATACACTTTCCTGACTGTATTACATTATATTCCTTTTTCAATACAGTACAGTTGTTAGAGGGCATTTTAAATTTATTGTTTTGAAAATTTTTCCAGTAAACAATGAAACAAAATGCATGCACCAATGACAAAACTGCCCAATTCAGAACATTTCCATCATAAAATGTCTCCTCAACCTTCTATAGTCCACCAGTATCAGTAAATATGCACAATCTCTGAAGTAGTAAAATCCACATTAAAGAAATCTGTAACTAATAAAGAGGTTGCTGCTAGCAAACAACTTTATATGTCATTGCTTCATCTACAAATAAAGTGCCTGTTGCCCTTGAAGAATAAATTACCAATGTTGCATGCATTGGAAAGAAAAACTACCATTGGTTGAAGAAAGTAAATTCATAAATGCAATTAAATTAACAGCAACACTAATCTCCCTCCAAAAGCTGACATTCACCCAACTCATGATATTCAATAATGCCTACTACACACGCCTTAGCTTGTATAAATCCAACTCCAAGAATTCTCCAAAGTGCCCATATTGTAAAGATGAAACTGCTGACCTCTTACATATGTTTTGGAGCTGCAAATGTATATATAAACTTTGGAATTCCCTAAAGCTACAACTACAAAAGGTGGGGTATCAAAATTCAACTTTGTCTTGGGAATTTATGATATTACACATTCCTCCAAATAATATACCTAGATGCCAGATGATTATACTTATGAATATTTTCCTATTAATGAAGCTCTATATAGCTACAAATTGGCTGAACCCAAATCAAACTTCTTGGGAAAATTTTAAGATCTTAGCGATAAAACACATATTAGCCCACAAATATGTTATCAATAGCCAAAGTAAACATCCAAATAATCTAAAGATTCGGGAACAAATTTTCAACATTATATTAGCTTAATGCACCAAAATCAGAAAACCCCATTGTTATTTATAGTATAAAACATAACCTTTGTAAGAACCATATTATTTCAAGATATTATCTTTGCACAGAAGAATTATTTATATATACATTATTTTAATTGTGAAAGCATTCATGTAAATAATGTATATATCTTGTTACAATGTTGATAGAAGAACTGTTTGGAAATTACTTCTGTATTTCCCTTTTAAATGTTTGTATGAACAAGTGAAAAATAATAAAGAATTATTATTGGAAAAAAAAATGATAAGCTAGTAATACTGCAATAGGGAATGGATTGCAAACTGATAACAGGTTCATAGTTACTAGGTATATTTGCCAAAAATGACTACAGCATCCACCCCCTTTACAACACAGTACAGTATCAGCAATGAATCTACAAACTGTGGGAGTAGAACCCACAGTCTTCTGCATCAAAAGCAAGTACACTACCTGTTGTGCTGTTAACAATGCAAGCAGACTTAGCATAAGCAGCACTAAACTTTTGTTCCCCTGCAGCTCTCAGCTCCTTGTAAAATCTACTCGACACTCAGCTGTATCTCTGAACTTTGCAGCACAAGAAATCTGGAAAAAGCCTAAATTTATTGGGGGGGGACAAAAGGCCAAAAACCAGGGACACATTTTAAACATTGCTTGTATAATGTTGGAAAGTTGCTAGAATAAAATGCTGTCTTACCACCATACATTTCACTGCCACATCTTGAACCCAGGGGACCCTGTGCAAAACAGTCAGAGAAACATACCACTATGCCAAATCAGCTGAAACAGAGGAAGACAAACTTATATGGCTACCATTTAGTGAATTCAGTTCTCACCATAGCTGTCAACCTCTTAGCAAAAAACACATGAAAAAAGCCAATAATGTGGGAATACAGCTGCCAAACATATTCAGTGAATTCAGTTCTCACCATAGCTCTCAACCTCTTAGCAAAAAACATGTGGACAAAGTCAGTAATGGGAGGAATACAGCCCCAAACATTCAGTGAATTCAGTTCTCACCATAGCTCTCAACCTTAGCACAAAATACCTGGACGAGGCCAATAATCGGGGAATACAGTCCCAAAAATATGGGCAAATTTTATATATCCATGTTATAAACTTAGACAATTGCTAGAATAAAAGGTTTTGTTTTACCATGTACTTTCTGAAGAATATGAAGTCTGAAATTAAAATGCCTGTTATTTTTAAACATTTGTTAACCAGGAAACTAGTCTGAATTGGAACAAAACAAAGCCAATTTTCAGCAGAGCAGGGAGCAACACTCCAGACACATCTTTGTAAGGGATGGGAAGACATGCAGACTCCACACAGAAGGCACCCCAGCCAAGAATCAAACCACAGAACCTGTAGCTGTCAGGCAACAATGCTACCAGTGCACCACTGCACTACAAACCTTTGCAAGGAAAAATGAAGATACAGAAACCACAGATTTTATGAGGAACAGAACAAATATGAGGCAAAAATTTGCAATTTTTTACAAATAGTGGTGGGTAGGGAATTCAGGTCCTTGCCACCTGCATCTAAGGTACAGGTTTCAAGCCTGAGTGTCTCTACCCATCACTATGTGCTAACAGGGGCATTCCACACACACACACACACACACACACACACACACACACACACACACACACACACACACACACACACACACACCTTCCCTGCAAGAGCTTAAAACTTACCTCTCTCCTGATTGAAACTGCAAACCTCCACACAAAAGGTCCAACTCCATTGTCCGGAAGCAGCAAACCTCCAAACCCGCACTTGACTTCAATGCTTCCCTTCAAGAGCTAACTTACCTCTCTCCTGATTGGTCCTGCGAGAGCTTAACCTCACCTCTCTCCTGATTGGTCTTGCCTGTGGATCAAGCAGTCCAGAGCTCCTCTGTTCTGTGCGGTCGTCTACCGCACAGATTCCTGGGCATCTGCGGGGCAGTCTGAGTGTGTCTGCGCATGCGTGGAAGTTCCGGTACTCGTAAAAAATAGATTTTTTTTTCATTTTTATATTTCACATTTATTATTTCTTTTGTTTCTAGGTGGGAGGGCTGCAGTCCTGCAGTCTGATAGCATGAGCCGTCCCTGCTTTATTCTGATGAATTCTTCTGTGTGAAAGATGAAAGCGCTTAATCTTGGAATGTTTTTACTGCAATAAACAAAGTTCATATACAGGCTTGTTTGGTGCATTTTCCATTTGATTCCTGGTCTTCTGTTATTCGCACTAGATATATGGATGTAATAAATACAACTTGAACTTAGGAATTAACTATGCATGAGCTAGGGTAGAATTAGCTTATAGATACTATGGTGTTCATAGTAGTTTATATTGGAAATGCTGTGTTATAACATTTATGATATGAATAACTACTGCTATGGCCTTCCCATCTGAGCAGAGTTAGGCAATGAGCAAACATGGGTTTCTGTTTAATAAGAATAACACCTGCTGCTTAGCTTTCCCTGTGGCAGCAGGTATAAGAGAAGGGCACTCATATTTTGAGGACAAATGATGTAGGGTTCATATTCAGCTCAATCTAATTTTTTACACGTGTTTTCAGGATGGCATTACGTAAGTAAATGTGATAATTTTTTGCAATTGTGAGAGGCAATAACTACAGTGAATTACTTTATAAAAATTAATATCAGTCAATTGATTTATGCAAACATTACATATATGGATTTCCATTTTTAAACATTAGGCAGTCTAAATAAATGTACATGTTTAAATAGCTGTGCCTTTACTCTGTTTTAACTGTGTGTTGCTTTAGTGCAGTGAGATTAAGCAGCACTGCACAGACATTATTGCACTATACCATAGAACATGAAGAGCCATTCACCATCTCTTGGTATTGGTGCCACAGGGAAGGCTGGGCAACAGGTGTATCTTTTATGGTCATTAGTGTTCTGAGTGTGTATGCTCAATACACCTGCTATACATAGTTATTTTTATATATAATTATTTTCATATTGTTAATTTTTATTTAAATTGCAATGGACCAGCATTAATAAAACTTAGATGTTTTCTGGATTAGAACTGGGGCTCACCTGTATTGTGGCCATTAACCTACATCTCTTGCCACAGCTAGAGCTAGGCAGCAGGTGTAATTTTCAAACTCATTACTTTGTATCAGTGCCGAGTGCCGTGCAATGCCTCTTAGCACTTTTGTGGAGGAAAGATCACACATGTTGCAATGTATCTTTTTAGAAATTTACAACGTCTCTGTATTGTCTGCAGTGTTGTAGAAGCATGCCGACCACTGTCTAATGCAGCTTAGTGTGTTTATGCAATGGAAAGTTAAAGATGTAACAATGTACTTTTTTGAAATTGACAATGTCTCCTTATTGTTTCCAAGTGTTGTGGAACTGCACGTGTTTATGCAAGCTGACCACCGCACAACTCTGCTTATCATGTTTGCATGATGGTCGCTTATTGTCTGTGACATTATGCCTGGTTTGAGCAGAGGTGAGCAATGCCCAGATGAGAGAGGCAAAGCTCAACATTTATTATTATTGTAAAATGTATTTATTCATTTTTATCATTAAAAGAAAAATGTGGGATTTAAACCATGATCTACATAGCCTATGTGCTGTGTGCTTCATTGTGTTTACCAGGTGTGCTACACACACACACACACACACACACACACACACACACACACACACACACACACACACACATTCTTGATTCACAGCTCTGGTTTATGCTGTCCTTATCACAGAAGCAACTTTCATTATTTTTTTAATTATTTATCTGTTTCACCATATTTGCACTAAGCTGCGCACCATGCAAATATTAATATTTAAAAAAATAAACCATTACAAAATATTTTTTAACACGTCACTGATTTTTACACAACTCTGGATTTGAAATATCATACTAATGATCCTAAGAAACACACTAAGAGTGTCTTATCTCTCTTTTCACAGAAACAACTTTGCAGTGGGAAAACAAACCATGTTCATACAAGCAATTTCCATTTCCTCCACAATATTAACAAAACATATACATTTGTACACTTTCATTTGTTTGTATATGTTTGATTTACACATTTAGTGCAATGACTGATACACAGCCATTCATGACTATGTTTGCACCAATGTAGCTCTGTCTTCTCTTTGTATTGTGTTCATTCTTCTCTTACCTGTGGTGTATTCTCACACATGCAGTCTATAGTGCATTTTGTACCATTGTCCTTTAAATACATGATAAAAATACATGCCACTGAAAAACAGTTTTTCAACAAGGTCAGGAGAATTTGAATATTAATGAACAAAAATGAGAAATGTATGCTATTTATTTTCATTTAAAAGCTTCCTAAAGTTATTTCTACACTTTGTAAGTGTATCCTGTGTGACCAAACTGATGAACATAAGGTAAATAGAATTGCTGTTGTGTCTTCCTTCTCCCTCCCACCAATCATTCGCAATTGCAAACCATTAGCAACTAGCAATGAGGTATTGCCTACACTATGTTTACATTTGCAACATGAAGTCAGAAGTTTGCGATTCAGCAATTCTAATGAGTTTACATCTCATTTACATCTTCATCATGCTCAGAGGCCTGAATATGCACTATAAAAAGGTAACTGTGTAGCTAGGGAACTTGAAGGTGAGGAGACTTGTATTTCTGGTAAAAACAGAAGATCGTTATTCTTTTTGATTTATCTGCAGTGAAGTCTTCTAATCTTGCAAAGGTATGATTGCATTTTTCAAGTAGATTTTAGATTTTGTAACATGTTACAAAGCAAATTATGTATATGCACAAGAAAATGGAACTTTTATCTGTATGCACTTCTTATAGTTCACTGTTGGCATATGCATTTTTGGTAGACATTTACATTTCTCAGATATATAGGTTATTAACTTTTATCACAAGTGCTGTTGTTAAAATTGCTACCTTATAATATTCTATGTTATTTCAGGGAAACGTAATATACTATGTCAATGACCCAGGTTGTTATGCTTCTAAGATTGCCCAGAGACACCATCAGGGTAGTGGTGGGCACAGAGAGACAGGTGACTGGCAATCATATAAAATTAACATTTCTGTGGTAAATGTGTACACATTGTGAAAATTGTGTTGAAAGCATCTATAACAGTTGAGTTATGTGATATTCTTTAGTTTGTACAAACTTTCATTTGCTTGTTGTTTTGGGGGTGGGAGAGCCAACTACCATTTATGTTTGCAACAACAAAAGTTTTGTTTCAAGAGATTTTCTCTTGAAAATGTGTTGTCATCTTGTTATTTTAGTAGGAGACAATACATTACTTAAAGTGGCATTCCTTCATTTGGACCAAACATTGGTCTTTGTGTGTGAGTGTGATGTGGTATATCCACATAATATTACAGTTTAATAATTGAAATATGTGTCTCCAGCACTTAATGTTGAAAAATATGTGTACAGAAGCACGAATTTACTTATGTGATATTTATTTGCTGTATCCTTCTCTGTTTCCTCTCACATAGGATTATGGTACCCAAGCATACAAATCCATGTAAAAACTCTTTCAGTGATTCTGAAAATTATGTAATAGTGTAGGTGCTCAGGTATCATGGTGTATTTCTGCTTGAGAGAGGACATGGGTAAATGACTGAGAGAATGCCAGTTTGGAACCAGAAAATCAATGAAGTCAATGCAGTAGGGAGTCATACCAGGACTTATGATCAGGTGCATCATAGGGTCACTAATATGATTTCATCAGCTCGGAGGAGAGCAGCTGCAGTTGCCAGTGAAGAGCTGGCCACAGGGGGAGAAGGGTTGCTACTGAGCCACCCCTGACACCAAATGAAAAGTTCATGTCCACTGTCAGAGATCCGGAGAGCTCAGTGGAAACTGCACAACAACAACAACATGTGATTGATGTTGATGCAAATGTGTCTGAGAGGACAAGTATGTGCCAGGAGGAGCTTCCAAGTAAGCTTACAGATGGCAAGTTTTAAGATTTGCTTGCATATTAAAATATAGTAAAGTTTAAGTGATACTTCCTGTGGATTTTTTTTTATGAACCTATTGATTGTAAGGGGTTCAGAGGTTGAATCTGATACTGAAGGTGACATTCAACCATCCCCTGTACTTCTCCCTGACACAGTCAGAAGGCCTACACATACCTATTCCACTGAGCCCTCAGATATTGGACAGGTGGAGGGTGACACACTTGATCAGGGTAGTGTTGTTACTGTGGCTTTAGTGCTGGTTGACTCGGCCATAGCCAAAGTGTGGAAAAAGTGTCCTGCAGGAGGGTTGTTGGTGTATTCAGAGGATGCTTGCTGTTTACCCTCCACCTGATCCTGATGTGTCTTTATGTGCCACTCAATGTATTTTTAGGGTCATCATGGAGATGCAGGCACATTGCACTAAGGCTTCTGAGGACATGCTTAGGGTTGTAGATGTGGCACAGGCTGATGTGCATGACTGCCTCTGCCATTTGTCCAGTTCAGTGGATTCGGTAAATGACATGATGGAATGGGTAGTGTATGTGATGGAACATCTCCTGGGAGGGGGACAGCATCCATGTGGACATGGGTCAGCATCATCATCTGATGTTAGCCAACATGGCTGTGCCAGGTTACTCTCCCATAGAGGCACTACATCTGCTGCTCTGTCAGTGATTGAGGTGTCCATGCCCAGACATGGTAGACCATGTGGTCATGGTACTGGTTGTACTCGTGAGGAGAGCTCATCCAGCAGACAATAATGTTCAGGTAGCAGCAGCACATCTGACCATGGGCATGGATGTGCCAATGCAAATCCTGACAGAGCAAGTTCTCACAGTCACACACATTTCTTTTTGAGTGCCCACACTGACACACACATAGCAGTTACATGGGTCATTTGTGAGGATTACAGCTCATTTTGTCTCAATGGCCATGTGATCCTTTATAATTTATCAAAATGTATGCCTGCCTGTCTTTCTAACTCACACACACACACACACACACACACACACACACACACACACACACACACACACACACACACACACACACACACACACACTACCTTTTGTGTCAACCTTGGCTATTACCCCCAACAACACCCTGTCCAAATCCAGCAACAGCCTGTGCAAATGATGATAACTGTGCCATATCCTTAATTCTTTCTTTTGGATTCAGGGATACATAACCATTTTTGTCTGATGCCCAGGGTGCATAAATGACTGAGTGCTTAGTATATATGTGTTTGTGATGCTTTTTTGAAAACTGTACTTCTTTTTCCTGGTTTTTGTATGTTGTGCATCTTTGATGCATGAGGCCTATTAATTGATAGAGAACACATCTATTGACATCAGTCAGTGCTGTCACATATTGATGTCGTTGCTGTAAAATTCATCCACCTTTTAATTAAGTACATTAGCAAGTAACAGTATTCAAGGATCTGCCATTCATTTGTGTTCTTAGCCATTTATTTTACTATTCCAGGGTCAACACTTACTTTGATAGTCAGCAGTTAAAAGTGTTTTAATTATGGGCTGACACTGTGTGATGCTAGCAGTACACAGCCATTTCATGGGTAAGTAAAGCATTGCCTGGTTTCAATGTTACTGCATGTATGTGCATTGGATGAAAGTTGCACCTCCTTAGATGGTCAGCATGTGTGCTTTCCATTGCCTCTTGGCCAGGGAGAGGGCATACTATGAAAGCCTGTATCCACCTACACTGACAGCAGCTGGTGGTTCCACCTCTGACTCCTCACATGCTTGTGGCTGTGCTGACCTTGTCACTGGTAAGGGGATGTGTGTCCTTCCTCTTGATGTTGCTGTTGAAACTGTTCTCTCAGGATAATACTGTGAAGTATAGAACAGACAGTGAACATTTCAGCACATGTACGGGGATTGTACTGCTGGGCTCTCCCTGATGTATCTGTGCACTGAAAGTGTGACTTCAGCAGCCTAACCACATTCTCTATGATATTTCTTGTTTGAGTGTTTGCATCATTATAGCATTCTTTGGTGAGTGTGTGCATTTCTGATAGGCATCATCAGCCACAGTTTGAGTGCATAGACTGCATCACCCATGAAATGACCTTGTTGGATATCCCCCCTAAAAAAACACTGATAGAGTTGACAGATGTACTAGATATGGGAGTTGTGGTAACTGCCTGGGTTACCAGCACACAGATTCAGGATGATTCCCTTAGCATTACACACAAACTGGCAGTTAAAGGAGTGGAAGTCCTTTTATTTTTATGTACACCCTTCCCTGTTCCCAGATGGTGCTTTTATATTAATGTGTGTGCAGTCTATGGCAACCAGGACTTCAGCGAAGTGTACTACAGGGTAGAAATCCTTCATAGTTGTAGTTATGTCCTCAGGTGTATGGGGAAAATGTATGTCATCACTGGCATGTTGCAGCACAGCATTCAGGAATTTATGGAGAACCCTGGATGCTGACACCCCTGGCATATTCTCTGTTGCTCTCTGGAGGGTTTTGGTAGCTAATATTAGAAACACTACTCATACCTTAGTTTCCACATGCATTGGTTTGCCTTGGTTTGCTCTTGCTCTCAGATAAGGATGGCAGAGGTTGCAGAGTTCCTGTAGAGTGTGTCCCTCCACCCTGTACAATTTCCACCTCATGTAGACCATGAAAAGATAAATTGGGTCTAAACACCCTTCTCCTTCTTGCCTGAGGATTATTATTAGCAGCAGCAATATAGACTTGGGCCTGTTGCACATACACATGCAGAAGAGCAACAACAGCTCCTAACTTTATTTGTCTGTAAAGTAGTTTCTGTGGCTGCATTCTAATAGGTTTAGAATTCAAGGCCAAAACTTGCACTAGGTGTATATAGTTGCTTTATAGCTTGTTGAATAGGTCCTCCTTCTTCGACTGGTTGATTAGCATATAATTCAGCTGCTTATGTTATAATTAGCAAGCCACAATGCTTACCATGTTTGTTTGGCTCTACACACTGTGTAGAGCGGCTTACTGAATACAAATCAAAGTGCTACCATGTACACATCATTCCATGACACACACATAGTTTTAGCATACAGTGTAGGTTTTATTGAATCTGCACCTATGACTAATCTGAACAGTGCACACAATACAAATATGTTAAACTTATTTATTTTCTAAATGTATCAGTGGTAGACCTAGAGGAAGAAAATGTTCTAGCTTGTGAACTAGGAAAATAAATGAATTAATGGTGTTATTCAAAATAAATTTTCTTATCGAACAACTAGACTCCAAAGTGATATGTTCTGACATCCTTTTTATCTTGTTTAGGGGATTAAGAAGCCATAGCACTGAACTATTTCCTATGTAAAAAAAAAAAGCAAAGCCTAGCATAGATTTCCCAAACTACAGTCACATGCGAGAATTCTAGGCCAGCCTTATAAATTAAATTGGATTAAACAACATGTTTTTTATGTTATACATGTCAAAACTCTTGCTCTTCTCTGATCCTCTCCAAAGAATCAACATCTCCCTTAACCTATTAACTAAACTTTGTCATGGAGAATGTCATCTTATCACAAATACCACCATTCTTCTAGGGTACTTCAACTACTCCTATATCAGTTGTGGAACTTATACTTCCACTAACATGTATACCCAGAGATTTTTGGACTTCATAAATACAAATAGTCTAGAACAGTTTGTCTGCATCTCATCTAGGTGGGGATAAAATCCTGGACTTGATCCTCGCCATTATGGGACAGCTCTGTTCCCCTTCAGTTGTAACTTCCTATCTTGCCAAATCAGTTTCTAAATCAGTTGCAGTTACCATAAGAGTGAAGGCAGAAGCATCCCCAATTACTCAGCATTCAGAGGTTATGTGAAAGCTATCCTACAAAAGCTGTATGATGATAAAAAATCAAAAACTTTGGTTACACATGGCTGGTACAAAACTGTTTATTGAATAGTAAGCTCTTTCATGGTTCTTTTGACCGCTTCATCAGACTACATAGGAATAAAACCAGCTTGTCTTTAATACTAATATAAACCAGTTAGGTAATGAGCTTAATTAACTAATGAAAAACAGTATCAGTAGTCAAACTTAAAAACATACTTGCATGTTGTTGTTGTGTCTTTCGGCTTATCCCAGTTAGGGGTCACCACAGCGGAATTCCGGACTGCTAATGTTTGGTAGAGGATTTTTACATGCCGAGTTACCTGCCCTGAAGCACAACCTTCAATGAAGGCACGCCCATTCACGTATGCCTCCACACAGATGTTCTAGCTGAGAATCGAACGGGACAATGTCTTGCTGTGAGGCGACAACGCTACTGCAGCACCAACTTAAAAAGAAATCTATGCCAATATCTTCTTATTCAATGTTTAAGTGCCTTAGCTTTGAGAAAGGGCTTCAGTGACAATCTGCTGTTCAAACCAGGGGGTTTATCAGCATGAAACAGAATTATCCACTTCTGTTCAGTTGCCTCTGTGAGGTTCCTAAAACCACTGCCCCTCCAGCTTTCATTAAGAATTTTTAATACAAAGAATTTAAAAACATGATTCTTACCTTGTTTAGCAACATGTTGATCTAGGGCATTTGTGTCTTTAGCATTGTTAATATCCCTAAAATGTTCTAATATTCTATCTTTTAGTGAACAGTTAGTTTTACCTATGGAAAACATAAAACATACAGTGCAAAAGCTAAAATAAACAAGATTTCTCATTTTACAGTCTGCATAAAAACTGAATTCAATCTTAAAACCTAACTGTGGATGTATAAATTGTCCCCCTGTAAAAATGTGACTGCATACCAGACAATTTCTACAGGTATAAATCCCTAGCCTAACCGAATGTACAAACTTCTCACAATTAGGTGCCCTATAGCATAGATGTCTCTTAAAAGATTTATTATTCTGAAAAGAGAAGCATGGTCTATATTCTATTACATCTCTCAGCTCCTCTATGGTTGTTAAAATATTCCAGTTTTTCTTAATAACTTCACATATTATATTTATATTACTGGAATAAGATAAAGGCATTCTCATAACATTATTTGTTGTAGTTAACATGAAAGCCCCTGTGTTTTCAACTCTATCAGTATTACCTAATTGGGCTGCTTCACCATTAAAATGAGGTTTACATCTATTCTGTTGCTCTTTCCAAGCATCACTTATACATTTATCGATATCTACCTCTCTATAACCTCTATCAAGAAACTCCTAAGACTCAAGAATGCCGTTGTTAATTTCAAATCTTCATTATACAGACACATAATCCTATATACCTGGCCTTTCAGTACATTAAACAGAATATAATTAGGGTGCATACTTTTATTATGCAAAAAATTATTCCTTCTTATAGGTTTTCTATATAGGTTGTTTTCAATTTTGTTTAATTTATTCGTTCTTATTAATCCTCACATCAAGAAAATCTATTTCTTCAGATGAGTATTTATAAGTAAATTTTAGAAGCTCAGTTGCGGTATGTAGATAGTTGATAAATTCTCTCAATCTAGCTTCGGTATCCTGCCATAGCAAAAGAATATTGTCAACAAAGCATGCATACCAAATAATCAATGTCCTATATTCCTCAAGCCTTAATACTTTATTGGTTTCCCATTGTACCAATGCTTGGTTGGTGTAGCTATTGGCACTAGCTGTTCCCATAGCCATGCTGATCTTCTGCATATAAAAGTCATCACCAAACACAAACACATTATTCTCAAGGATAATCTCTAATAGAGTGCAAATTAACCTTGCCTTACTAGAATTATAACCTCTATCAATCAAGAATTCTCTAACACTATCTATACCCCATGCATTAGGTATGTATGACAGTGAACATCGATTCTATATCTAAAGTTACAAGTAAGTACTCTGCACTGATATATTTTGTTTTAAAATATAAATATTGTAAAAATTTACCATTTAATATAGTATGACACTCATCCAATAATGGGTGTAAGTTCTTTTCAACATAGATAGAGAGGGGTTCAGTTGCCCAACCTTTACTTGAGACTATCGGTCTCATTGGTGGAACAGTCGTGTGTTTGTGTACTTTGGGTAAACCATACATTGTGGGAACCAACGGATGTGCTACATTAAAGTAATCAAATAATGATTGTGAAATCATCCTTGTAATTAATAAATCAAAAATAAGAAATGAGATCTTATCAATAATATCTTTGACAACATTACTAGGTATGATTGTATAAGTACCTGCATCACTCAATAGACATTGCATTTGTTGCACATATAGTGTTCTGTCTAACACTACCACACCCCCTCCTTTATCAGCAGGTCTAATCTCAATAAAAGCCATTCCTTTTCAGTAAAACCAGCTTAGCTCTATGTTGTGCTTAAAATGCCATTAAAACAGTGAAATGACAAATAGGTAGTCATGAAGTACATATAATGTGCATCATGATCTAAAATATATATATATAATGTGAATACACATGCCTTGCAGTGCTTATCAAATTATCACGCCTGCAGCAGCTATCAATCACAATAAATGCTTGCTGACAAGACAGAGAAAACAAATGTAAGTTTACTGCAAAAACTATCTGTTGTCAGTTTGTTCTACCTTTGTCTTTTGCTATCAGATATTCACTGAAATTTAAAATAAAAGCTTCTTGTATGAACTTTTTTTATTTTTCAGGCTAAAAGTAAATGCATGCCCCCTCCCACCAACATATCATTGATTCTTTATGACGTAAGTGATTCAGAGTATAAACATTCAGACAGATAAATATAAGAGACAAAAATATAACTGTCAAAATGATTTCATTGTTGATAACTTTTTAAACTGTATGCCTCAACACACTGAATGGAATTGATAAGATTTCAAGGAAGAAGCAGTTGTTTATTATTTTAAAATGTTGCACCTTAACAATTTAGCTTACTGACAGCTCAGTTAATTCTACTTCAGCACTTAGAAGCTTTGAGGCAAACAGTAGTTTCATTATCATAAGTTAATCCACAGATATTCAGAGGTCTGTGAAGGTATTCGGTTTCAAAAGAATATGAGCTGCTGTTGAAATAAATCTCATATGGGATTTATTGTATTAACATGACTGCAGCAAAAGAGACAGAAAACTTACCAACATAAGTATAATCCTGTAACAAATTAAGTTTGAAATGAGCTTTTTTAAGAGATGCAGTTTATTATAAAAACATAGCTTAGAGAGAATTAATTATATAAAGGCTTCATTATCAAAATAATGTAGCTCAACATCTCTTTCTGTTGCACAAAAATATTATTTAAATAGATTGTTCGATATATTGAATCCTTCATTGTAGCCAATCAGCTCATTTTCAAGGCAATATATCACACAGTGCATTATTTGTATAAATCAGCAGTTATTGCTACTACAGAAATCAGGCAAGCTTTGCTTAAAGATCAGTCATGTAATACAAATCAAGTAACAAAAAAAAATTAAAAAAAACTGTATAAAGAACAAGCGGCTGAAATTGTGCAACAATATGACACTACAAATTGCAGAACATTGTTACAGTGTGCCACTATGGAAAAGACAACTAAAACAAACACATTTTATAGAGAAAGTGATGATATCCAGTGTTTCTCCACAAAATGGAGTAGTTCAAATAAGGCAGATGGTAAAAAAAAAAAAAAAAAAAATCAAAACAGCAGCTCAAGGTAACAAGGCCATGAAGAGAAAACAATAAGAAACCAAAGGAACTGCCAGCTAAAAGAGCTAAAACAGAAGTACTTTAAAATAGACACTAAAGTTATCCACAGGATTTCAGTCACCATTAAAATGATAAAGAACAGGCACAACCTTGTAGGGAGGCATAATTTTCTATATTTAAACAGCAATATCATAAAAGACTGTAAAATTATATATAAAATGTCATTTTAAAGTGATTCCTTAAAATCCATTCATTGTTCAACAAATATCCACAAACTGCAATAGTAAAACAAAAATGGGTCACCAGAAGCAAAAAACTTTTATTCAGCAAACATCCGACAAAATACTTTCTGGTTAATGACAGCAAGTAATGAAAACAGTTTAAAAAATGCTGCCAAAGTCTGCACCTGCCACTAAACAATTCAACATAGCTTTGACATAATGTACAACCATCATGAATCACATAATAATTAAAAGGCAACAGTCCTGACAAATTTAAGAAGATAAAGACAGGTTGATTGATTTATAAAGTATAAACTTAGCACCTTGAGCTGCAGTGGTCATCTATTTGAAACACCATGATTTTTCTGTTATACAGAAACTTGATTTTTATCGTTCTAACAGACGCATCAGCGTTAGCAGATGGACATGCATCACTAGTCACATTCAGAGCCAGTGTCCACGATGCTGTGCATTATCACCCTCCATGTCTCTGGCAGGGTTCACCAGTGGCTAACATTCTATCATATCCTTGGCCTAGTTCATGGACAGAGATACCAAAGAAGACTTTGTAGACAAGTGCTCCTCACACACATGTAATCAAGGGAGATACAAGGAATGCCAATTCCAGTGGATTCAAAGAGTTGTATAGCACTAAGCATCCTTGTTGTGGGGACTTTTCTGCATCCAAGAGGGGACATGTTGGGAGTTTAATAGGTCTTGGCTTTGCAAATCTATATCACTTCCTTGACATTATGCTGCAGCATGTGGAGGAGCATATATTGTTTCCACTGAAAGCAGTGGAGAGAATCACCATAATATGGGTGTTCATGATATGGCATAACTGTCTGAGGTCCTGAGAGCCATTGACTTTGCCCACCTTACCATTAATGTTCCACCTACAAAGCAAGGCATCAAGTATATCAACAAGAAAAGTTTCCACTTCATCAACTGCCAGGTGATGTGCTTTGCACAGTGTATCATACACAGTGTGTAGGCAACTTTCATGATTTCCACATGTAATAGACATGTGACATCTACCAGCATGTTATATTGCTTAACTTTCTACAGGGTGATCTAGATGACAGTTGCATATATTACCAGTTACAGTTTCCTGGATATGCTGCTTTAATGGACATAGGCAGCAGGCCACTTTTAATGGTGCCCACTGTTATGTGATCCAGCTGAATGTGGGATATTCCTAGGGACCATGTCTGATGACCCACAACTATAAACACCATATCATGGCAAAGATGGCACACAACACCATGCTGACACAGACACAGAACATTTTCATATGCGTATTCATACTCTTGATAACTTTCTTCCACTGCTTGGATAAATATAGATATGCACTGCAGTATAAAGCTAAGGTCTGCATTAAGATATTCATGACTGATATCAGATTACACAATATGGTGTTACAAAAGCAGATATAATGTGGAGACATTGCAGTACTACTTGTGCAACCTGCCACAACAGTAGAGAAAACGAGAGTTGATTAGTTATTAGATTAATCTCCTTAAGAGTTTCCTATGAAAAGCTGAGGAAGATATAATATTTAGCAGTAATGTCAAAGAGGTGATGTTTTGACCTATGACAAGGACAACACAGAATAAAGCTGGTGTGTTTATTAAACATGCAGGCTATATATTACAGTGCAATGACTAGCTGCACTGTATATCAGGCATTACTTTACTCACACAAGCTAGGTGGCTAGGTAGGATACAGTCATTATCATTTGCACAGGTGAGGTGGACCACAGTGACAAGACAGAAATGACAACAATAATGCAAGGATTTTGAGAAATTCATGTAGTAGTCATCCCTGTAGCTAGGAAGCTGGAGAAGTCAGGGATCACCTCCTCCTATGTAAAGTTGGAGCTTCTATGCTGAGAACATTGCCTGTCTGTAATATATGGCCTTTCAGTATCTGGACTGGAAGTGCTTTCTCCGAGTGATAGTATTGCAATTTGGGAGTGTGTATGTGTACCCTGCAGTGTCTGTCCATGTAGGGAGGCAATAGATGGACAAAATCCATGATCCTACAGATAACCATAGATAGACATTGTACTCATTAGATGAACAGAGGTGAGGGATGGTGAGAAACTTTAGGACCCAGAGCAGCTGACCTTGTACAGCACCCACACAGTGGAGACAGATGAATCTTGGCTAATACCAATGGACTGTCCATGCAAGCAAGTTGGCAGTGATGAAGCATCCATAACGATGTGATCATCTACCAAGCATCTAGACACCTGCAAAGCCATGGCTATTATGGTCTGTGCAGGTACCATGGCGGGTGTTTACCCCATGTATTATTGGTGCACTAATTGACACCATGTTTGCTGTCACTCTGCTAAGAATATTTTCTGTGAGTATCTGTATACCATTTCAATCCATATGTGCTGCAGCTTGTCCAGCAATTCATGGTGCATATGTAGTGACTGCCTGTGCCTGGATCATTGGCCTGCATATTGTCTTATTGATGATAAGAGTATCACTCTAGTCAGGCAATGACCTGGAGATGTGGTGGCAGCAGCCACCTACATGTCTTTCCACTATGGCTAAGTGCAAAGAGATACTGTATGTAGTGGGGACTCCTGTGCAAATTGGGTGAAACTACCAGGAGCAGAATTGACAGCACTAAACACAGCTCATGCTGGATATTCAGGCTACCCCACTGTGGGGTATGTGTGCATACACTTCCATGTTTTCATTGCATAGAGTGTCACTGTGTCACTTAACTGTGCCATGTGCATTGTGCAATCATCATCAGCCACAGGTGACCCCCTTGACATCAGACATGTGCTAACCTGTTGTGCTGGACCTTCCAAAACTGGAACATGTGAAATCATAATG
Organism: Protopterus annectens; assembly: GCF_019279795.1. Lineage (NCBI taxonomy): Eukaryota > Metazoa > Chordata > Ceratodontiformes > Protopteridae > Protopterus > Protopterus annectens. Next base: position 1,575,300,466 of record NC_056735.1, on the reverse strand, counting down.
ATAATGTACCTGTGGCAATTTTGCAACATATGCCTCATTCTCCTAAACACATGGCACAAGTACTGGTACATACATGGTGTAGGTCATTGTGGCTGCAGCCCCAGTGTACCTGAGGAACAGACAGGCATATGGTTACAGATGAACAATCAATTCATATGTGAATCAATGTGCAACATTAGTGGAATATGCTGTATTAACTAAATGTATATTTTACAGATTCTCTGTCAGTCATGACCAGCCTGGCTCCCACATCACAGCTACTACTAGCCTTGCATTCTTTCAACTGCCCCAGACAGGATTACCAAGAGCTCCTTCACCTTTTTAAGAGGGCCCTGTGTTGGACTCAACCTCTTTTGGTAGAAATATCCTTGACAATGTTCAATATCTTGGTGTTCACATGTCCTTGACAATGTTCAATGTCTTGGTGTTCACATTGCTATGTGGGTGGTGGACTTTTGCAGCTATTGTTTCTCTTTTTGTCCAATGTCCAGATATGTACTCCAATGAGTTACTCGACATATCAGTGTGTTGTGCCTGTGTGGTCTAGTGGTAGAGCACCATATTCCCAAGTACAGGTGTGTGTGTGTGTGTGTGTGTGTGTGTGTGTGTGTGTGTGTGTGTGTGTGTGTGTGTGTGTGTGTGTGTGTGTGTGTGTGGATGCATGAGTCTTCTTGGCAGACCCATATGTGACAGCGCTGTCCATCTGTCTCCATGTGGTAGAGACATACCTGTCTACTAATGTGATGGCACCATTCACACCCTGTACACTATTAGAAACAGTAGTGGCAATGTTATCTTTGCCCACCATCTTGCATTTCTGTGCTGACCTATGTAAAAGAGGCCTCATTTTCCATGTCACATGACTATGGTATATTGTTCACTTGTGTGCATCCCAGCAATCCCAAGGTCCATTTCTAAATGTCTTGTCTACTGTCATAACTTCTATATGGCCATACGGATGGTTATCCTGTCTTCCTTTTCATAACTTGCTCATTATAATGCTCCTACAGTTTGGTAACCATGCTTTGTATCATACTAAATTGGGCCTTACAGATTAGTGATTATGCTAATGAGGTGATCTAACTCTTTCAGCTCTGAGTCACTGCCATAAAGTAAGGCATCAACATAATCACATGGCCAGCTAGTCTCATCCACTGGGCTAACAGAAGCAGGGTCTACACAGTATGCTCATACATTGACTATGCAAAGTTCATAGTACCAGCTATCCTTAAAAGTGATTCTTTTCATCAAGCACCCTAACTGCTGAACAATGAATGCAAAATGGTGTCAATAACATGTAGCCAAGCATGTGAAGCTTCAGTTTTCCAATCCATTTTGACCCACGGAGTAGACTTGTGCATTCTCTGTTACAGTTTCACCAGGACTCCTGTCTGGTGCAAGAGGCCAAGATCTTTTTCTTCATGCTGCAAATGAATTATAATAAGCACATGCATGGGCATTAAGCACATGCATGGGCAATATAATGCCCCCATGTAGAAAACTAATGCTTGACAACAGTTTGCCATAACGGCAAGTTTAGTTTTACAACTGGTATTATCCACTCCAGAAAGCAATTTGTACATTTACCTGTGGAGGTGCAACCCCAACACAGATGTTAGGGGGGAGAGAGAGGAAGAGAGAGAGAAAGACATTCTTAGTATTCCACAATAAGCACTGTGTTTATGAGCTTAGACTGATATTTTCTTACTACAGTCTTTCTCTGTTCTTCTCTTGTGTTGCCAGGGCCAAATTGTACTGGTTGCAGTTTTAGAGTGTGCAGAATGAGAGGAAATAACCTTAAATGAGGAGGTCTGCATAAGGAGACATAAAAAGCTCACCAGTAGGCAAAGGAAGTGTAATAATGGGGTTGCTATCCTTTAAACTGGAATCACTTACTCATGCATGTCTGTAATATGT
>NC_056735.1:1575253549-1575296049 GCF_019279795.1 Protopterus annectens | reverse complement strand
TGGCTGGCCAGTCAATGTATTCTTTAGTGATTTGACAGTGCTTATATCTGCTTTGATAACTTCCTGGGCCACTTCGATAGCCTGGCTGCTTTAGGTTATTTGCTATCATCTCATTTAATATATAATTTTCATAACTGGACACCCCTTTCAAAGGACATGTAGACTCTCTCTGATTGGTGGCAGCGTGTTACCATTTTATTATGGGGAAGGGGCACAGCTGGAAATCTGTGTCAGGCTTTCTCAGAAGTGTTTGGATATGTGGGATTTAATTTATTTAAGTGTGAGCATATCGGGGTCTTAAACTGGGACACATTGCTCTGAAGTGTGTAATAAGGACTTACATTAGGGGTGGACAGAAGTATGTAGTCCAATCCCAGGTTATAAGGCATGTTCCTGTTGTGCTCTTAAAGGAAACTGTAAAGTATTACTCCTATTTAAGTGGTGGTCTCACATTGGAGCCAGTAGTGAGGACTGAAGGCCCTTAGTTACTGACCCAGGAAAGTAGGAGGCATCACATATTAGTGGCAATTTGATAGAATATTAATCAGGTATTACAGACTGCATGTGCACATGCACTGACTGCATATGTTCAAAAACAAAGAAGTTGACTCATCAGTATGGGTACTCCATAAACCGCCTCATTACATGCAATCTTTTACTTTTCAAAAATAAAATATAGCATTATTTTTTTCAGGTGGGCACCCTCTGCTATTTAGGTATACTAACTCTGAGATCACACAGACGTGTACTGACCTAAATATAGAAAAACACATTTTTTATTTCAATTTCAATGATAGTTTTAAACATGTAAAATTAAATGTATTCCAATAAAACACTAATGTTCTAAATACTGCTAAATTTCTTACAGGAGGACCAGCAGACATTTCGTGGAAAAGAGAAGTTTATAATCTAACTAAATGAACCTTATTTTCTTAGCAGAGAAAACAGTACATTTTTCCAGAGTTTGAGATGTATGTTCATTTGCTGAGCATGCTTTATTAGAATTGAAAATAGTGCTAGTTTCATTAAAGAGTTCTTAAAGATAAACTTAGAGTTAGCAATCAAAATAGTTCTTTCTTCTGAGATGATGTTACACATGAGTTAAAGGCCTTCCTTTATATGAGACATTAAACCAAGGTCTCATCAGCCTCATTTGTTGGTAGCTTAGGTGGATGTAGAAGATCCCAAAGCACTTACCAAAAAGACTAGGGGAAGTTTCTTTATGCACGTGCCAAATTCACCCTACTCTTATCTTTTGTAGTCTAGCCACTTTTGCACACTGGATGCGAACGCTGAATTTAAAGAGCGTTCTGCTAGTGGAGCCTTCTTTCAGCTGTTATGAGCAAGGTTTACGGTAGTGCAATACGCACAGCTGATACATAAACAGTAATAGATTTTATCTACAGGTCTAACTCATCAAACTGAGCTGATGCTAAATCTAGTTTCAATGCTACTGTAACCTATTAGTTTGTATTGATTACTGCTCAGTCACTTAGGTTCTACTCGCTGTCCCTGTAAACTGCTCTGTGAGGCTTATTATTTTCCTAACTCCTGTTTTACATGTTGATAGACCCCTAAGTCCTTTGTGCTACTATATCTAACTTTATTTAGCAAACCTGTGCAACCTTAAAAAGTATACTTTGGATGTTAACTGTGGATAACCTGTTTTTGTGATGCATTTTGAACTTGGTAGAGTTTTTTTGTCTTAGGCTCACTATACTGCATTATCCTACTAATTAACTGTTAACCTGTGATATTACTAGTTTAATTCCATGTTGCTATAACTTGAATCTGATATAACTTATCATATTGTGATATAATCTAACATTCTTTCATCTCTGCTTTCTACCTATATATTATCTAGTACTGTTATTACTGTAATATATTATCTAGTACTGTTACACTTATGCACACTTGTCTCTTGTCTGCCTCCTACATAACATTTCACTTAGTTACATAATTTGTTTTTATCTCTCTCCCCTTGCATATTCCAGCTTGTGATCCAGCCCATCCTGCTCTACCCTACTGAATTTTGCTCCCTACTCGAAGGCCACAATAAAGAAGCCTCAACCAAGGACATTCTTATCAAGTTTTAAAACTACCTTTGTTTCCCTGTAAGGAACTTGTCTTGGAAGTATGTGTTATTCCTAACCTTGTAATATTTCAGGTAGTAGATACCTACTGGTAGGTCGCAGTGTGCCTCCCTGCCAGGTTAGCCTGCAGCCAATACTCCCCTATCCACCCCTTTGGTGTCCTGTGAACAACCCTCCCCTCCCTATCTATTTCTATACTTCACTATCTCACTTTCAGCTGCCTCCCTCTTACTGATACTACGACTGTGTTGCATTCTAGCTAACTGCCTTTCAGCTGCCTCCCTCTTACTGATACTACGACTGTGTTGCTTTTCGCTAACTGCCCACCAACTGGCACTCCACAATCTTCCTACTGTCTCCTATACTCCTGCCACTCTCCTCCTCATCTCACCTACCTTGCTCCATTGCACCTCTTCTGCAACCCTCTCCCTTACTATCTCTCATTTGACTGCCTATCCACATTTTGTCTTCCACTTAGCTAACACCCATCTCAATCCTTCACATAACCTACTATCCTATCCAACTGTAATCCCTCCAAATCCATACCCACAACTGTACTTCTCTGACTATCTTTCAACCTACTACACATCTCAGTAAACTTACCTTCTGCTCTCTCTCTTTTCTGATTGTTTTTTTACCACTCTTTCTCCTTCTCTGGGCTCTTCCCGCTCCGTTCGCCCTACGGGCTCACTCCGCTCCCCTACCCTGCCCCCAATTACCACCTGCCCCCAGTGGTCCTACTTTTATACCTCATATTGACATACCCCTAACCAATCAGGTATAATCCCCTCCTTTGCCAACCCCTCCCTCTTATCTCATACCACACCCAACTTTCTCAGAACCCTCCTCCACACTACCTCTTAAAGTCTTAACACTACTTTCCTTTCTTCTTCCGTCTATTTTCCTTTATCTCTATTGGTTTCCCTAACCTACACTATGTGGACATTTTCTCTCCCAATATACTTTCAAATAACTATCTGTGTAACACTCTTACCTCCTCTTGTGATTACTCATCTCCTAACCTCCTATGAACACCCACTCCCCTCTACTCTTGTGCTTCCCTCTAAGCACACCTCTACACCTAACTCACCTTCTACACTAACCACATTAAATCTTCCTACCATACCTAACTACATATCTACCAAACACCACAAACTTGCTTACCCTAAGCTAAGTAAACAAAGAAATGAAAAATATATTGACATCCTACATAAACAGTCCCAGCTCCAATATTTCTTATTGTTCCAATCACTATTGGATGGGGACATTCACCCTAACCCTGGCCCAAATAGCACAAACACTAATAGTTACATTAAACAAGACAAAGCTTCTCCTATATCATCAAACACTTATACCAACTCTCTCACCATAGCTCATCTTAATATACGTAGCATTTGTAACAAAATCTCTCAACTCCATGCCCTTTTAGATGTTCACCATTTTGATATCTTATGTTTATCAGAAACTTGGCTAAAACCAACCATTAAGGATAATGAAATTACCCCTCCCGGGTATAATATCTTTAGACTGGACCGTAAAACCAAAAAGGGAGGTGGCGTAGCAATTCTGTACAAAGCACAACTACAAATTAGTATAATAAATCTTAACCTTACTCATGACAATAATGCAGAAGTAATCAGCTCGAAACTTCAAATCAACCCTAATAAAGCTATTAACATAATTTGTGTATATCTCCCCCCAGGAAATAACACTAACACTCTAGAATGCATCCTTAGCTTGCTGTCAAACAACCTCCCCCAAGAAACACTAGTTCTAGGTGACTTTAACATTGATTGGAATTCTTTTAATAGTATAAACCCTACATCCCACATAAACCTATATGGCTTCTCTCAACTCATTAACTGTCCAACCAGAACTGATAAATCCAACAACCATGAATCTATCCTAGACTGGATTCTGATTAATACCCCCCAACAAACCTACCAGTCCGGTACCCTTCCAGATGATCTAAGCGACCATTCTTTAACTTATGTCATTAGACACAAAATCAACCTAACCTTACCTGCCACACTTAGAACACTAAGAACAAAAAAGACTTTTAACTCAGAACATTTTCTAGCTGATCTAAAATATTGTAATTGGTCGTCATTGAAATATCTTCCCCTTAATGAAGCAGTAGATTACTTTAACTCTACATTCTTATCAATTCTAGACCAACATGCCCCAACTCGTACCATCAGAACCAAATCAAAAGTAGCACCCTGGCTAACTAATAATACTAGGCACAAAATCATCATTAGAAATAAATCATGGTCAAAATGGCGCACCACTAAAAATCAAACTGATCGCCAAAAATTTAGAGAGCTTAGAAACAGCACTAAAAGAGCTATCCTGACAGACAAAAAAAACTATTACCTTCAGCTGCAGAACATCACTAATAAGGAACCTAAAAAATTCTGGGCCAGTATTAATAATCTTCTGTCTCCAGGTCACTCCATTACACCTAATCCCCAGGACTCTAACCCAGAAAACCCTAAACAAACAGCAAATGACTTCAACTCATTCTTCACGAACACTATCCAAACACTTGCTAGTCATCTATCTCCTGATACCTTAAATCTTCCTTCATCCACATCAAATCCACCTCCTACACTCCAATTACAACCAGTCTCTACCTCCTTTATCACATCATTGCTCCTAAAGTTAAAACCCACCACTCCCTCTGCAGGCAAACTGCCTGCAGAATTCTTACAGATAGGTGCCAAAGCCTTAGCCTACCCTATTTCCATCCTGATCAATAGATCTATAAAGGAAGGAATCTTCCCCTCTATCTGGAAAATATCTCATATCATCCCACTACATAAAGGAGGAAACTCTAATGATTTCTCTAACTTTCGTCCAATAGCTCTTCTCTCACCAATCGCAAAAATCATGGAAAAATGTATTCACAAACAAATACTAAATCACCTTCTCAACAACAACTTACTTTCTAACTGTCAGCATGGTTTTAGACCCTCACACAGTACCACTACTGCTTTACTCTCCTTCACTAACTCTATTAACACTAACCGTAACAATAACTATCTATCTTCCTCTGTCTTCATCGACCTATCCAAAGCTTTTGATATGGTGAATCACAAACTTTTACTACATATCCTACAATCACTGGCTCTTGATCATCTTGCCTTGTCCTGGTTTGCATCTTACCTAGAAAATCGTCAGCAGGCAGTACTTTGGAAAAACTCACTTTCTAATCTTCTACCTATCTCCTTAGGCATACCTCAAGGCTCTATCCTAGGCCCTTTGCTATTTTCTATCTTTATTAATGACCTTCAATCTGCTATCCCATATACTACCTGTATACAATATGCAGACGACTCAACTATAATCTGCACTGCTAACTCTCAAACAGAACTCCAGTCACTTACTCAAAAAGCTTTTAGTGCTGTAGAGCAATGGTTCTCTTACCGCTGTCTACTCCTCAACCCCAAGAAAACAAAACTATTACTTTTTTCACCTACTTGTAAATCTACTCCCCCTTACTTTACTCTTACGTCCACTGACGGAACACTCATCTCTCCTGACTTGACCACAAAACTATTAGGGATAACTATTGATAATAACCTCAACTTTGACTCTCACATCAATAACACCATAAAATTAGTTAATAAAAAAATAGGATCCCTTTACAGAATCAAACCTTTCCTAACACCCACAGCAAGGTCCACCATTGCTAGATCTCACCTAATCTCCACTCTTCCCTATGCTTCCCCCATTTACACTAATCTTTCCAAAAACAACATGAAGAAACTAGAAACATCCTATCATAACATAGCTCGATTCGCTATTGGATCTCCTTTTAGAACTCATAACTGCTTGAACCTAAAAGAACTAGGCTGGATTGAACTTCCTAACCTACTTGTACTTCAACAGATCTTAATTGCTTATAAGATTCTGTATCAGCCAACCAACACACCAACACTTACTAGCCTTATTTCTCCATACAACAACCTGCAACAACTACGTTCCTCAAATAAACTTCTGATTAATATTACCAAACCTAACAATAATGCAAGTGTCAGTTTATTCTCCAACTCTGTTAGAAAAACATGGAATAAACTACCCTCTGATATCACTTCTTTAACCTCTTTCCAACTTTTCAAATATCAACTAAAGATTTATCTCAATAAACACTGGCTTTGCTCCTGCACTAATCCAGATTAATGCCAACTCTTCTCTCTACCATTACCCTTGTTAACAAAAAAAAAAAATAAAAAATTATTTTTTATATTATCTGGTTAACTTGCTATGATGTCATGTGAACTTTTATGCCAATGTATTTTTTTATCTGATTATATTAATTGTTTTTACTTGCTATCTTTCTTATGTAACCATTTATGCCTTTTTGTAAAAGTGTACAACTGATGGAGCTTTTCTCCCCGGGCCTCTACTGAAAACGGACATATATCCAGTTGGACTAGCCCGGTCAACAAATGTAAAATAAATAAAATAAAATAAATATCACCTGAGGTGTGACCTGAAAAGTGACCATTGGCCTTGTGGGACTAACCTTGTCAACAAAGCATAAATGAATAAAATGAAATATAAAAAGAAACAATAATATAAGTACAAATCATCCCACATCCCACACATAAAGCGAATTTGGAGGATGAATGAGTCCATATTTGTAAATATTCTTCCATGAATAACTTTCCCATGAAATAAACAATATCATCATTTCTCGAAATTATCCTAATTCTACCAACAGAAAATAACAGCAAAGCTTTTTTTGGAAACAACAGTAATTTCTCTTAGCATTTTATTAACAATAGTCAGTACTTTACCATAGAATAAATAAAATAATACTTAGGTATAGTTGCTGGCAGTTGCAAAACCTATGGAGATAATGCTATGGACAGCTGTAGTTTATTATATTTATTTCTACAGTATCTAAAATGTATTTCAATGTATCTGTCTTTTTTTTTTCCATTGACATGGTACACATAATCTTATCATTTGCAAAAAAACTAAGGAACACAAAAATACCAGAGATTACATCTGTAATGTGGTTGACTAACTTTGCATGCATGCTTTTTTAATGCAAAATAATTTAGGAAGGATCCTATTCAACTACCTTCTGTCATGTATGAATATGTGATTATTAACATAGCCATTATGCTCTTTAAAATATTGCTGCATGTGTCAGAGACTGTTCTTGCCTTGTATGAAGGATTAAGTGTGTGTGTGGGTGCATCTCTCTCTCTCTCTCTCTCTCTCTATATATATATATATATATATATATATTTATATATATGGATATGTGCACATACGTGCAAACACACACACACACACACACACACACACACACACACACACACACACACACACACATATGCATACTGCCACAGAATCACACTTAATACACATGCAGAAAGCCATAATGACTACAAAAAATGTTGTTATACATATGTGTATAAAAGGTGTTAGGTAACTGGATGCAATCATTTTATTTGCTTTTGGAAGCAGTAATAAAGTAGCAAAATACCTCATTAGGATGCTAATTTTATTTTGCAAAACAGGCTTTCAAGACAGTTTCTTTACATCAAGTCATGCAGAAGTTTAACACATTCATGCCAACCAGATACACCCACATTTTATTGCTGTTGTGGTGATAAATGTATGCATTGGCATCATTTTTGTATGCTATTTAAATACAGTCCTGGATTCATATCAACTTCTAAAGCAAATTGCAGGAAGCAAATATAGAATTGCACCTGTGCTGATGAAATGGAATTCTACAACATCTGGTAAAACAATATCTGCCATAAATCAGTTCTTGACATACTTATTAAGTGTTTCCTTAGTAATTAAAAATGATTAAATGTGTTGCTGAATGTGAAGTATTTTCTTGAATTAGCAGATTATTGTGAAAGTGACTGGTTTTATCTACTAAATTATTTTCTTGCATTATGTAATTGTAATGCAAAATATGTCTTTTTTTTTGGATTGTTAAACAATTTCTTAAAGTAATACACATGGACATGTGCAGATATCAGAGATATGTAATTTAATACTGGTATTGTTTCACTTGTTTCAATTGTTTCACTCGTTAGTAAATTCATTTTCAATCTCTGGCAAGGATAGACTGCACTATAAATTAAGAAATAAGTCACAAGAATATGCCTAGGCCATAAAATGATGGCTTTAAAGTAACATAAATAAAATAATAGCTACTTTTACAGTATTAAACATAAGCATTTTAAAATACTTACTTGGTCATTTTTACTGAAATTTATTTTAATGAGACAACACAACAATGAATGAAACAGTTCTGCTATCTAAGAATTTACAGCCGGCTTCAGGGCATATTATTTATGTAATCATGCATAAGAAGTCCTATAAGAAAAAAAGTAACTGTAGTCAAACAGAACAGGAAATTATATGATAAAAAAAGAGTCACAGCTACTGTGCAGTTTATCTGATATTAAAATATACTTCATTAAAATACTCAGTGCATGGGGGGATGACTTCTAATAAAGATAAATGACATTACAAACTTGTCTTCTCAAGACCTATGCTGCTGTCACTCTGAGGAGAGTGGCTTGAAATGGGGTCAAATTCCAACATCTGTTGTCCAGCTGTCTCTCTGATAATCGTAGAGCTAGAGATCATCAACTTACATAGCTGCATGGTTCACTGAATTATCAGAAAATGGAACATGATGACTGCTGACCCGACTGCTAGTGATCAATTGAGAAGATTAGAAACAGTGGTCTAGCAGCACTGGGGAGCAATCAAAATTGTAAAAAAAAAAAAATACATGTAAATATAATGAAATAAAATAAAAAGAAGTCAAAAGAAATGTGACATCAACAGATATTTTAAGTTAAATAATTGTACTGGGTGTAAACTGGTTCACTGCAATTTGCTGAACAGGCAACACAACTTCAACTAACATATTCCTGAGGCAGCGTCCTTATAGTAGAGAGTCCACATGAATCGGGAATGGTTCCATCAGTTACACCATGGAAGCTACTGGACTGAGTGCTTTAAAGAACTAGATATCCACAGTCAAAGGACAACTGGTTATGGCCACATATTAAGAGCAGATCACTCTTGGAACATAAGGATAAAGCCCTCCCTTACCCCCTGCACAATTTTTCACAGGAAATAAATAGAAAAACACACTGACAGCTGCTAAAAGTTATAAACCAAATGAAACAAACTGTAGTAAGACAGAAAAACAGGCGGACTGCGAAACTCTGAAGCATATACTTTAATAAAAACAAAAACAAGGATAAGCGCTTATGAGTTAATCAAAACTATTCATCAGATATATTAAAACTAATTACAAATGACTATTTAAAATACTACTAACCAATCAACTTCAAAGGACTAGCCTATGCCTCTTAGGGGCAGATTGAAAGGGAGTATTTTGTCAAATCCACTTAAACAAATGATATTGGCCATTCAAAATGCTGTTGGCTAGTCATTCTAGGCAAGACAAGCTATGCCCCTTTATGGGCAGATGTAAAGGGAACACTTCATCAAAACCACTGAAATCCACAAATATTGGCTATTTCTAAAGCTATTAACCAGTCATCATCTGCAATACAGCATGCACCCCTTAAGGGCAGGTTTAAGGGGAACATTGCCATTGAGTCCTGGTATTTTATGAGCCTGAAGGCTGGCTATCCAATTTATTTCTGTGATCTGTATTTTGTTGATGATATCATCACCTCTGATATTCTCTGGTACAATTTGAAGGACCATAAAATTAAAAGTATGTCCTTGATTAGCTGAAATATGCTTTGCCAGAGCATTCTTGATGTCACCCAAGTGAATGTCCCTTATGTGCTGCAAAATCCTTTCTTTAAGTTGCCTGTGGATTTTCCTAACATAGAAACTACTGCTTGCTCTGCAGACTGCAATATAAACAACATTCTTTTTCTTGCAATCTACATAAAGACATGGTGCATATTTTTACCAAATCTAGGATGCACAAACTCATTGAAGTTGTATATATGTCTGCATGCTTTATGTACACAATGAGGATGTTTGCCAATTCTGTTAGATCTATTGTTGACAATTAGTTTAGACCCATGGCGTAGATGCTGTTTCAGATTCATAGTATTCCTGAAGCAAAAAGATGGTCTATCTTCTACTATTCCTCTAATATCTTGATCAGTAGTGAGGATCTTCTACTTCTTTCTAATGATGTCACAAACATAATTAACATCACTGGAGTAAGTTAACGTCACTCTGGTTCTCTGATCCATAGACGCTTTTGGTGTCTTATTGTGTTGAAACTGACTATTCTTTCTAGAGAAAAAAGGTTTTTCTTTGGTCATCCTCAGTTTCATATTTTCAGCTGTTGATTTATTAATCTCTCTCTGATTTTGAACTCACACATAAGATTCTCTGACACTTTTAAATAAGCATCATCTTGTGTGCATATCTGAAAGTTCCTTAGTAATTGCCTTTTTTAGGATGTTCTAATAGACATGTCTCTGGTGTGTGCTAGTTTAATATAGCAAGTTGTTCTTCCAGCATTCCTTACTAAACAGATTACTATTGATGGTAACATCCTCTCCAATACATAGGGCAACATCCATAAAGTCTATATTCAGTTTAGATGCCTTCCCAGTGAACATCAGAAATGATATAGTTTCTTCTATGTATGCAGTGAATTCTCTAAGCTGATCCATGGAGATATCCCATAACAAAAACATATAATCTATAAAGTGTTTATATTATTTAATGCATGAAGAAAACAAGTTGTTTCTTAATATATGTATTTCTTCCCACTTTGTCAACACAACCTTTCAGAGTTCTGCATTGTCTTAATTTTGCCTGACTGAATTATTTTATATATTTTCTGGCATTTTTTTCTGTTTCTCATCTGTCCTGAAAATGCATTATTTTATTTTTCTCATCTGTCCTGAAACTGCTTCCCCCTATTCCTGTGGTGAAGTTTACAAAACTGGTCTAACAGCTTTTGTGTTATCTGATTGCTTCAAGGCTTGCTGATTTAAAAATAGTTTCTGTTTGTAAATTCCTGCATACACTGTCAGAAACTCCTGGTGTTCTGGCTGCAGTGTGATTCTCAAACAATCTGAAAATATATCACTGATTGATAATTATATTTCTTGGCATTTTAACCTTTCAGAGTTCTGCAATGTCTTAATTTTGCCTAACTGAATTATTTTATATATTTTCTGGCATTGTTTTCTGTTTCTCATCTATCCTGAAACTGCCCCCCCCCATTCTTGTGGTAGTGTTATAGTTGGTGGCTTTTCAGTTGCCCGCCCCTACTGTAAATTTGATCTCGGACACCCCTTCCAGTATGGTGTTCACTCGACTTAGTACAGAGAGAGAACATTTGAGAAGGCCAACCCACTTAGGTTTTTAACCTTGAATTTTTCTTCTGCTCCTTCTACCCCTCTCCTTGCACTTTACTAAAAAAATGCATTTTATTTTGCTTTTGCCTCTTCTTAAAAGTACTCAATTGTATTTATTTTGCTCCATTTATTACTGCTAGGTAGTAGCCTAATTAAATTGTAACTGTTACTCTAAGCCTTTTGGTTTAAGTACTGGGCTCCAGACCAGTTGTTTTACATTAAGAAGGTTTGTGGTCTGCACTGTTGTGGCAGGACAGGTAGCTTAAATCCTTCTAAGTTGGGAATTTCTGATTGAAGGCTCAGTGTCTGTTATTCTAAAAGTGTATTAGTTCTGGTTAAAGCACTTGGGCTTCAGGCCAGTTATTTTTCATTAAGAAGGTTTGTGGTCTGCATTCTTGTGGGAGGAGAGGCTAGATTCTGCCCTTCTGAGCTGGGAATTTCTGGTTAAAGCCTTATTGTGCCTGCTTATTTGAACAGTTTTTTTCTGAAATTGGTGTGCCTTGGTTACTGTAGCATAGACTAGATTCATGCATCCTGAATCTAGTTTTGTTTGTATAACTTGAGCACTAATCCAGGCCATCTCTTTTGGAGAGGGTTCCCCTGCATCCTAGTGGGATGAGTGTGCAGTTAGAAGTTGTCTGATTAAAGACTGCTAGAACAGGGTTCAGTTTTGAGCTTTTTTACAGATTAATTGTGTCATTTGTTTAAATCAGTTTGCTTGTTTTCTATTGTTATATACAAAATTGCACTTTATTCATCTGCTTTTACTGTATTTGTGTGTCTTCCTATTTTATTACTTTATTTTGCTTTTGCTGCTTGTTTTTAAAAGTACTTAATTGCATTTATTCTGCTTTATTTTTTTACTGCTTGTTAGTATCCTAATTAAATTGTAACTGTTATTCTAAGCCTTTGGTTGAAGTACTTGGGCTTCAGACCAGTTGTTTTACATTAAGAAGGTTTGTGGTCTGCAATGTTTTGGCAGGACAGGTAGCTTACATCCTTCTAAGTTGGGAGTTGCTGGTTGAAGGCTCACTGTCTGTTATTCTAAAAGGGTATTAGTTCTGGTTTAAGCACTTGGGCTCTGGGACAGTTATTTTACATTAAGAAGGTGTGGTCTGCACTCTTGTGGGAGGAGAGGATAGATTCTGCCCTTCTGAGTTGGGAGTTTCTGGTTAAAGGCTTATTCTGCCTGCTTATTTGAACTGTTTCTTTCTGAAATTGGTACACCTTGCTTGCTATAGCATAGACTAAACTCAGACCTGCTGAATCTAGCTTTGTTTGTATAACTTGAGCACTAATCCAGACCATCTTTTTTAGAGAAGGTTTCCCTGCACCCTAGTGGCAGTAGTGTGCAGTTAGAACTTGTCTGATTAAAGACTGCTGGAACGGGTCTCAGTTTTTAGCTTTTTATTGGTTAATTGGTTAATTTGTTTAAATCAGTTTGCTCATTTGCTACTGTTATATTAAAAAAAAAAAATATATATATATATATATATATATATATATATATATATATATATATATACACGTTATGCATCACCGCTTAGCTAGTGTAAACTATTCCCAGCTCCATAAAGTCTGCTCTTCAAATTTTCCCTTAGAACAAGCCAGTTTTTTAGTTTTAGCACTAAAATCTGTTTCTTTGAGCTCAGCACTTTTTCAGAACTCATTGTAAGCACTAAATAAGCTACAAATTACTACAACACTCAACTTTCCTCACTTGTCTAGAGGAAAATAGTTTTTAGTACTTAATAAATAAGCACCTATCCAGGCATGTCTAAGGGTCAGCTCCCGGTGTTTTCTCCTGTCTACCTGATGAATCTGGGCATCATGGGGCAATGTATAAATTGCCTCATGTACATAGACAACCCTCTCCTCCTACCACCCAACACTACAACCTGTGAGGGATGCACTTATATAGCCAAACTGGAAGCAAAGCTCTCTTCACCCAAGAATGGACTAGACAATCAAGAGGAGAAGGTAAACACTTGCACCACACCACAGTCATCACAAAGTCCCTCAAAACGTACACCACCAAAACACACACATAGAAACACACACCTACATTCATGGAGGCTTTCAATAAAAATCTGCTCAAGCAACAGAGAACTCCAAAGCAGAAACGCAAGCAACCTCTAACCCCCCCCAACACATCACAAATGACACATAGCCCACAAACTCAATGTGCCAGTCAACCACAGTCCATAAGGCATAACAACGTACCCAACACTCTAGTCATAGGTGACTCTATAGTCAGGCACACTGATGTTCCACTCACCAGGCTAAACAAGGAGAAAGCTACTGTCAGCTGCCTGTTGGGTGCCAGGATTCACCACATAACACACACACTCAGGTCACTCCACAACAAGTACAAATATGACTCTGTCATTGTCCATGTTGGTGTGAATGACCTGAGACATACCACCCTGGACTACATGAAATGAGACATGGAGGAGCTCTCTGATCTTGTAGCCCAGGCAGGTATGACCCTAGCCCTGAGTCGCATCCTGCCATCACCCAGAATGATACCACAGTACAAGGACAAAATGATTGACTTCAACAATTGGCTAAGCTTCTGGTGTCATTCTAAGGGGATCCAGTATCTGTCTTCCTGGGATGACATGATCGAAAGACCATGATGCTTTGCCAGAGATTGCCTGCACCTGTTGCCCTTGGGATTCCGGATACTGGCTAAGGCACTTGCCACCCCTGTAGTGCCATTTTTAGGCAAGGTGCAAATGACAAATTCACCACCTTAAAAGGTACAAGCAAGCAAAATCTGAGGGTAATGCTACTCAATGCTAGAAGTCTAAACCTCAAAATGCATTCAATCGCGGCACTCCTTAAAATGGAAAACATCGACATCTGTGCAGTGACAGAGACCTGGTTCAAGGCTCCAGGGAGCTCCCCTGCATTACTAGTCTATAACTCATGCCACACCTTTTGGGCCCCTAACCTGGACAGAAACACTAAAGGCGGAGGTGTGTCCATATTCATTAAGGATATCCACACCTCCAGGCTAGTTGCTCGGCGTAATGCATCTGAGATTATCCAAGTGCAACTAACTCTGGGCAGGACTGCAATCCAATTTGTAACTTGCTACAGATCCCCCACCATGCCCCAGGATTCCCACTCCTCATTTCTTGACACACTGGAAATATTAGGGTACAACCCACACCCTAATAATGGACGAGTTCAACTACTCCACTGTTAACTGGGAAAACTACTCATGTACCAACTCTTTTGCTCAACGTTTTCTGGAATTCATTAATTCCAATGCCTTGGACCAACTTACCCACACACCCACCAGGGGCAGAAATATCCAAGATCTGGTCATTACCAACATGGGTGACCAGTGTTCCACACCAGAGGTCAATTCCTCATTGGTCAGATCTGACCACAAGCTAATTCCCCTAGATATCCACATCCTGCCCCCCACCCCCCATTAGGGAAACCACCATAAAAAAATTCTCCAAAGCTAACTTCATGCTTTTTAAGACAGAAGTGGCAAATTTCACAACACCCATGCAGACGGACAATAGAGGTACGAATGCTGAATCCTACACAAGTGCACATTATAAGTACTTACATGAGTGCATGGATCATGCTATCCCTAACAGAACCAAGATGCTATCCTCCAAAAAAAGGAAGCCAATCTGGTGGTCCCCTGCCATAAACAAACTTTACAACAGAGCAAAGAAACCATTGCAAAAAAGAGTAAAATCCCATGATTAGAGGAACTCCCTGGTCAGCTTCAGTAAGAAACTGAGATCCCTCATAAAATCCTCCAAAGCTAGTTACGAAAACAAAACCACCACTGATTCTAAAGACAACCACAAAGCATTCTATAGCTATGTCAAGAATCTCAATGGCAACACTCAGATCTGCTCTGAGTTACAGCACAATGACATTAAATATACAGAACCAACTGATATTGCCAACATCCTGGCAGATAGGTTAAGTGCTAACTTTACCCCCCCACCCCCTATACCAGAAGAATGCAAATTTCCTGTAATCATGGCTGCCCAGGTAAAAAACACACTCTCCAAAGCCAAGAACACAGCACCAAGGGACCTGACAACATCCCAGGCTGCGTTCTACATGAACTGCATAATGAACTGGCACCCCACCTAAGCACCATGTTCAATCATAGCCTCACTTCAGGTTTTGTGCCCACTGAATGGTGCACAGCAATGTTTATCTCACTTCACAAAGGGGGAGCCACCACAGACCCCGGGAACTACTGTCCCATTAGCCTAACAAGCCTGGTCTGCAAGGCCATGGAACGTACCATCATGGATCTTATACACAAAGACATTAATAATCTCCAAACTCTGGACCCCACCCAGTTCAGATTTGTAAAAGGCAGACCATGTCTCCTAATCCTGATAGACTTCTTTGAAGCAGTCACCAAAACCATAGATGATGGTAAGTTGGTTCACACAGCCTATCTAGATCTCACCAAGGCTTTTGACACCATCCCCACTCTGGAATTATAGATAAACTTACTAAACTAGGTATCAATCCCTATGTCACAAGATGGTATGTCAACTGGCTCACTGACAGAACCCACACTGTAAAAGCAGCAGATTCCATATCCGACTTCAGACCAGTGACAAGTGCAGTACCACAGGTTTCAGTCCTGGGTCCTCTCCTGTTTGGTATCTACTTTTCTGAAATACAGGCTAACACAGAAGGTCTTTGGCTAATGAAGTTCACAGATGACTGCAAACTAGGAGCCATAATCGAAACTCCTAAAGATGTGGACATACTACAAAAGGGCCTCACGGAGACAGATGCCTGTTGTCGAAGCCATGGCCTCAAGATCAATGCCAAAAAGTGCATTGTCATCCCCTTTGGTATAAACTCTGCACCCATGACTTACCACATAGTTGGTAGTCTACTTAACACTGAACGTGTGATAAGAGACCTTGGGACACAGATGGACAGTAGTCTCTCCTTTGATAATCACATGCCATAATAGTCAGGAAATCCTTCTACGTGGCACACCTCATCACAAAAGGTTTCTCATCCAGGAAAAAAGAGGTCATTGTTCCCCTCTACTCATCACTTATTATACTTATTACAGAGTACAACGCCCCTTTTGGTATGTACCTCACAACATGTCTACAACAACTGCAAAGGCCACAGAAATATCTCACAAAGAGGATTACTGGCCTCAAACAGATGCCCCATGCAGACTGTCTCAAAAAACTCCAGCTTTACTCCGTTGCATATCGCCTACTCAGAGACAATCTCTGCCTAACATACAAAGCTATGTCAAACCCAGAGCTGTTGGACATGCTCCACTTAATGAAATCCCAATCCCTCCGAGCTACATGCTCTAGGGACCTAAGCCTTGTCACTACAATAAACCAAACATACTGTAGGGATAGATTCCTGTAACGAAGACTTGCCATACTCTGAAACAAACTACCTATCTATATCAAACAAAGCCCTTCATTAGTACTCCAAGAAAAATCTTGATTATTGGATGGGAAATAGGAAATTCACCCCTGGGGGATCACCTCTGTGGCTCTGCTCAACAGGAGTACAGGAAAATAATTTTCTTGAGTGGCAAAAGCCAGGGTACCTTTTTGGCTAGGCTTATATAGGCCCTCGGGCCACTAGCCTAGTATCTACCTATGAACAAGGTTGGTGTACTTGTTTGCATATAGGATACTCATTGCTTCACCTCACTTCTGCCAGTATATATCCTCATTGCAAATAAATATATTGTTCTCAGGTATTAATTCTAGGAGCATAAATGTCATGGCAATAGCTTCACTACTATAACCACTTCTTTCATGGAAAAAAATGATTGGCCAACAGCATTTTGTATGGCCAATACCATTTGATTAAGTAGTTTTGATGGAATACTCTCTTTCACTCTGACTGTAAGGGACGTAGGCTGATCCTTTAGAGTTGACTGCTTAATAGTATTTCATATAGTCATTTTTAATATGTTTTAATGGATCTGATGAAGAGTTTTGATTAACTTGAAAGCACTTATCCTCGTTTTTGTTTTTATTAAAGTATATGCTTCAGACTGTAGATGTCAGACTGTTTTTCTTAGTACAGTTTTTCACAGGGCAAGAAACCTGCTGCTGAACTAGGGCAGCAGTTATAAAAAATATTAATGAATGATTAAACAAAAAAATGCAAATAAACAAACAGCAGAAAGGAGACCAGCTACATTATAAATGTTTAAATAAATAAATATATACAGTTAAATTAAGGCACTGGAAGACAGAGAAGGGTGCATGCAAAATGATGAAACACCAGCGTTCTCTCTCACACCTCAGTAAAGTGGTGCCAAAAGCACACAGGTGTCAGTTAAGTTCCACAAAGCATTCTGTTCTAAGGACTCTAGAATCTGTCAGAAGGGGACTTCCACGTTACTGGTGTTAGCACTGCTATTAACTAGAGGCATAGTCAACTGAAGAATAAAATAAAATATGGTTCCTGAGATAAAAAAAAAGAAGCTATAATTCCAAGACTGGTCATTGGCAATTTTTTAGAATGTACCATTTTTATCTAAACTCCTCAGTTTCACAGTCAATATTCAGTCAAGCCAGGGACATCCATATTTACAAAAAAAAAAAAATATGATAATAGAGAACTTTAAAGAACGATGACAAATAATAGTTAACGGGCATAATACTTGCCTGGGAACAACAATTACAAATCCGCCACCTCCTGCCTTCCTCCCATCCACCATTAAAAGAGAGAGAGAGCGAGTATTTCTTGTTTTGGCAAGCAAATCATCTGTACATCTTTGCTTGATTCTCCAGATTACAGATTACCTAAGTAAAGTCATTTTGGCTCCAAGTCAGCTAGGATCCATATTTAATGTCATGCAGGGCAGGAGTTCAATCAAGTCAGCAGATTAAAAAAAGTTTTAGAATATGATGAGAATGTTAATGAATCAGCACTGGGTTTCACCCCACTGCCTAAGGGACTTTGCCACAAATGTTCCATGCCAAGCACAGTTATAAAAAATATAAGGAAAATAATGTAAGAAGTTAAAGAGAATACAAATACACAAGACTTTATAGGTAATAATCAGTAACCTTTGAAAAGCCTTTCTCATGACTTTCTCTGACAGAGAATTTGGGCACTTCTAGTAGTTTTAACTGTTAAGGCAGTTAGTCATTCCACATGGTGAAAAGGCGGGTAACTATCTATATATATATATATATATATATATATATATATATATATATATATATATATATATATATATATCTACCTGACTTAATCGACAGCGCAGAAGACCGAAGACCGACGCCGGATCCCGGAAGAAGAAGATGAAAGACCCGACGACGAATCGCGCGAGTGGCAGAACATCGACAATGCAGAGACCGACCACACGGATGACAACACCCCGCCGAGGAGAGCGACATGGTGGGAAGGTGTGTGAGTATCTATTAGGTGTGGATGTGGGGTAGCGGTTAGATGCAGGCAGGTAAAAGTGTGTCTGTGGGGATAGGGGTGAGTTAGACCTTAGGGTTAGGGTAAGGTTTAGTGTGGGCTTGTTGTGTGTGGTTTGTGGAATGGGGATGTGTTTGTTTTTAATTATTGTGTTTTTAATTGTGTGCAGTGTATTGGTTTCGTGTTTATGGACTGTCGAATATGTGGTGTCGGTGATGTGTGGTTCGGTGTTGTGTGGTTTTTTACTGTCAGGTAGAACCATATACACACACACACACACACACACACACACACACACACACACACACACACATATAAATATATATATATATATATATGTATTTATATGAAGCTTTACAGCCTCTGACATTGTTTTTCTTAGCAGATTCAGTGTCACTCTAAGCACCTAATTCTCAGTGGGCCAGATTAACCTCAGAATCAGAAGAGCTGTTTAATGAATTGGAGTAGGAAAGAAACCAGAGTGGTATAATGGGATCCCAGATAGTCTGGAATGCAGCTAAATTCAAAAATTCAGCAACAGCAGAGGCACCAACAAAGAAGAACGGGTGGAGAACACAGTCAGCTCCTGGAAGTGTTCCAGATACTAAACTACAAGCAGAAGTGACTATTGTGGAAGATCCAGGTAATGACAGGGCAGGGGCACCAGAATGTCCTAGGAAAGTTGAAAGTTTTACCAAGACAGACTCAAGATAGGTATTTTACAAGAATTTGTAGAGTCCCTTCTAGAGTAGGGCTAGGCAAGTTATTTGACTTAGTTCTGGAGAAGAGTTTTGGCTTTTTG
Organism: Protopterus annectens; assembly: GCF_019279795.1. NCBI lineage: Eukaryota > Metazoa > Chordata > Ceratodontiformes > Protopteridae > Protopterus > Protopterus annectens. Next base: position 1,575,276,358 of record NC_056735.1, on the reverse strand, counting down.
GTAGGGCATAGAAGACAGTTGGCACCACTGCAGGCCACCAATCCTCATTTATAATAACTCAGAATCTGTTAGCAACAGACAATGGTAGGAAGGTCAGGAAGTGTGAGGTAGGCAGTGCATAGAAATTAGAGCGGAACAATTTTTAGTCCCCCATGACAACCAACCCACTGATCCATAGGTCTAAAGCTGCAAATACTGTCTCCCCGGGGTGCACATATCACTGCCCACATTCCCAAGGCAATCAAGGAAAAGGTTATAAATGGGGTATACACTGATGCATTTGATTTGGCGAACACTGATGGGATTCAGCACCTGCTAGAACCTGATAAGCCTGGGTCAAAGGAATTTTTGTTGGCCCTAGTTGCACTAGGTAGGAAAATCTCAAACACATCAGTTCAGTGAAATTATGACTAATGGGCTGCAGAAATTTACTCTGTTTATGGCAGTAACCATGGAGAATGACCCATAACAAGCACTACCTTTGCTGGCATACTAGATGACTATCTTGGGGGAGAACCATGTGCCAGGGGGTGCTGCATTGTTATACTGCAATCAACACTTTAGAAAACTGAAGACTGTGAACCAGCTTTTTTGGTGGGAGGAACAGCACCGTGGTACATGGCTAACTGCCATGTCAGGTAGGCCCACAACCACCTGTCCAGAGACGAAGCTCTGACACCCAACTTGTAACAAACCTCCTGGGCTTTTAATAATATAAAGTTTTCTTGATCCTCCTGCCATTTCTCCATTAGCTACTCACAATGTTGAAAATACTACGCTGTCTGCAATTGCTGACAAAAACTAGTCAATCCAGACTGAAAGCTGGGGTAAATAATAATCAGAAAATGCTACTCTCGAAACATGATGTGCTTATTACAGGGAGGGAAGAGATCCTTTTTTGACAACAGAGATTTTGCCTTACATCAGAGTGCCCCTCAGTATTAATATATCACACTCCCCTACATCAAGATACTTGAGCTCAGTCAGGAATTGCTTGGTTTCCCTGATAAACAGGAAAATACCTTTTACATGATTTCATGTTTGTTTTTTTCATAAAATCTACACCCTTCCCCCACATACACACAAACAAGATTGCTAAGAATTGTCTACCTTTAGCAAAGTGGAAACAGTGTTAAAAATTCTGAATGCTGAACTCAAAGTAGGAAGAATGCCTGTGCCATTTCAAACATCGCCATAAGAGAATTTCAGAACGTCCCTTATTTCTTGGCACCCAAAAGGAAAGGAGGCAAGTTTTGCCTAATCTGCCATATCTCTTCCTCCATTGGAGTAAGCAGTGATTGACTTTGTTAGCATGGAGGATTCAAGAGTGAAATTTGCAACCCTGGATGAGCAGGCACTATCACATGGAAATATGCCAGCTATTGGCTTGGGAAATTGAGCACAGAAATGGCATTCAGGCTGTTACCCATCCAGGAACAGGATTAGCCATTGCTTGGTCTTTCCTTACATTGCCAGCTGTATTTTAACTGCTTGCTCAGCCTTTGAGGCTTTTGGCTCAGTTCCCCACTGTTGTTGGCCAAAGGGGCACTGAGGGAAGCAGCCATCCAATAACTGGATGATTTTCTCATTATTAGGAGGGTATGCAAGTGGACAAAGAAAGAATGGATATATTAGTAGAACTCTATAGTACCCTAGTGATGCCTCTAGCCAGCAATAAGATGGAAGGACCAAGCCACAGCACTATATTCTTAAGTGTAGAGACTGATGTGATTACGGCAAATTTCAGACTGCCTACAGACAATGTCTTCCACTTCAGAGACTCTACTAAGCAGTTTTTGAATGAAAAAATGCTAGTGTCATTCGAGTCTTGATGCTTCATGGGCATGTCATCTTTGCCTGCAGGAAGGAATCATACAACAGGATATTCACCAGGCTACTAGTGAATTTATTAAAAAGTGGGGGGTGAGTCAAGTACCACTGGGTCCATATCTTGAATTGAACCAAAGATGTCCTCCAACTGTGGAGGGTATTTGTTAGTGAGCAGAATGGTGTATCCTTCTGGCAGTCTGATTTGGTATCTTCAGAGTCACTTCATTTATATACTTTTGCATCTGCCAGTAAAGGGATGGGAAGGTATTTGAATGGTAGATGTTTTTAAATTGTTTGCCTTGCCCTGGGCATCCATCTGGATAGAACTTGTTAAGTAAGACATTGCCTTCTTGCATACATTTTGCAAGACAGTTCAAAGACAGAAAAGTCATGTTTCACTCTGATAATAAAGCCAGGGAGTGTAGGTCTTGTTACAAAGAACTTTCTATTTCTTATATGATTCTGTCCATTATGAGGTTGATGGTACTACTTAGTTTACAAGTCAATTAAATATTCTCTTATAAGTATGTCCCAGGTGAATGGAATTCAATAGCTGACAGCCTGTTGTGTTTTCAGCTTGCCAGGTTTTGTTTATTGGCACCAGAAACCCACCACTTCCCCATGCCATCTTATTCATTTATTTGGCTAATCGGAGAAGAATGATGGTAACTCTGTTGAATAATTCATGGGCAAAGAACACCAGGAGAGCTTATGCCAGAGCATTCAGAAAGTTTCAAACCTTTTTATCTTAAATTGTCATAGAAGGATAAGCATTGTTCACTTGAGGTCCTCATCAATTATTTATTGAAAAGATGGGCTTTGCAATAGTCTACAGATTCTTTGTCCATACTGTGAAGAAAATGAAAACACTGTAATTTGTATTAGTATGTCTGGCAGGAGATTTGTGCATATTTTCAGATTAATTTGTATTGTATGCCAGCATGTCTAATTGTGAATATGTAAATGAGTTTGCTCATGCAGGATGTTACAGAATCTGTCAGTGTTTAGATCCATTTCTAATTGCACTTGTTTGTGAGGGAGATTCTAAAGTGCAAACTGTCTGTGGAGAATCAGCTTAGTTGGTGATGTCATTAGGAATGTTCCTGGTTGTTAGGTGATTATTTGAACAGCTGACTGACAGGAAAAATAACTTTTTCAAACAGCTGACTGTTATTTTTAAAATAAGACAGTTGAGACTGTTAACTTGGTATATAAAAGAGATGGGTCTATATTACAAGATCTAAACTTTAGTTAATTGAATAACTAAAGATCGATTTTGTAATATCGAAAGACAAAAACCTTGAACGGCTGATTTAATGCAGGGAAACATTTCCCTTGGCCGCATGAAAAAAAATGTTTAATCCCAAATGTGCCCCCCACACCCCCTCAACTAAATATACCAACTCTGAGATCGCTCCACATTGGAGAAAGGGCATAATCCACATAATGGCCAAGGGAATTGTTACCCTGTGTTAAGTCAGTCGTCCAAGGTTTTTAGCTTTCGATATTACAAGATTGATCTTTAGTTATTTAATTAACTAAAGTTTCGATCTTGTAATATAGACTCAAAGAGACTGCTGAAGTTAATGTTGAGCAGTTAGTAAAGAGCAGCAGTTAGTGAAGAGTTACAGTCAGTTACAGTGCTGTGCAGTAGATACCCAAGAAAAAGGACCCACTAAAAACTGTAAGCCTGCCTTTGCCTTGCTATTATGTTTTAGATTAGATCAGGGACAGTATTCTCTAGTTAGATTAGGAAAGTTTAGTTATTCAGATAGATTTTTTCTAAGATGATGGACTTCTATCCTACAGTCTAATTTTGCATTTCTGGTGATTGAATTCTGGTGTTTATTGAAAGTTATTGATTTACATTCTTGTAATCATTTCTTATTATTAAATGTTTTTCATTACTTTACATTGTGGCTGGACAATCAATGTGTTCTTTAGAGAGTGTTTATACTTGTTTGATACTCCTGAGGTCATCTCGAATGCCTGGCTGCTTCTGGTCATAGCTATTATTTATTCTGATATTTAATTTGTAATAATTGATCACCCTTTGAGGGGCGTATAGACCTGTCTGACTCTGGTGGCAGCATTACCATTTGTATTTGGGAGGGGACATAGCTGGAAATCTGTGTCAGGCTTCCCATAAGTGTTTCAGTGTATGAGAATTAAATTTATTTTGAGTTTGAGTGAGTCAGATGTCTAAAAACTGGAACACATTGCTCTGAAGTGTATGACAAAGGATTACATTTGGTTGGACAAATGTATATTGTCCAGTCCCAGGAAAATAGAGCATGTTCCTGTTATGCTCTTAAGGGAAATTGTGGATTTCTATTCTTGTGTGCTCTGTGCTCCGGTGTTTTCCGTGATGCTCCCACAGTGGAGTCAGTGTTGAGGGTTGAGGCTCTTTGATTATTTACCATGTTTTAAGTGACCGATGTCACGTTATTGTTGGCAGTTCAGTGGAGTATTGACCGGATGTCACATATACAAGTCACAGTCCGAAGATGGCTGGCCAGGAGCCTTGGTCTAGCTAATTTTACAAATCACTGGATAATGTCTAGGATATTAAAAGTCTGGGGCCAATTTAAGGTGGAGGGGGGGGGTCTCACTGATCATTTTGAAATAGTTCAGCAAATTCAGTTAGTCTGAGCAAAGTTCTTCACTTCAAATTCAGTACATTTGTCAGTGGCATAGATCTCAACTGTCCAGGTTTTTGCAGAATGCCCATATTTTTACTCATATTTTTGGTCTGTTTCTCATAAAATTGTAGTTTTCTGGCAAATCAGTGGCAAATCAGTGAGGACTAAAATCAGAAAACAATGGTAGACATTTAATTGTCACACTTAATATCCTTAAGAAAATTCATGCTAATGCAAAACCTGTTATTCTATGAACTTTCTAAGTCTGCAAGAGCAGTATTTAAACAGTGTCCCTATTTTTGGGCCTTTATTCTCCCATTATCTGTGGCTTTTTACAAATTCTTGCCATAAGAGGTTGAGAGGTATGGTGTCACTCCAGGACAAGGTACTCCACTGTGAACTTGTATTCAGACTGCTATCAGGTTAACCACTTACAACAAGAAGGGCTTGGCCAGTCATGGTAGCACATACAAGAAAGTCAGCAAGCACTTATTTAGGATTGGGAGGACCACAGATTTGGCTGTGAAAGTTCAGTTAGTGGAGGTAAATAAATGCACATGCAGATGGTCATCCAATGACTGTTTTGGCCTATGTCATATTTATTTATTACTATTTTTTTTATTTATTTATTGACATTTGTTGACCGGAAAAGTCAACTTGGTTAAAGTAACCCATTTTCAGTGGAGGCTCAATGAGAAAAGCTCCACAAGCAATTGCAGTTATGACAAAAATAGTACAGAGGTTACATATGTTTAGGGAAAATTAACTTTTGAGAATTTCAATTTTAACAATATTAGTAAGAAAAAGGTTTAATTCATGACAGGACAATTTCAGCTGATTTGAGTTAACACATAGAAATTGGACATTGCACTGCAAGACAGAGAATTAGTCAAATAATGCAGACAACATATTGTAGTAGATGCCTAGAATATACTTGAGTTTAGCTGAGCTTTGACTACCATTCAGTATGTGCTTTGCCATATATCTTAATTTTCAAAGTATGAGAAAACAAATTAAAGGTGGTTGTTGGTATTGCAGGTGCAGTGAGGGTTATCTAGATAGTGGCTTTTTAGTGCTGATTTAAAATTTTTCAAGCATTCCGTTTGGGTTATGTAGGAGGCTAGGGAATTCGAAAGTTTAGTTATGCAATGGGAGTATAGGCTTTGTCCAGCTCTTTTGTTAGGTTTGGTTACATTTCAAAGCATTTTGTTAGAGGATCTGACAGTTCTTGTTGGAGTATATGTGTAAAGGATGGAGCAGAGTGCAGGGCAGGAGTCAGGTTTGAAAACAAGTTTATGCACTAGAGTTAGTCAGGTGTAGTTGAGATAGTAAGAAAAGTCAAGCCAGTACAATTCTGAGATGGCCTGGCAGTGGTGGGAATGGTTGGGCTTATCTGAGGTGATTTTGGCTATTTTATAATAGCAGGGTTGCAGTTTATTGCTCAGTGATGAGTGAAGGTTAGTAAAAATGACACTACTATATAGTAGGGAAGGGATGAGTAGGGTAGTGGCCAATTTGATTTTGGTGTGGTTGTCCAGATAAAGTTTGTGATGATAAAGTTTCCCTAGTTTGAAATGAGTTTTCTTTTTGTGCTCAGAATATGTGGCTCAAAGGTGAGCTTATCATCGATAGTTATACCTAATAATTTTACTGTATTTACAATTTCAATTTTGGTATTATTTAGAGAGAAGATCCTGAATTGTATATCTGGTTGCTTTGTGGAAAAAAGTAATAGTTTGGTCTTTTGGGGGTTTAGCAGCAATTGTGCATTATTTAGCCAGGCATCTATAGCTGAGAATGCCTTTTGAGTGGTTGTTAGCAGATTTGAAAAGTTATTGGTAGTGGAGATAATTGTAGAATCATCTGCATATTGGATGAGGCTACTTTGTTGAGAGAATTTGTGCAGGTCGTTGATGAAGGTATTGAAGAGTAAGGGTCCTAGTATTGATCCTTGTAGGACTACAATATTATTTGTCTGATATTCAGAATGTTGGTTGTGCCATCTGACTGATTGTTCCCTATTATTTAGATAAGAGGAAAACCAAGTGAGAGATGTGGGGGAGCAGCCTAAATTAGAAAGTTGGTTTATAAGTTTAGAGTGAGATACCATATTAAAGGCTTTTGATAGATCTAGTAAGATTACTGAGGTAGGGTGGCCTGTGTGAATGGCTTTATTGACAGTATCCATAAAAGATAGTAGGGCTGTGATAGTGCTGTGGTTAGGTTGGAAACCATGTTGAGTAGGGGCAAGAAGATTATTGGTAGATAAGTATTTAAAAAACTGGATCTGTACACATTTTTCTAGTATTTGAGTTTCCACCTTTATGAAGTGGAGTAATGATGAATTTTTTTTCCGTAGGTGGGGAACATAACATTCAGAGAGGGAACAATTTATAAGAATACTAATAAGGTATGCAATTGCTTTTGCTGCAAGTTGTAGATATTCAGGGTGTAGACTGTCAGCGGATAGACAGCATGGTTTCAGCTTGGATAGGAGTTTGAGTATAAGAGAGGTGGATACTGGCTGAATAGTGAAGGAGGGAGTTGAATAAGTAGAACTAGTATTGTATGAAGAGGGGAGGCTGTTGCTGTCTATGTAGGATAATTTGTGTTGAGGGAGTTAAGGTTTATAGGTGAGTCTTTAATTAGGTTTCGGATGGTAGTAATGAAATGGGTATTGGATTCATGAGCAATTTGTTGTGGATTTTTTTCAGGTGAAGGAGAAGGGTTTTGTAAGGTGCTGGGATTAAGTGGAGTAAAGACATATTTCTAAATTTTTTTAGGTTATTGTGTAGGGAGGATAGCTTAGAAGAAAAGTTGACTAGCTTTTTTGACTTATTTCTAAGTTGCTTAAATTCAAGTTTGTTTCGTTTTGTTTTTTGCTATTGTTTTCAGACTTGGTTTCTTTGAAGGAGGGTGTGTTTGGTCATTTTTGTTAGCCATGGGGTATGGTTATCTTTTGCTCTTTTGGTTCATATGGGTGCTAGACTATTGAGGGTATCCAGAAAAATGCTATTAAAATAGTAAACGTCATCATCTAAGGGAAGTGTTTGCAAAAGGGTCCAGTTGTGAGCTTTTAAAATGCTTATAAACATGTCTTGGTTAAAGTGGGCAAGATTTCTGGAAGTTTTATGAGACAGAGTTTTAATTGTTTGAGAGTGTGTTCGGTGGGTGTATGCAGGAAGGTGGTCGCTTAGTATGTTTGGTAGTGTACTGGAGTCTGAGTAATTTTGAGGGTGGGATACTAGTATCCAGTCTAAGGCTGATTCTGAAGGAATGGACAGGCCATGTGTAGGGGTTGTGATAAGCTGTGTAAAGCTATGTAGATGTATGCTATTGGCTGGGGAGTTTGTAGTTAGAACTTGACAGTTAATGTTGGTGTCACCTAGGATGATGGTTTCTTGTGAAATATTTTGATTTATCCATGATAAGAAATCTTCTAGAATGGGCATATTAACTACACACAGATAAGTTCCTTTCTTTTATTTCTTTTTTTCTTTTAAGGTCCCAGCTACCTCTTGGTTATAAGCATCTCTACAATCTGCAGAGCAGCATCTAGAGCAGCAGTTCAGCTGGATGATTTAAACCTCAGCCTTGATCCAGCATGTTGGTCATTTGTTTTGGCAAGAGTTCCTTGGTTTGTCCTGTCCCTAGCTTATACCAGACAAAGAAAGAAAAAAGTGTGGATATAAGAACACCTGCTGTGATTATAATTTACTTGGGCAACAATGACTTTTGTTATGTCTGAAAGCATACTCATTTAGCCAAAGTATTAGAAGGCCTGCCTGTTTCAACAGAGATACACAGACTTAGCAATTTGTGGGTCTTCGATACTACCACACTTGCACTGGGGTTGTGATTAAACCTGTTACATTAAGACCACTTAGAGATTTATAAACCATTATGTTGCCAAGGTGGCACCTCGTATTGGCTTCACCCTTATTGAACACCAAGATTTAATCAGGTCAGACTTTGATTTTTACCATAACAATGATGTTCATTTAAAAGAACTTGGTCTGATCTTGTTTAATTAACAATTAGCAAGCTTTGTACAAAAAAGTTATAAAATAAAAATATAAAAAGGGGAGCATATTTCAACCTGTTTAATGACAGAGATTTGTTCAGGTTTGTGGCTGGCTAGTTTCCAGTTTTCACCCAGTATTAGTTATCCTACTTTGAATTTGCTGTTGTCAGAAGCTATAAAAAATGTAGTTGGAGGAAAAGGGGTGAACAGCATAGCAGGACATGCTGGTGGACAACTATTTTGCATCCTCAACCCCTCATTTATCTCCCCACACATCATGCATTTGTCCTGTGCCACAGGTTAGTAGTATCAAACCAAAGGAATGCAAATTGTCCAGTAAAGTTATTCTTGCTGAATGAGCTGAGGAGCACTGTGTATACCACCCCATTGATGGGGGAGAAGTTGACCAGCAGTGGCATATGGCTGCCACCTGACAATCAGTAGTGAATTTACAGTGAAACACTTCATGTTTGTGCTGTGATTTTGTAAGTGTTTGCAACCAATGTAATCATTTGTTTCTGTAAGTTTTATCAATAAATAGTTTGTAGGTCAATTATTGCTGGGGTTGACAGCGTGACAACATTTATTGAAACTCTTGGCTTAATATACCATAAAGGAGAAATCCACATTGTAAGGATGCCAAATAATGGAATGGGAGGATGCTTTCATATTTTGACCAATATTTGACCAATATTTATAAATGCATCCACAGAGAGACAGAGTTGTCGAGAGTTAATGTATTTATTATTTTGTAAAAAAAAATATATATATATATATATATATATATATATATATATATATATATATATATATATATATATATATATATATATAGTCATTTTAGCCAGGGGAAATGAGGTGGCCAAAGAGGATGTCTATTTTAAAAGATATGGGAGGGATCTAGTATATGTAAATCCCAGGTCAATACTGTGGAGGCAATGGGTATGCAGATGAAACGCAGATTATTCAGCAGAGGAGTTCTATATCAAATTCTGAAAATCAGGATACAACACAGATAAATACAGCTCAAGATTACTGAGCTATAGAGCAAGTCTAGTACATATTTTTTCTAGTGATATGCACCAGTCTGCCAAAATTCCAGTCATTCCACATGTGATAAGGACCAGGTCTTAAAATATCTTGTAGAGTAACATCATTTGTGAACCTATTTGAAATATGTGCCAAGGAGGGGGGATTACACATGGCTAATCTCTGTCAGGTTAATGATTTATTTATCTGTTTGTTTGTTTGTTTGTTTATTTATTTTACCAACCAACATTTGCTCTTAATCTAGATGAGTGGAAACTATGCCAGGAATCAGTACCCATGGATGTGCAATATAGTCATGTACACTAGTCTGTCAACCTTCAGGCACTGCTGTGACAGTAGAACAGCCTGAGTAGTATATTCCTGAATGTGACAGGTATTCCTTTCTGGTGTACTGACATGGTGTATTCTTTCTTCACACATCTGCATGCCTGTCCAAGGATACACATAAAAATGCAAGTTCTCTCACAATGAAAATGAGATGTCATTGCAAGCCCTGCATCTTCATGGCTGACAGATGTTCAGCCAAGAGAATCCTGATAAGCCCTACCATGACTGTGTGTGGTAGGATGTTGTAGCAAAAATTAATGCTGCCAGTTGACTGTGGAGAGACTATGAGCAGGTCAAATACAGGGCTATTGACATGATTAGAAATGGCTCAAACTAAATGCAAAGAAGTGCATAATAATATACTTTGTGAAATTAAATAGCTCTGCAAATTACAACATTGATAGTATCCCCCCTAACAGTGGACCCAGTAGGGAGAGATCTGGGTGCTCAGATAGATAGTAATCTGAACATTGACCATCATGTTTCCACAGTGGTGAGGAAATCCTTCCTTGTGGCACAGTTTATAAGTAAGTGCATGTCATCCAAATCTAAGGGTGTCATAGTACCAGTGTACTTGGCCTTTATCATACCAATAATTGAGCACAATGCACCCTTTGGCATGTACATTACTAGACGCCTACAACAGTTAGAGTCTCCTCAGAGGTTACTCACAGAAAAATACAGGGTATAACCAACATGCCATATGCAGACAGATTAAAAGCCGTATTACTGTATTCGGTTTCCTACCAATTACGGAGAGGAGATCTGTGACTGACCTACAGGTGACCCAGCCCTGATGGAAATGTTGTATATTCACAAAACTAACTGCACAAGGATTACCTGCTCCAGTGATCTAAACGTGATCTCTGACATGAATAGAACATGCTGGAGATACAGATATGTGTCCCAGAGATTGTGCCTCCTCTGGAATAGGCTTTCTATTCACATGAAGTAGAACCTTCTCTGACCATCTTCAAGCACAATCTGGAGCAATGGATGGGAAATTGCAGATTCACTCCTGGGGTGACATCCATGTCCCTTATGGAAAGAGATAGTCTGAAAAATAGTCAAAACCCCACTTGCTGACTCTTGTTATCTTTTCCCTAGGGATAGAAAATTGGGTACAATCTGGGTAAAACTGGCTAGGCTTGTAAGGGCTCTTCTGCCTTTAGCCTAGTAATTTCCCATGTACCTATGAACCTATGTCCTTTCCATACTGAATGAGAGTATAGGGCAATACAAGATGGCCCATTGGCGTAACCACTGTTGACTGAGATGGAGGGGTTTCTTGTTACTCTGCAGGTGGTATAAGATACCTAATGTTCCCATGATGGTGTGTTAGACCTTGATGTTCAGTTTTGCATGCTTCAAGAGTCTGCACTAGGGATGATCAGGTATATTTTCATACTACTGAGAAGAGTACACATCTGCTTTGTGCAATGTAGTAAATGCCATTTTTCTTAACCTACTATGTAGGCATATCAGAGTTGCAAACTAGTTTTGGCCAGCTTACTACCATTGACACCCTGTGGATAGGTAGCTCTTGTGGATGTGAATATGCAAAATATGGTAGCACATTGTCCCAGGAGCCAACAACATGTCCAGATAATGCCCCCACACTACTGCAACTTCTGCTGAGGTTGTGTTCCAACATACCCACAAATAATCCTCTTCAGTGCTTGAGTGCCCAGTTACACATTACACACACATACACACACACACACACACACACACACACACACACACACACACACACACACACACACACACACACACACACACACACGCACATGCTTACACACCAACACAAAGTAAAAGGAGATCCTTGTAGAGTATTTCACTAGAATCATTATTGCTATTCTCAATTAGTAAAGCACTCACCCAGTTCCCTGTGGGAGACACTTCACATTCATATTCTACCCTTCACCTAAGCAATAACAATAAGCAATAAGCAGTAATTGTGCCATTGATGATAACTCTGCTCTGCCCTTTGTAATTTGTTTCTCACATCACATATTTTTGATACATAGTGCTGCCAGCCTATGCATAAGTAGGCACAGTCTCGTTATAGGATTGCATGTGCATCTAGCTATTGGTGCAGTATCCTTGAGGTAGATTCCAGGTGTACCCCCACTGTGTCCCCACTGGTCAATGAAAGTTTCCTCTAGCTAATATTCTTAAAGCTACATATCAGTAACCACCTGAAATGTTGGAACCCTCTAGATTGAGTCCCAAAATGTGGAGACTGATCAGATTTACATATACTATAACTGAAATGCCATTTCTTGACTATTCCCTTTTCTCTGAGGTAAAGCAATCTCAGAGTTGGCATACATAAGTTCAGGGCGTGGGGGCTTGCCAACCACATGGAGTGGGTGCAGGGGGTGCTTGCCTCCCTGCAAAAAGAAGTTTAAAGGACAAGAGCATTTTTCAAGAAACGCTCTTCTCCAGGGTGTTGGTCTTTTTTTTTTTTTTTGTTATCTTTTTGGCACTCACCATTTTGAGCACTGACATTTCAATAGGGTCCCCAACATATCTTAGTATCCATAAACTGCCTGCATATTACATTGATGCAGATCCACCTTCAGGGCACCAGTCTATAAGTCTATAATGTTTGTGTTGTGAAATAAATGAAATATGAAGCATGGTCAGATGATACAGCATCTTTGAAGGTAACAAAACACAACACCAAGACAACTATTTGGGATTTGCAGCCTGTTGCATTTATGTATATATATATATATATATATATATATATATATATATATATATATATATATATATATATATAAAACACATTTGCTAAATATGTGGCTACCCCTAAAATATCCCTACAGTACTACTGCTGTAATATCCTGATTTTGTGGTAGACAAACTTCTTGGCAGTAGAGCTCAATGTTGCATACTTCACACATTTTTGTATTTCTCAGCCATATTGTTCTCCCTCATTTGCATACACGGAGACCCAAATCTTAATACTGTTGTTCATTACCATATCAGTGTATGGCCACTAGCATTTACTTTGAGCACTGGAGATTGTATCTTTGAATTGCACACAACCTGCTCATGGCCTGTCATTAATCATAATTTCATTCTGCAGTGGGGCAAATATTTCTGAATTCCAAGGAGCAATTTATTGCTTAATATATTTCTAAGTGAATGAAATAAAATGCTCCATTGCAGTTCTGAGTGAGAGATACTTGATTTTTGGAAATCTCAAAGAGACTTTTAGTTAGCCCTCAAACTGAAATATCTGTATCTTTTCTGAGAATAAATTGGACAACATTAAATAAGAAACTGCAGGAGAGTCATTTCAACTGAAATAAATAAATAAATAAAATATGTGCCTTATTAAGAATGTTGTTAGTGCATATGCTCCACAAGTTGGGCGTGCGATGGATGAGAAAGACAAATTTTGGAGTGAGTTGGATGAAATGGTGATCACTGTACCCAAGGGTGTGAGAGTGGTGATTGGAGCAGATTTCAATGGACATGTTGGTGAAGGAAATAGAGGGGATGAAGAAGTGATGGGTAGGTATGGTGTTAAGCAAAGGAATGCAGAAGGTCAGATAGTAGTGGATTTTGCGAAAAGGATGGATATGGCTGTGGTGAATACGTATTTTAACAAGAGGGAAGAGCATAGGGTAACATACAAGAGTGGAGGGAGATGCACACAGGTGGATTATATTTTATGCAGAAGGGCCAGTCTGAAGGAGACTGAAGACTGTAAAGTGGTGGCAGGGGAAAGTGTAGTTAGGCAGCATAGGATGGTGGTTTGTAGGATGACATTGGTGGTCAAGAAGAGGAGGAGGAGTGTGAGGGCAGCACCAAGGATCAAATGGTGGAAACTGAAAAAGGGTAATTGTGAGGTGGAGTCCAGGGAAGAGTTAAGACAGGTACTGGGTGTCAGTGAAGAGTTACCAAATAGCTGGGTAACTACAGCAGAGCTAGTAAGGGAGATGGCTAGAAAGGTGCTTGATGTGACATCTGAACAAAGGAAGGAGATCAAGGAGACCTGGTGGTGGAATGAGGAAGTACAGGAGCGTATACAGAGAAAGTGGTTGGTGAAGAAGAAGTGGGATTGTCAGAGAGATGAAGAAAGTAGACAAGAGTATAAGGAGATGAGGTGCATGGCAAAGAGAGAGGTGGCAAAGTCTAAGGATAAGGCGTATGAAGAGTTTTTGCAAGGTTGGACACTAAGGAGGGAGAAAAGGACCTGTATCGATTGGCAAGACAGAGGGACTGAGCTAGTAAAGATGTGCCGCAGGTAAGGGTGATAAAGGATAATGAGGGAAACATACTCACAAGCGAGGAGTATGTGTTGAGCAGGTGGAAAGAGTACTTTGAGGGGCTGATGAATGAAGAGAATGAGAGGGAGAGAAGGTTGGAAGATGTGCAGATAGTGAATCATAAAGTGCAGTGGATTAGCAAGGGGGAAGTAAGGATAGCTATGAAGAGGATGAAGAATGGAAAGGCTGTTGGTCCAGATGACATACCTGTGGAAGCATAGAGGTGTTTAGGTAAAATGGCAGTGGAGTTTTTAACTAGATTGTTTAATGAAATTTTGGAAAGTGAGATGATGCCTGAGGAATGGAGAAAACATGTTTTAGTACCGATTTTTAAGACTAAGGGTGATGTGCAGAGCTGTAGTAACTACAGAGGGATTAAATTGATCAGTCACAGCATGAAGTTATGGGAAAGAGCAGTGGAAGCTAGGTTAAGAAGGGAGGTGATGATTAGTGATCAGCAGTATGGTTTCATGCCAGGAAAGAGCACTACAGATGTGATGTTTGCTCTGAGAGTGTTGATAGAAAAGTACAGAGAAGTTCAGAAAGAGTTGCATTGTGTCTTTGTGGACTTAGAGAAAGCATATGACAGGGTGCCTAGAGAGGAGTTGTGGTATTGTATGAGGAAGTCGGGAGTGGCAGAGAAGTATGTAAGAGTGGTACAGGATATGTACAAGGGTAGTGTGACAGCGGTGAGGTCTGCGGTGGGAGTGACGGATGCGTTTAAGGTGAAGGTGGGATTACATCAAGGATCAGCTCTGAGCCCTTTCTTATTTGCAATGGTGATGGACAGGTTGACAGACAAGATCAGACAGGAGTCCCCGTGGACTATGATGTTTGCAGATGACATTGTGATCTGTAGTGAGAGTAGGAATCAGGTTGAGGAGACTCTGGAAAGATGGAGATATGCTCTAGAGAGAAGAGGAATGAAGGTCAGCATGACTAAGACAGAATATATGTGTGTAAATGAGAGGGAGGGTAGAGGAATGGTGAGGATGCAAGGAGTAGAGGTGGCAAAGGTGGATGAGTTTAAATACTTGGGATCAATAGTTCAGAGTAGCGGTGAGTGTGGAAGAGAGGTAAAGAAGAGAGTACAGGCAGGATGGAGTGGGTGGAGAAGAGTGTCAGGAGTGATTTGTGACAGATGAGTAGCAGTAAGAGTGAAAGGGAAGGTCTACAAGAGGGCAGTGAGACCAGCTATGTTATATGGGTTGGAGACAGTGACATTGACAAAAAGGCAGGAGTCAGAGCTGGACATGGCAGAGTTAAAGATGTTAAGATTTGCACTGGGTGTGACGAGGGTGGACAGGATTAGGAATAAGTATATTAGAGGGTCAGCCCAGGTTGGAAGGTTTAGGGACAAAGCCAGAGAGGCAAGATTACATTGGTTTGGACATGTGCTGAGGAGGGATGCAGAGTATATTGGGAAAAAGATGCTAAGGATGAAGCTGCCAGATAACAGGAAAAGAGGAAGGCCTAAGATAAGGTTTATGGATATGGTGAGAGAAAACATGCAGGTGATTGGTGTGACAGAGCAAGATGCAGAAGACAGGAAGAAATGGAAACAGATGATCTGCTGTGGCAACCCCTAATGGGAACAGCCAAAAGAAGAAGAAGAAGATTACCCATATTATCACATAACACTGTCTGATCTGCTTTGCTAATCTGTATACACTGAAGGACAAACCAGGAAAAAAATTACTGCTAACACTACAATTATATGCAAGATCTTCTAACAGAAGGTTAATGAAAAGGTATTTGAATGTGACAAACAACTAAATAATAATAAAAACTTTTATGTAATATCAAGCCTGAATATGTAATGGCATGTTTATTGTGGCAAGGAACTGTAATAAAATGTTGGGTCATGGAGAGATTTCCATTTTTGAGGTATAAGACTGTCTGTGCATATCATCAGACCATATAACCACTGCTTTTGTAATAAGCAGCAATGAGTTATTGTTTTTTTGTAAAAAAGAAAAACAGCAGAAAGTTTGGATCTGTTTTTAGGGTTCAGGCAAAAAATAAAAGCAGCAAGATGAGTGTTACTGACCGATACCAGACCAATTAGAGGAATAATAAGGCCCGACATTGCCAGCACAGATTGTTTCTGGAACATCCTATATGTGCCAATATATTCTAACCTGGAATGAATTACCATGATTAGAAAAATCAGACGTTGGTTAGTTACTGCATTTTTATTTTCTTAAAATTATCACTTATTTTTAGAAAACAAATTCTACTTCAAATTTCTCTTTTCTTTGTCTCTTGACGAGTTTTTCAGCCTGCTTCGCTAACACTTGGGCTCATTCTGCACCCCTACCCTAACCCCAAATCACCCCCACCCCCTCTTACTCTACATTTATACTTCCGTAGCACTACCAACATATTCCTTTAACCAATACTATCAGTTCCCTCAGTAGGAAAACAATCAATACAGTTACTTCCAATAGTAACACCCACTTCAAGTTTACCACCCAAGACTCTCTCACAAATTGTTTTAATCCTTGCCTTCTATAACTATCAAATTACATCTCTATAACCAACCCACTACCCTCTTAACACTTTATTATCCTACTTTACAACAAAGATAAAACCCAAGTTAAAGAAGATGCCCATAACTCAGATTATTTTACTATTTCTCCTCACTCTACTAGACTTTATCACCAATTATCAAATCTACCTTCTTCAAATATTTAGGACTTCAACCAGTCCTCACAAAGAATATCAGTATCTACCCAGCCTGTCTTTCTCCATAACACCCTGTTTCTACAAATAAACCACAGCTGATTTATTTTTCTATAAATATCTTAAAACTAAGCATCCAAATTTACAATCACATATCAAACCAAGACCAAAATATAATAGGCCACACTTTTACCTTTGTAAAATATCATTTCAACGAATTACCAGAAATATTCACCCAAACCTTGGTCCCAATGTTCATAAAATCATCGCATCCACCCCCAAAATAAACCAGCTACCTAAAGAATCTCAGCAAAAAAAAAAAAAAAAAAAAAAAAAAAAAAAACAATCCAAGTCACCTTACTAAATATGAACCCAAGATGTATGTGCAATAAAATCCATGGCATACATGCTTATCCTGCCACATACCCTCCTGATGTAGTCATAGCGAATGAAACCTGGTTAAAATAAAGTATATGAGATCACCTCCCCATACGGTATACTCAGGCATTGCAGACAAAACAAGCATGCAGGTGGTGTAGCAATCAACTATAAAAATTCCCTAATCATTACCTTACTTCCATAGCAAATACCCAAAATTAACCATGCTGAACTACTTATAAGTTCCTAAAAATCCACAATAGGAAACCTATATGTTTAACAGCAATTTATATACCACCAGAGAATAACGTTGCTACTGCTGAAAGCATCCTGCATTGCATACCCCAACAAATTAACCATGGAACTATAATACTTGTAAACTTAAATATAGACTGGCAACTCATAAATTCCACTACCCCACTGAATCCATAAATGTGTACATCTTCAGACAATTAATAACCACACCTACTAGAATCAAAGAAACTTCCAACTCACCATAACATAGATAAACATATTATCTATAATAAAATACAAAATACAAGCAATTTCAGTGAAGATATTTTCAATGGAATACTAAAAAATATAACTGTAATGTACTTAGAACAATGCCACTAGATACTGCTGTAGAATACTTTAATAACGTACAGACCTTAAGTAATCTAGCAATGTAATAAAAGAGTAAAGTCTAACCCTGCACCATGGCTGACAAAAGAAACAAAAAAGCATGATAAAAAGGGATAAAGCCTTGAAGAGCTGGTATAAAAATAGAACTCAAAATGCCCTCCAGCATTTTAGACATCTTAGAAACCTTGAAAAACTCCATGTCAGACAGGATAAGCAAACATACTATACCAACCTACAAGACAAACATATAAATAACCCCAAAACTTTTTAGTCATCATTAAATAAACTACTCCACCCTGGCAAGACCACTCTTCCCTCTCCAAAACCAGACAATATGACAGACTCTATCCCCACACAGTTTAATTCTTAACTTATATAATCAACATTATCTCTCTTAGGCAATAACACACCTGCATCACTCACTTTAACCCTGTTCAATAAAAAACACCCACAGCTCCTTAGTTTTCATACAGTACCAACCTCATTCATAAGGAAGTTGCTTCTTAAACTGAAAACTACTTCTGTAGCTGTAGACCATCTACTATCAGACTACCTAAAAATAGCTGCAGAAGTCATAGCCTTCACTGTTTCCATACTAATTAATTGGTCCACAGCAGAAAGATATATACCATCACTGTGGAAAAAAAATCCTACATCATGCCACTGCACCAAGATGGCACATCTAAAGAGTTTAATAACTACAGACCAATAACAATTCTCTCCCACCTCAACAAAATATTAGAGAAATGCATCCATGTACAGCTAATGCAATACCTAACCTCAAAAACCTGGTCTCAGAAGCACAGCATGGCTTTAGGCCCCAGCACAGCACCACTACTGCTCTACTACATTTTATCAATATAATAAACTGACATAGAAATGATGATCTGCTTGTGCCCACCATGTTGTTAGACTTGTCAAAGGCATTTGATACTGACTCGCACCAGCAACTGCTTATTTGACTCGCCTCAATAAGACTTTCACAGTACTCCTTGTTATGGTTCCTTAGTTACATATCTGGAAGGCAGCAAGCCATTAAATCTCAACAAAATTATTCGTCCTTTGAACCATTTACAACATGCATCCCACAGGGCAATATCCTGGGTCTTCTACTATTTAATATATTTATTAATGACCTCCACTCATCATGCTAGTTTAGTTCAGTATGCAGATGCCTCAACATTAATATGTGTGGCCTCAACAATAAATGAGCTCCAAGACATTACCCCTAAAGTCTTTCTCCTCTATAGAAACCTGGCTGAAAGAATCAAACCTTCTACTAAACCCCAATAAAAGTAAGTTAATGCTTTTCACCTTAAAAAGTTGCCAAAAATCAAAACCAATCTTAATGTCAGCAAATAATACTGTCATTGAAACTGTAACTCATAGTAAAAGTCTAGGCGTTATAATAGATGATGACCTCATACAAAACCAGCATATACTGCACACCATTAAATCTACACACCAGAAACTAGGATTCCTGACAGATACTGCAAGAAAAACTCTAGCCACCACCTTCATACTGCCAACTCTCTTATCCTAGCAAACATAAACAATACTCAAAAAAAGAAACTTGCCTCCTGCTACAATAAAATAGCTAAATTTGCTACCAGCCTCCCTCATAGGACTTACCATTGTCTTAGCTTAAAATAATTATACTGGCTTGAACTGCACAACTGTCTAATATATTCACAACTGACTACAGCACACAAACTCATTCATCATCCAGAAAAATGGCCTGCATCACAACATTTATCACTACCCTACTGTTCAGCAAGGGACCTCCATTCTAGTAACAAATTCTTATTATTTACATATAAGTCAAATAATGTTGCAGGAGACTCGCTCTACTGCCACTGCATTACTAAACTCTGGAATAGTATCCCCATGCATATAAAACTCTCCAACAAAATTAAAAGTTTTAAACCACTGCTTAAACAACTTCTTAACCAGTCCTAGTCCTGCACATTCGCATCACAGGGTTAAAATGTTTTCACTGTACAATACTATCCAAATAACTATCTTTAAACCTAAATTCTCAACCTCTTACTGAAATGACAAAACAATTTTTATACATAACTGCTGCCTCTACAATCCATTAAGTTGCACATGTGCTTTCTGTTTAGTAACTTCCACCTCTGTAAAATCTTAGAATGCATATGTATAAATGTAATGACTGATTGTGTATAAATGCAAACAGAAATATAACTACTCTGTGTTTGACTAGAACTTAGTATTACCCAATGTAAGCAAATGGAGCTTTTTTCCTCAGGCCTACCCCAAAAATGGGTATTACTCAATTGGACTTTCCCAGTAAACAAAGACAAATATATTAATACATACATAAAATAAATCAGATTAAATTATGCAGAATATACAGTATTACCTGAGAAATGTGATGCCATTGTGTTGGGTTTATTTTGCAGTGTGTGTGTGTGTGTGTGTGTGTGTGTGTGTGTGTGTGTGTGTGTGTGTGTGTGTGTGTGTGTGTGTTAATACTGTCAGGAGTCAGTGTAGCCTTTGACTGAGGTCATCTTATCTGACTTCTTACAATGGTACTTGCTATAAATTATCCAAGTTTTGCTTGCACTATACCACAACTTCCTAACAGAAAATAGTGATGTATATCAGATAGTATTCATTTAAAAGCACAAAATTAATTGGCAGGGTTGCATAATGATGTGAGTTCACCTTAATTTCAAACTGAATACTTATGACATCGCATTCATGTTATGATTGCTTTAATGAAGTCATAAATAATATGTCAGTACTCTAATATTATGCAAGGAAGACACAGTTACTGATATAACAGTAGGTGTGTCTCTTTCAAGTTAGGCAGTTAATGTCCAGTTGCACGATTCTGAATGAAGTTACTGCATTTAGAGTATTGAAAGGAATGGTGTAGCTGTACTTTTTTAAGTCAAGAACAGAAGTGCTTTAATAATGTCTGCTGAGCTATCTCATTGATGGGAGGGATGGGTATGCATAACCAGTGTGCATGCTGAATGATTAGAATCATCTGTTAGAGAAGCTGGTGTGCCACTTGATAAAATTATTTGTATCTCTCTCTCTTGTCTGTGTGGTCATTACCAGGAGAATTGTAGCACCTTTAGAAAAACCCTAGCTCCCAGCAAATTATTACACTGCTCCCATTTACCCTTGTCCCTTCTAGAATGAATAGACATAAGAGTATTACCACTGGAGAAATGAATGGGACAAAGGAACATGTAGGAGGAAGGATTGATATCCACAGGGGATCAGGAGATAAAAGTAAACTAAGAAAAAAATGTTTATTTATAAACTGTTCTTTTCAGGCATTCCAAGTTGAACAGACTTTAGTTTTTCACATTATTGAGGTGAGCAATAGAGGCAAAGTATGAGTTCTGAGATTCCAAGTGCTCAATTAAAATGATTAAGGAAAGGTTGTATGTGATAAAATATGAGTCAAAAGAAAAGCCAAAGCTATATTACAAATCATAGTATGTATGAAGAGCAAAAGCATATGACAATTCATTATGGCAATAATGAAGACAAGGAAACTGTTAATGCAGTTAAAATGCAGGTATTATGTGTAGTGTTTTACTATAGGCACAAGAGCAAGCATTGTCCTTCTTTTATTGACTACTATAGGCATAAGAGCAAGTTTTGTCCTACTTTTACTAAATTCTGTATAACCTGTACTAAAAAACAATATATGTCCTTCTAATATGCAAAAGAAATACAATTGTAATTCAAATAATTGCATATTCTTAAATAGAAACATGAAAAGGTAGTTTTTCAAAGGTAAAGTAGAAGGTAAAATGTAATGCAATAAAGTCTGAAAATTACTTGGAAGCAGTGATGCAACAATAGGCATAATGTTTTAAGAAGGAAATTATGAGACTTAAGAAGAAGAATATTGATTTAGGCTAGCTGCCTGTACAGTGATTAACAATGTTTTTCTTGAAGATCATTTTACACCATTGTGGTATAAGACAACAGAACAGAGTGTTTAGGTTTTATTAAGAAAGAGGTTCCAGCCATCAAACTTGGTGAATAGCATGGAAGCTGTTGTAGAGAAAGACAAGATTCACATTTGTATTAAAATATAAGGTCTAAGTAGGCTGATTAATGGTAAGCAATTGATAATACATTATTTTAAATAAATGGTTTCAAGAATGTCAAATGCTAAATTTTTCTCAATACTAAATGTTAATCTTTTCTCAGTACTAGTTGCAAGCCAGGGTTTGTAACAGACAATGTCAGGAGAACAAAGTTACAAAGTATATAGATGTAATATACCGTTAGGAAGGAAGACATTCATTAGTGCTTTTGTTTGGCATTCCATCAGTTCTAGAAGTGAACTAAAAATCTGATACTCAGAAAAAATAGGCCTAGAAGATATTGTGAACATAAGGTAATTTAGAATCAGACACAATAAGGAAAATGCAATAAACATACATAGCAGATGAATTAATTTCAAGTTAAAACCAAATGCAAAATAAATGCAATAGGTCTGTAACACAATATTGTCTGAAACTTGATTCATAGGTTCATAGGTTCATAGGTTCATACTAGGCTATCTGCCCAAGGGCATTTATAAGCCTAGCCCATAGTTATGTGGCTTTCGCCACCCCTTTAGTTTGAATAAAAACTATGCCTATCATTTTGCTGTGCCTCTGTCAAGCAGTGACGCTGAAGTAATCCCTGGGGTATATCTGCAATCTCCCATCCATTGGTCAAGATTCCTCTTGAACAAGACCAGAGAGGTGCTCTGCCTCACATGTACCGGGATTTTGTTCCACAGCATAGGGAGTCTCTGGGTGATGAATCTGTCCCTCCAGCACGTTCTATTTATAACCGTGTCAAGGTTTAAGTCTCCCGCCCTTGTGGTTCTGAGGGATCTAGATTTTTTGAGGTGAAAAACTATTTTATTTTATTTTATTCACAAGATATACAATAGATTCTGCAAATGCTAATG
>NC_056735.1:1575196049-1575248549 GCF_019279795.1 Protopterus annectens | reverse complement strand
AAAACATAATAAACTTAGCAGGATAACGAAAGAAACTTAAGCAGAACATTATTTATAGTCAGAAATCAGAATATAGTTTTGCTAAGATGACTTCTAATTGAAATAGATAAAAAGATAGATAAAATAAATTAAAGATCAAACACCTATAAGTAACATCCACAATCCAAGAAATATGAAAAACTAACCAAGCAAAAATTAGCCTTTAATGTTTTCTTCACTGGACTTTTCTAACTTAACCGAATCATAGAGTTATTAAATTAAACAATGTAGTGCATGTGGAGCTATGACTACACTCCAAACACAGGAAAAAGACAGATGATTATGATCAGATCTCCATTCACAACTGAGTATTGTGCATTTGAGACATGGATGCCAAGAAATTCACCTCAAGAGTGATGGCTGACAGCTGTATCTTGGCATTAATGTTGGAAACATGGTAAAGGCTTTTGAACAGTTAATCAATTATAATTCTTTGTAGTGAATGGAGCTTTATCTGCTCAATGCACTACCAGTTACAGAAAAATGTATAGACATGCTTAGTGTTTTACCTGCTTTCAAAGCCTTTGAAAGTCAATAAAACACTTACTGCTGTCAAACAGAGTGGATGCAGAAGTTATATACTCCTTTGTAGAACTAACAGCTTTAAAAGCTGATAGACAC
This sequence comes from Protopterus annectens, assembly GCF_019279795.1. Taxonomy (NCBI): domain Eukaryota; kingdom Metazoa; phylum Chordata; order Ceratodontiformes; family Protopteridae; genus Protopterus; species Protopterus annectens. The sequence continues at coordinate 1,575,247,889 of NC_056735.1, read as the reverse complement.
TGTCCTGCTACACTTTTTGTTTATGAGTGGCAGATTGAAGTTCTAACAGCTTTAAAAACCTACTTTATCTTCTGCTGCTCTTTGCCGACTAGCTGTTATTCCCTAGCTCAAAATATCTTCTTTACAGTGCTTAGGCATACTTAACAAGCTTTTATTAAGCATCCTAAAGAGCTACTAATATCAGGTCCTATACAATGGATGTGAAAAATGCTTAACTAACTTATATTTTCTCATTTTTGGAATGTAATCACTGTGCCCCATGCACTACAAGTTTGTTAAGCACCTTTCTAATGTCAGAGATGTGCTTAAACTTATGTACCCTAAGTGCTGCTCAGGTTTGACAGTGCATAGTACCTGCTGTCAAAAAAGCAGCAAAACATGCACAGGGTGTGTGTGTGTGTGTGTGTGTGTGTGTGTGTGTGTGTGTGTGTGTGTGTGTTCTTAACAACAAATAAAAATGCATTACTTCTGACATTTTTCTCTTTGCTAGGGTTACTATTCACACATCACCCTAACAGTTATTCTTGAAAGTTATTGTCAGCAACAAGCAGAAAAATATAACTATATGTACCATTATTTGTCTATGGTTGTTATATCTGCATGGAGAGCAATGAACTGTTTTGTACTTGATAATCTATAGATATGTGTAATTCTCTCTCAAACTGTGTTTAGTTTATTGGTGGCAATGAACCTAACTGACATGACTATATGCACTACTGTTTGCTGTCGGTCATTGTGAGTGTATGTGTGAGGGGTTTGTTTGCACCAACCTCACTTTTGTTACTATGAGGACACCTCCATGAATCAGTCAGGGTTCCATACTCACTGCAGCATGGTAGTCAATATTTTTTCTCAGCTGCTAAGCAATTTGGTTTGCAATTATCACTGCAGCTATGACTTTTCAGGTTGATAGGGTGTGGCTTGCAGGCTTCATGTGTGAAATGCCAGAGCTTTATTTGTTTAGGCTCGTTAGTCATTTAGATTTCCTATCACTGTTGTCACCATTTTTTTTCTGGTGGTGGATAGTATCACGATACCTTGGATATAAGCAGAAATTACAGTGGACATTGTTGTCTACTGCTGGTCCTTCACACACGTGTTCCACCATCATGCACTGTGATTATCTGGAAACATGTAGCACCATTCATGTTGATGCTAGATGCAAGTCAAAATGCAATACTACTGCACCTAACATTTGCACTGGATGATTGTGTGTGGTGGGAAATTATGGTGGTCACTCTTGCTTCCTTAATTGTTTAATATTACTGTAAGTATATCATGTGGCAGTGATAAAATGCATTTTATTCTGATGATCTGTAATATGTGATGCAAGAGATGTCAATGTGCTTGGTTGTGAAGGTACAAGAGCATGAGCTACCTCTGAATCAAACCTAGGGCTATTGTGGGGTCACAATTCTGCACTGTATGGTACACATAGAGAGTGAACATGGCTGGATTATGCTCAATGAAATGGGGTTTTTTTTGCCTTTTTATGTGGCTTTGCAACAAGCCCCTTCTACCTGTTTGTCTGTGCTGTGTGACCAGTTGGCTGTATCCCACTATGACACATGAAGAAACAACAAATAGTCACTGCCATCATCCCCAGCAGTCTATGCAAGTGTCAAGACTTTAATCTAGCTGTGGTCTTTTGGGATGCAAGAAGAGCTTTATGCATCTGTTTATTTAGTTATTTAGAATTTGGGAGTTATTAGCACAACTTGTGTGCAGTTGCCATGCAGTAGTGTATATAGTAACCACTTCATTAGCTAAAACAGATTACAGTGGGTGTTACTGTGCTCCTTTGCTTGACTTAGTAATAGTTAACTGCCTCTGATCTTCTTAGCAACAAGCTAAACACATTTACATTGCACTAATGGACACAGGCTGAACTATCTTACTACAGACAGTATTGTTAGAATTTACGTATCTGGTGCTGAAAAGGGAACTCTTAATATGTTCTTTGTTAGTCAGCTATGTTCAGTCACTTATACTTAGTATTGTCACAGTCCAAAGTGACACATATCAGTGTCCATTATTCATGTTTGTTGTATGTCCTATGTATTTATTTATTTATTTCTTCATTCGTTTGCTGTGGTTGTGCACAATACATTCATAGTGTGCATTGTAGACATCAGGGGATTATCACTACTAAACAATTTATAACCTGTGGTTATGCAAGGCATGAGATCTGACCAACTGCCATGATTGCATTACAAGCATCCCTGATTTACAAAGATTGCTCTCAGTGAGACATCATTCACTGCAAGAAAGAATATCACTGATGAGTATCTGTGCATTATGACTATTTATTATGTCTACCTTTGTCATGGGATCTTGAACTGTTTGAGTAGGGACATGATGAAGGTGTAGGGAGCGACATATAATCAGATCTGAATGCTCTGAACTTCCGTGAGAAAAACAGCAATTTTGAGTATTTATCTTGCTGGATTTTGTTGGGGTGACCACAGTGGTGCAGCAGTTAGCATTGCCGCCTCACAGCAAGAGGTTCTCCGGTTCGATCCTCGGCTGGGGTGCCTTCTGTGCGGAGTCTGCATGTCCTCCCTGTGGTCGCGTGGGTTTCCTCTGGGTGCTCTGGTTTCCTCCCTCATCCCAAAGGCATACTGTAGGTGGATTGGACACACTAAATTGGCCCTAGGTGTGTGTGCCTTCTGTGGAAGGTTGGGCACTGGGCTGGCAACTCGACACTGTAAAGCTCCACTGCCAATCATGAGTGGACAGTGATCCGCTGTGGCAACCCCTAACTGGGAAAAAGCCGAAAGAAGAAGAAGATCTTGCTGGATTTTGTTGTAAGGTAACAAACAGTATTAGTTATGAGGATGTTAATGTACCCTTGGTGGTAGCAAACAATTTACTTTCCTGTGATGAAGAGTATGTCATTCCATTGTTGCATGATGGCACAGTGGTACTCAGTAGCAGTTTTACATTTACTGCATTATTACATACTCTCTTCTGTTTTTCTTTTTTTTTTTTTTATTCTCTCATACTTATAATCTGTAAACCTCATTATATTCAAAAATCTCCAACCATAACTATTAGTACACACCAGGTGCAGAATATACTAAAAGTTCATGGTGGCCTTACAGTGTACAAAACAAAAAGTTAACGTGGAAGCCTGTGGCATCACACATTGTCTGACTATTGGTCAGACATCCAATCCTCAGAATGAATTAAGTCCTCTATTACTACTGTAGCCTTCAGGCTACCCAGGCCAAGGAAATGATTGGCATGTCATTCTGCAGTCAGAGTACGTGACTAACTCTGCACTGTGCTATTTGAACTGATAGTACAGAAAATGAGCAGAAATTCTGCTTAGATGAAGGCTGCCTGTAAAATAAAAACACCACAGAGCAATGTTACAGCTAAGTCCATCAGAGTATAACTGGGAACAAACCATATGCATGTGTTTTATAATACTTTTTGACTTTTGTCACTACTGTAATCCTGATCCCTAGTCATTGGTCACTTCATGCTACATGAAGTATAAACTGCATTGTGAAGTGTCTCTCATTGGGAAAGTGGTGGGATTCAAGGTCAGACTGTACTTTTGGCAGCTTATGCTGGGAAGCATAAGAAATAGAAAACACAGAAATGAGGCATGACAGGCAAAAAACAGCTATGTCTGTGAATTTCAGTATGTGCAGGCACTGGATAGGGATTCAGGACAGGGTATGACTCAATATGTTGTGATGGACTAGAAAAGTATCTGCATGGTAGACATCACCATCTGTCTTTTAGCGACTACTTTTCTTCCCTAAAACTGTCCCGGCACTTTTTTCCAGAATCTAATGTACAGCTTTGGCACAGCATGAATGAATGTCTCTGGATAGCAAGCAACCTCAACAAACATACCATGTAAAAGCATAAATGTGGTACTTATACGGAAATGCATTGTGATGTCATGCTTGTAAGTGACTGGAAGGACAACAAGCCAATATTTCTTATGTCTGTAAATATAGAATGTACAATATCGCCAACTGTATAACAAGGTAATGTTGATATGATTTCATTTTTGCATTCCACACCCTGAAGTTGTATTAAGCTACAAGTGAATAAAATGAGTCAACATAGTAGGAGAACTGAGACACTGTATCCTTAGAGAAAAGATAGAAATGCTTAACATACATAATTTGATTCCTGTAGGATGTGAGACTGGTCAGCGTTTTCATTCCATTTCATAATAGTGTTCTTCATATTGCTGTATCGTACAGCAGTAAAGTTCCATGTACATTACAGTTGCAGTTCTGAAAATGCTTTTCTAACAGCTTCTCAAAGGGTATGGGAGAGAAAGACGTGCATTTCAGTGTTCATTATTTGTATCTGTGCCTGTCTTACTGCAAACTAAGCAGCAAATATGGGCCTGCAATGTAGACTGCAATGAAGATCAGGAAGGATAACTCTCATATATCCACAGGATCCTAGTGTATGTGCACTGAATACAGTCTACACTTGTGTGCATTGAATGTTCTGTTTAAGCATTATGGTGGTGGTGGTTTGCTAAGTACCACTTTGCTAAGTCATCTGGCAGGACAATTTCCTTGGATCATCATTCACAATACTGAGATGTCTCAATGAAAAGTTTGGTATTGATCTGTGTCCTGCATCTACCTCTTGCAACTGTCCATATCACTTACTCCATTCCTCTACTGCCTTTCGCCAAATATGTATGACTGACTTACTTTATACTTCCCCATGGCTGGGTGCATTGCTGATCCTACACTTGTGTTCAGCAATACTCATGATTACTGACTTTTTTTAGCAAGTGAAATGGACATCACTGTTGAAGACGTAGCACAGGGCCACTTGTTAGTAGAACACGAACAAGCTTTTAATCTTGAAAGAAGGACATTTGTTATTTATTTATTTACTTACTTACTTACTTATTTGTGTTACTTTTGTACTAAACATTGTGTACATGAATACCCAGGAACTGACAAACTAATGGAGTTTTTTTAATTGTTCGATAAAGCTTGACGAACGCAGAAATTTATAGGAGCGATATCACACATTTGATTGACAAGGGTTACATGAATTTGCATTGAAAATGAAACAGTCTTGAAATGCCCTCAAAATAAAACTGGGATCCATAAGTGGATTGAAATAGTTTTTTGCCAGTTTTTTTGTAACTCGTGTTTTGAAATATAAGAACTAATTTGAAGTGTTATTTCTCTTTTTGCAAAAATACCATATAAAGTAAGGCTGAAAGTATTATTATGTGATATAAAACCATCATATGTCATATGATCTTTCATTGCTAGACATAAGCTTGGAAACATCAGTGGTACAGACGTCAAGCACATTAATGGAGTTCACAGTTATGGCACAGGTAACAAACAATATCCACTCTGTCTCTGCAATACTCACCTTCAAACACTGTGTAACCAAATGTCCCATTTTCCTGGAACATTATATTTATGTGTAAGTATTATTCCAAGTATTAGACTGACTTGGGTGCATCATGACACTATTATAAAAATGGAAATTTCAAATGCTTCCTATGTAAAGTACTTTTAATTTTGAACTGGTGATTTTTCCTAAGATGTTCTGCATGCTTCAAGCTATTTCCATTTGTATTCTTCCATTTCTACCTGCCATACTGAAAAATATGTGTGCCTATTATATCATCGAAAATTGAAAGGCATTTTGAATGGTATTTTGTCGAACATGCCATTCGTCTAACTATTCTTACTGAAATCGCATTACACTAGGAATCAGGAAATTTGCCCTTTCCGCACTGCAGTGCAATCTCAGAGTTGGTATACATAATTAAGGGGGGGGGCTCGATGAATGGAGGTTCAATGAACCGCATTTCAGATGAAATGCCGTTCATTAAAGTGATGGTTCAACAATGTATTATAGACCCGAAAAATACACTTAAATTGTATATTATTTATTTATTTATTTATCTGTCTTTGTATACTGGGAAAGTCCAACAGGGTAATACCCCTTGTTAGTGGAGGCCTGGGGTGAAAATCTCCATTTGCTTACATTGCAATATACTAAGTTCCAGTTAAACACAGAGTAGTTACATTTTTATTTACACTTATACACAAACAGTTGTTGCATTTATACATTCTAAGATTTTACAGAGGTGGAAATTACTAAAGAGGAAAGCCCACATGCCTCTTAATGAATTGTACAGGCAGCAGTTATGTGTAAAAATTATTTTGTCATTTCAGCAAGAGGTTGAGTGTATTCTGTTTAAGGAGAATATTTGGAGAGTATCATACGGTGAACATAAAGTCTCAGCCTTGAGATGAGCATTTGCAGGACTAGGATTGTTTAAGATGTTATTAAATATTAGCAAAACAGACCAAGAAAAATTCTCCTTAGCATTGTTACATATTCCCTATCTATACTGGCTTTGGGTTTCAAGATCTGAAATTGTATATACAGGAAATCATAATATAAAAAATATTGCAGTTTGCAGTTTCATTGCATGGTTTTCACTTGAAGAAATTTTGTTTCAACTTATTTCACAATGTAAATTCATTAATTCACGTCCTATGAATGTCTGTTTCCATTAGTATACTCAGTAAGCAATAAACATATAAAAGTGGTTGAAAATGCCCAAAAGTTGCTAATAACCTATAGAAAGGCATCGGAAACCAGCTGATCCACTCAATAGAAGTTTAATCCAAAATGCACACGAACACAGTGGTTTAAAAACAAAAAGCAAAAAGCACATCAAGCACATAAACGTTGTAAAAACAGTTCCCCTTACATTTTCGTCTTACAAACTTCATCAGGTAGGCATGTGCTGTCCCAAAGGCCATGTTAAATACATTTTCAAATGGAAATTAACCAATACGAAGCATTGATCAATTAAACAATTAACAATGAAAGTTCAATTTAAATGAATTAAAATACAGAATGTATGAGATGAAAGAAATAAAACCTGTAACATGAAATCAGTCTTAAAACTTTTATAATATAAAATGCATCAAGTAGGGAGTATTGAGTAAACTGTCTACATAAAATACTCATGTTATAAAACAATAAATATTTTATAATTTTTTTTTTATAAAAAACATAAAACCATGTAAAAAATGGTAAAACAAGGTAGCATGGAATAGTACAATCTAGTGGAAAAAGCAAGAATGATTACATGAATAAATAAACTGACTATAAAATAAATACATATTTATATAAATGTTGTTCTATAATTAATTTAATGTAATAATTGTCGTTATACTGTTGTGGTTTATAATTTAGCAGACCTGAGTTTCAGAACTGGTTTTAAAGATACCATGTCATTTAACTCTGGATGGTTACTGGCATCCAACACCAATTGCCAGTATAACTCCCTGTATTCAAGCCGGGTCTCCCAGGGTCCTCCCCTGGAGTCAGTGGGTACAACTTCTATCACAAAGAATTTAAACACAGAATTTGCACATACTTGTGAGTGTTTGAACAGACCATTGCTATCATTTTTCTTTCTTATATAGTACCCATGCTCATATATGCTTTGTTTTAACTTTCTCTCTGTCTTACCCACATAAAAAGAATCACATAACCTGCACAGGGCAATATAAACAACACCTGTGGTACTGCAATTTTCAAATCCTTTAGTCACAATATGTTTGTTTCTACATTTTAAAAACAGGACCTCTCCATTCTAGATCTTACAACATATAGGGCAGTTTCCACACTTGTGTGTTCCTTTCTTGCTACTCAAACAAGTGCCATAGTTTTGGTTGTGTGAACATTCTTCTAGTATATTTTTGATGTTACAGCCTTTTTTATATACATATTTAAATGGTTTCTCAAATATGCAGTTTAAATCTGATAACCTGGCAAACCTGTTCCATTCATTATTTATCACACTTTTCACTAAATTAGTTTCACCACTATAAGTAATGACTAGGGCAGATGGAAATTTACCCCAGTCATCATCACCATCACCATTAAATTGTTATGGTTCAAAGAATTTTTAGCTGAGAGTCACACTATTCCCTTCAAAGTATTTCATAATTGCATAATTTTGATGGACTTGGTCCTGAAGAATAACTTTATATTCTTTCAGAGTGAGTATTTTAAACAATTGAAGGGAGTAGCAATGGGGGCACATTGTGCCCCCATTTATGCAAACATTATTCTTTTATATTGGGTGAATAAATACATTTTTACTTCAGACTTTAAAAGTCACTGGAACCTTTATGGACGCTTTCTTGATGATATATGTCTGTTTTGGAAAAACTCAGAAAACAAATTTCTAGAATTTCTGGAATACATTACCAATACTACCCATTTTTTTTTTACATTTTACATATCAAATAAGCAATACTGAGTTGGTTTACTTGGATGTCAATATACAGAGGTTTGGCAATGACTTTAAATCTAGGATACATAGGAAACAGACGTTTTCTAATTCCTATTTACATTACACTAGCGCCCACCCCCCACATCAGAAAAGAGAGGTAATAAAAGGTCAGTTGGTGAGGGCTAGTAGAATGACCTCTGATTATCAGGATTTTCAGAATGAGTGTAAATACATTATGGAAATGTTTAAGGCTAGAGGTTATCCTGGTGATTTATTATCTGAGGTTTACACAGAAGTCATAGAGGCCAGGGCTCACAGATTTGCTCCCATCTTGGGTAAAACTCTGCCTTCTTTGGATATGGCCACATTTAATTGTGATGGTGATGATGACCGGGGTAAATTTCCATCTGCCCTAGTCATTACTTATAGTAGTGAAACTAATTTAGTGAAAAGGATAATAAATAATGAATGGAACAGGTCTGCCTGGTTATCAGATTTAAACTGCATATTTGAGAAACCACTTAAATATGTATATAAAAAAGGCTGTAACATCAAAAATACTAGAAGGATGTTCACACAACCAAAACTATGGCACTTGTTAGAGTAGCAATAAAGGAACACACAAGTGTGGAAACTGCCCTCAGTGTTGTAAGATCTGGAACGGAGAGGTCCTGTTTTTAAAATGTAGAAACAAACATATTGTGACTAAAGGGCTTGCAAATTGCAGTACCACAGGTGTTGTTTATATTGTTCTGTGTGGGTTATGTGATTCTTTTTATGTGGGTAAGACAGAGAGAAAGTTAAAACAAAGAATATATGAGCATGGGTACTTTATAAGAATGGAAAAAATGATAACACTGCCCTGTTCAAACACTCACAAGTATGTGCAAATGCTGAGTTTAAATTCTTTGTGATAGAAATTTTACCCACTGACCCCAGGGGAGGACCCTGGGAGACCTGGCTTGAATACAGGGAGTTATACTGACAATTTGTGTTGGATGCCAGTAGCCATCCAGGGTTAAATGACATGGTATCTTTAAAGCCAGTTCTGAAACTCAGGTCTGCTAAATTATAAACCACAACAGTATAATGGCAATTATTACATTAAATTAATTATAGAACAACATTTATATAAATATGTATTTATTTTATATAGTCAGTTAATTTATTTATACAATCATTCTTGCTTTTTCCACTAGATAGTGCTATTTCATGCTACCTTGTTTTACCATTTTTTACATGGTTTTATGCTTTTTATAAATTTTTTTTTATAAAATATTTATTGTTTTACAACATGAGTATTTTATGTGGACAATTCACACAATACACCCTACCAGATGCATTTTACATTACAACAGTTTTAAGACTGATTTCATGTTACAGGTTTTATTTCTTTCATCTCATACATTCTGTATTTTAATTCATTTAAATTGAACCTTCATTGTTAATTGTTTAATTGATCAATGCTTCTTATTGGTTAATTTCCATTTGAAAATGTATTCAACATGGCCTTTGGGACAGAACATGCCTATCTGATGAAGTTTGTAAGATGAAAATGTAAGGGGAACTGTTTTTACAAAGTTTATGTGCTTGATGTGCTTTGTGCTTTTAAACCACTGTGTTTGTGTGCATTTTGGATTAAACTTCTGTTGAGTGGACCAGCTGGTTTCCGGTGCCTTTCTACAAGCACTTACTGTTTTATCTGAATCCTCACAGAGCAACAACCATGCCTTTACTGTATGCACTCTCTATAACTGTCCATGTTATCAGATGTGTCTGTGTTTTGCCCACTTAGATTAAATACATTTTTCTTAATATTTCATTTCAAATATACATAAGCTCTCCACCATAAACTAATGCAAATGTTATCAGTGCAGGATGGGGTGAGGGATTAAGATATTTGTCTGATTGTTGTTTGCTAGACATTTAGGTACTATTAGTGGAATCGCAAATTATTCACTACTAGTTTAGTCTAGAAATAAATTAAAGCTTGCAAGCATGCATTGATTATATATTACTATATAAAATACAGCAAGCAAAAAGATTGAGAAAGCCAGAAAAAAAAACATTGGTTTATCTTATTTTCTAATAATGTTTTTAACAACTATATCATTCAGGGCATCTGGTTTAAATACAATATGAGTGCATGTATGTATGTACATTGTGTGTGTGTGTGTGTGTGTGTGTCTGTGTGTGTGTGTGTGTGTGTGTGTATGTACAGTATGTTTGCATGTGTGCATGCATATTCATGTCACAGTGTATGCTTCTCATAAGTCTTACCTTGGCAAGATGGATACATTCATGCTTGTTCTGCTTTGTCTGGTAATGGCAGCATATGGCTGTCCATGGATATTACAATGGATTTCAATGCATTTGGTTCTTTTATTGTCAACCTGCTGTGATTGTGATTTTTTTCAATAAACTCAGTGCTTATTATTGCACTGGACTCTCATATTTTAACCATTTGCTGCATTGCTGATGTTCTGACCTGTTGCAACTACGATTTACTCTCTATAAAACATTTATTCCCTGCCTTGCAACAGTTTCTACCTGTTAACTATGATACTATTTTGGCATTCTCTGTGGTGAGATTGCATTTGTATACTACTGTATGGTCTGATTGAGTGCTTGGTCTGTTTGGACTTTAAAACTTTCTGATCTGCACTTGGAACTGTTGCTTGGTACAATGCAATTTTGGGATTGTGTATAGGTGCCATCATTTCTGAGTTAGAAGAATAGCATGACTGCATTTGATGAACTCAGGGTCAATGAAGAAAATACATTTCCCTTAACTGAGCTTTCTTTCTCGAAACAATACACTGATAATATGGGAAATTCATCCAGTTCTGACACAGCTTTCTCACAACCTGCCATGGTTTAGTTGATTCTAAGCTCACTATAGTTTGCTGTGGAACACATCTGTCAACTAGCTTGGATTTGCTATATGGATTCATATTCTAGTCACGCCTAAGTGTTTGAGTGAACACAACCATGCCAGCATTTGGTTGCTGTGACTGGGACAATTATTCATGTAAAAAGATGGACATCCCAGCATTTAACATAATCAGTCTGTTGTACGGACTTGAAATTTAAGATTAACATTAAAGTTGTTGACTTTAAATAGAACTTAACTTTATTCTCATTACCAATATATGTATTTGTTTACTTTACTTATTTGTTACACATTTTGTGGTATTTTTACTGCATTTGCTGTCATTCCTCATCTCACTCTCAACCAATTGGTCCATTCATTCCCCCATCACTGGAGAGTAAAGGTGCCAACGTTATGGCAGCTATCAGGGAAAATTTAATATTTTCACTTCAGGTCTTTAACCCCACTACACACATACTATAGACTCCTAAAGTTTGTTGTGCAATGGGCATGAGGTTGAGGGCGTTTCATTCATTTCCATAAGATACATAAACCCTTAGGGCTCCCCTGACCTCCTTGAAGGTATCAGTCTTGAATGATCTCTAATTTCATTAGGATATTATAGTGACAATAAGTATTCTAACATATCAATCCTTAGTTATCTCTAATCTCCATTAGGGCATTGCATTGAAGATGAGTGATCATTTATGATGGCTAAAAGGAAAGCAAGCAATGCAAAGAATCAGAAAAAAAAGTTTATCTAGAAGAAGATAAGCAACCATTAATAATCAAAATATTTTATTTGCTTATACAGGCAGTTGGCAAAACCATCCCCCGGATTCACGAATCCTCCGTGTAAGACTTAATAAGTCTTACTTGGAGGCTGCAGTTGAACGGTATGACATCAGTGTGCCATGAATATGCATGAGGGCATGCTGACTCAACTGTAAGTCTTACACGGACCGTGTAAGAAAGCAGGGGGCGTGTCCAACTGCCGAGCAGTCTAAATGTCTACGCCCCTGCAAGTGATTGAAAAGTAAAAGCAAATACACAAGAGTGAGTCCGCTCAAATGTCATTGCACCCAACACCACACTCCCTGATATTGTAAACCCCCATCACAGTTATAAAAAGTAAAAAGTTAATTTTATTTTTTTAAATACCCGGAATAGCTGCCCGTATTTGCGTGTGTGTGCACGGGTGTGCCCATTGCTTAGCTAGAGTTAGCAATTCAGACATGGAAGAGCATAAGAAAGAATGTGTATGCAAATCACACCAAATAGCAATAGCGTAATGGTAGGACGTTCGCACAAAGAAGAGGCGTTCACAGTTCGAGTGCCACCACTCCCCTTCGTATATATTTTTAAATCAGTATATGAAATAATACCAGACAAAAATATGTGTAAATAGTAGTAAAATGCAGTGAAATGGCCAATGTAACAGTGAACAAAATAAATATTTTAAAAGATTCTGATATATAATTGCCTGCAGCTAAGCAGCACTTCACCCAGCACATTAGAGTTGCCCATAGTTTAATTACCGTTAACCCAGCGCAATAGAGTTGCCCATAGTTTAATAACGGTTAACCCAGCATAATAGAGGTGCCCATAGCGAAATAGCGCTTTAACCAGCGCAATCTGTTTGCGCGGACATGCGCACCGTGCCAACCAGGGCACCGTAGGGCACCGAGGAGCAACGTAGAGCAAAGTTGCTTAAATGCAGCCACACCCCCTAGCCTGTCTGGACAGTACGAAAATAAAATGAATGACAAGGTTCGAACCCAGGACTCTGTGCATCACAAGCAAAGTACAGAACCACTAAACCATGATAACTTAGGGAAAACAGCCACTGTTAACAGACATATACTTACTAATGGTAGTTTAATCATTACTAAGCAGGTCTCCAGTCAGCCGAGAATTTAAAAAAATGGCCAATAACAAAAAAGTGCAGGAAATGCGGCATATTTAAGCCCCATAGGCAGGAATACATGGCATAACTGATTGTAGCTCACATCTGCAGGTAGAATGGCTGGTGTTGGAGAGGGAACACGCTTCTGAGCGCAACGTTGGGGCATTGAGGAGTTGAAATACATGGTTTGGCTCCTTGTCCACTGTCATGAGTCAAGACTCCTGCAGGGCCAGTTCCAAGGGACGGAGTACAAGGCAGAAGCTTAGAACCGGTTAGCTCATGACCTCACCAGTGCCACAGGTGTTCCTCGGACTGGTGAGCAGGTCCGTCACCACCATGCAGACCTGAAGAGATGGAAGCAGGACTGCCTGAACCAATGGATACAGGAGGCCCGTGGGATGCAGAATGCCCCACAACTGAGTATTTAGCCATGGAATGCAGTATGTAAGAATTGATAATTGAGTATGTATAATGGATAGGTATGTCTCAATATCCCTTCATTTACTTTACAGCTGCAGGTGACCATGCTGCGAATCAGCAAGTCTATGCTGATAGGCTGCTAAGACTGCGCCACCAGGCAGGTTAGTGATCATTCTGCATATATTGTTGTATAAAATATGGGAGAGAGCATGAAAGAAAGTGTTGTAGTCCAATAATACAGCCATAAAATTGCCTGTATAAGTCCTCTGCATGTACTGTCAGATAAAAACATCAGAGAGGCAGAAAAAGAGTGTAGTAACGAATTAGAAAGGTAACATATGTCTGGTATACTACCTCTGCAGGCACTGTCATATAAAATAAGTGAGTGAGCCTGAAAAAAGAGTGTTCTAACCTATTAATAAAGGTAAAATATGTCTGGAACATGTCTGCCATATGCACCGTTAAAACAAATAAAGGAGTGAGCTTGTGGAAAAATGTGTAATGCCATTAATAAAGGTATAAAACCCGGAGTGTGTCTGTGTCACAGAGTTTGAAATATTGCTGTACCCTTGCATTATACAAATAGTACTGTTTGAAAAAGTGCTGGCAACCCAGAGTTGTGCAGTCCCATATAAAGTGGGTGATGGAAGTGCTAGTAGCTGTGAAGCATATATTCAGTCCGCAATAGTCAGTTACTGGCTGGCATGCATAAGTAAATCTGTCACACGTGTAGCTGTTAGTTTATCACCAGAAATGTGAGTGTTTGTCAAGAAATGCAGGGTTCTGTACAAATCGAAGTGAAAATGTCATGTGAAAACATCCCAGATATGTAGATAAAGAAAAAGAAATGCAATCAAGAAATATGTAGCAGTAACATCTGCATCCTGGACAGTTAGTATGTCAGATATAGGTCAGGCATATATTGGACTAGCCAAACCCATTACACAACCTAATGTATGGTGGCAAGTGTAATAATGCATGTAGGGGATAGACACCTGCAGTCACTAGGAATGTAGTATAGACTAAAAGGTAATTATAAGATGTTAACCGAGGTTTTTTTCTACACCCTACTGTATGTGCATAAACCATGCAATTCCACACCTCAATGGGTATGTGTAATCTTAAAATTTGTTGGGACATATGTCCTATTGTTCTATAAATATTTGCATTCACGTTGATGCATGTGCCCTGTTTAAACACCACAATCATGGTGGCCTGTTGCTACCAAACATCCCTGCATGCTGTTGGAATATCCACTGTGGTTCAATATATGCATGAGTTAAGCTTGCTGTTCAACTGTTGGAACCTTGGTGTGTTGGGTTAATGGGAATATTACCACATGCTGTTACAACTAATCTGGAATGCTGTTGTTTATGTTGTAATTAAACACACCTAATCACAGAACGTATGGGAAGGCCGGTCCCAGCGGACCCACCTGTCCCTCCTCAGCTGGCGAGTGCACCTGGCACCAGCAGGTCCGGTGCCCAGCCTGGGCTCCCCTCCTCCATTGGTCCTGTGCCACCTTTGGATGGAAGTGCTGCAGGGGATGGGGCTCGTCCACCCTGTGCAAGTGTGGGCGGAGAAGGGCCACCTGTCACCCTTCGAAGGGTCCGGGTTGTGGTGCGTAGGGAGATCCAGCGTTCAGTCGCTGATCCCCTACGCCAGCTCAAGGTGAGAGTGGCGCGTCTCATGGGTGAGCCTGCCCATCCTATGCAGCCCCCAGCACAGCCATCCTCAGGGCTGTGAAGGTGCAGTGGTGACTGCCCATGGGTGGGGATCCCAGTTCCACTGTTACCATCTGCGGGCTCATGGGCTTGCAATTTCCAAACATCCGACCCAGTCAATTGTGTTCACCCACCCCATGTGTCATACACCTCCCCTGTATGTGTCTTGTCTGTCTTGTCTGTTTACCTCCCCAGCCTACCTCCCTGGGCATACCTACTTCCTTTACCTCACTTCCCACTCTCACCTGAAAAAAAAAAGGGCAATCTGTACCCACAAAAAAATTATGCCCCATACATAGCTGCCCATTTTGCACACATGTCCATTGGACATGTAAACTGATAATTATAATTGGCAGTACAACATACTTTGTTGTTCTCACCCCTCTCCCAGGGGTGGAAGGTTTCAAATATCACTCCAAATTTATTGCATATGCACAGCTGTTGCTGGTTAAGAAATGGGCAGCTATGGACCTTCCCTACACCTGTCCTGCACATCTCGAGCTTGTTTACCTACTGTCTATCCCTCTTTGTGCCCCCTTTTTCACCACTTTCCTATCTCCCCATTTTCTTTTCTTTAAAAGAAATTAGCTCGGGGGGTATCGGGAGTAAGCACCTTTAAGCAGTAGTAAGCGAGTGTGCGCATGTGTGCGCTTAGCTAAGTGTCGCTAAGCATTGTGCAAACCCGCTTACAACTGCTTAAAAGTGCCTTAGTCACTCTACGGCAGGCCCTTGTTCTGCTCAGCAGAAAAAGAAAAAACCTCTGCCAGTCTCGAACCCCATACCATTGGCACAATAGACTGCATGAATTACCAATAAGCCACAGCAGATATGCAAATAACTGGGTTCTGAAATAAATATATCATGAATTACAATGAGGGAATGTAAATGGAAATCAGGAATGGTATAACACAAATCCTGTTTTGTGGGTCTTTACCAGCAGTTGTTGTGGAATTGCATGACATGACTGTGAAAGGAGAACCAGCCATCCTAGCAGTGAATAATGTTACAGTAGCACCTTACAAACACCACACAGTATCAGACCAGGAAAAATACTGGCCACAGGAATACAGTGCAATAACCACATTTGTATGGCAGTTAATTGTGTAAGTCAGAAATAAAGTACATACTCCCATGTATCCTGTGTTAGCATTTGGAGGGGTGAGTACATGTCTACACTGAGAAGTGTGTACTGGAAGCAGCAACATTCAGGTTTGAGTAAAACATGCATATAACTGGCTACAACCCTAGCTTCAGATAAGAGACATATACCAACCTTCTGACTGACACAACGGTGTCCAGAGCAAACAAGCATGGGCCTTACCTTGGACAGCTGAAAGGGCTACGCCTACCTAACCTAGCATTTTATAGCAGTGGGCTGCAATCACAGTGAGAGAGACCCGGACACAGACAGAGACAGAGACACAGCAGAGAGAGAAACTGAGACATAAACCGAAATAGAGGGGGGAAACCCAAAACAAACAACCAAAAAAAAAAAAAAAAACCTACAAAACCATAACACACGGAGCAGGGAAATACAAAGGTAAGGTATGTAACTCACATGTATGTGTTGGCATGTAGTAGATGTCCCTGAAGAGTACTCTACACACTGCAAATCATACATGTGTGGCAGCAGTACTATCTATCTGTATCCGCACATGTGCATAGGGCAAGGGACATACTGCAACTGTTAGTGAAGGGTGGACAGATATCTGTCATTGAAGGTTGATATGTGCATATATCTGTGAAGGTCTTAGTGTGTAGCCTAGAAAACAGCATGCAGTGCTGATATATGTCATGTAGTGGTTAAATGCTGTGGGACTGATTTGTCAGATCTGCTGTGTTACGGCCAGTGAGGCCTGCTAATGTTACATGGGCTGAGGACACCCATATGCATTCTGCACAACACTGTGCAATATAATCACATAACTGTACATCCCTCAACTGTTGCATAAGTGATATCCCCACCACAAAAGGTGGACTGGACATGTGCCTATATGTACATCCATGTGTATAGCAATGGATGTGTACATGTCTGTGTATAGATATGCATATATATAATATATATATATATATATATATATATATACATATATGTGTGTATATATATATATATATATATATATATATATATATATATATATATAAATATATATAGCCATATAGAGAGAGAGGGAGAGACAGAGTAACACAGGGTCATATGTACTGCAACAGGTGTGTGGTGACCAAGGCATGGACTGTAGACAAGTGTTGATACTGCAGTGCCATTCCTCCTTTCCAAAACACTGTAACCATTAACTATCACATAGGTAGAGATCTACCTAACAGTGAAGGTGTGATAAGGGAACATGGGACACAGGTGGACAGTAGCCTCCACTTTGATGAAGACAGTGCCACACTACACCTGTAATCAGTCTGTGTGTTATGTGTCATGACAACAGGTGTGTCATCTATAGAAATATAGGGCAGTGTTCCCCTCTACCCATCACAATGCCCTGTGTGGTATGTACCTCACATGACAACTACACCAGGTGAAAAGGCCACAGACATACCTCCCAAAGGGTAATACTGGCTGCAAACAGATGCCCTATGCAGACTGACTCACAAAACCGCATCTACACTGTATTGCATACTGGTCACACAGAGGTGACCTCTGCCGGACATACAGAGGTATGTCACACCCATAGCTGGATGACAACCACCATGGCAACATATCACAATCCTTCTGGGATACACGCTCTAAGGCCCTAAACCTTGTCAGCTCACTAAACAGCACATGCTGGAGGGATAGGTTCCCATCTCAGTGATATGCCATACACTGGAATAGACCACCTAGCAATAGCAAACAAGGCTCCTCCTTAGCAGTTGTCATAAATACCCCTGATGATTGTGTGGGAGATTGGTAATACACCCCAGGAAACACCTCTGTGGTTCTGGTTGGCAGGGGCAAGTAAAATCAAAGTACATGTGTGTCAAAGACCAGGGTAGCATATGGCTAGGCTGCTGTAGGCCCTAGGGCCAACAGCATATTACCTACCTATGACACTATGCACTCACTCATGTACTCAATGCAATACCTGCTTTGTGAGGTTGAATAAGTGTAACGCTGAATGTGTGCAAGGTCTGTAAAGGTGTGATAGTTTAGTATGAAGTTGTATCAGACATGGTAGTGTCTACCCTAGCTGTGAGGACAGCAAATGATGTGTAATGTACTGTTAGGCAGACATAGTAGTATGGAATATGATGTGACGTAGTTCCTTGTTGACGAATGTGGTGTCTCATTGTAGGCTAAAGCAATACATGTATGCTTAGTGAGTGGTACTGCTGGTGAATCCAACTCCAATATGAACTGTAGTACAACCAGAAGGTGTAGGCCTAAACAGCACAGTATGGTTTCTGTTCACATTCCTTGGAAACACTATCATCTGTGTTTCCTGTAGTCTGCACAGAGGACAAAACTCAGGCATAAGGGTGTGTAAGTAGTGGCACACAGTACTGTATGGTACACAGGCACTGCTCATCTGTGTTGGCATACAGTGGTGTGTTGTATGTTTGTCTGATGTGTGTGTAATCATGCCTGTACAATGGCTGCAATCATATGTGTGTTACAGGGTATACGTGTGTATCCAGCAACATATATACTCTGTTACAGCAGTATGCCACCTATAGTAACAACTGTACACATCTGTTAGGCAGGGCTACGGTATCAATGACTAGGGTGGTTGACTGGTACTACTGTACCTGTACTTTACATCCATTGAAATGGATGACATCTCTGTTCATGCATTGGTGTGATATACACCTCTGTCTTGAGGTTGTGCAATGTGTCACAAACAGTGAAACGGGTACTGTTGTATAGTGGTGTGATATATAGAGTGTGCCAGGCACTCTTAGTTAGTTGTGGCCTGAGAACCACTAAATGGTATTGAACGTGTGTAACCTCTGACAGACAATAGGATGGTATATATGTCAGTAAAGTGATATCTGTGGTTAAAGGTGTAAAGTGTGCCACAGGACTCGCTCACACATATTGTTCATATCTTTTTCAGCCAGATGGCCCACCAACGCAATCCATCATACACAGCGGATGAGGAAGAGGTGATACTACAAAGCCTATTGCAGCAGTACACGATGCTGTTCTCCAGAAGCAGCCAGCACCAGCAGGAGCGGACTGCACTGTGGCAGGAACTTGTTCGTCGGGTAAATGACATAGGCATGCATAACCGGACATATGAGCAGGTACACCATCACTGCAGTGATTTAATTAGACATGTCCAGTGGTGTGCATCTGATATCCAAAGACAACAGCATGCCACAGGTGGTGGGGTGGCCATTCATGCCCCCCTCACCAGAGTGGAGGAGCTTCTCCTAAGCATGGTGGCTCCTGGACAACAGCAACATCAACCTCTGACATGTGTTGTCATGGAGGCTGGAGCCACCCAGCACGTCCACCTGGAGCAAGCAGGTAACACGCCCTATCTGCAGATGACAGTTAACTGTATTGTTAGATTATGTCTACATGAGATGTGTACTGTGTGTTTATCAGTTCTGCTGCCTAGTGTTGTGCAATACTGATATTTCGAATAATATCTCTACACCTGTGACTGTTGACTGTTGTTATACTGCAGTTTAGCATACCCACTGTAGCAATGCCACAGTTGTGGCCGCTGACTAACTCTCTCATATTCTCATAGGTCCCTCTGGTGTGACAGCAGGGCAGCCGATCCATGCTGTTGAGTGTGTTATAACTGCAATGTTGGTAATGAAATATGCATGTCATAGGTGAGGTGTAGGCCATGTACACGTAACACACCTATGCATAATGCATGCCATGCATGTTTGCTGTAAGATGTTGCACAGCTCAGTAATGTCAGTAGCTGCCTCACTTGACATGCAATACACAGAGCATAAGACACAGTTGTGGCAACACCGTACTGCACATTGGATAGGCATCGTTGCAACACCTGTACACAACATAACACATTTATCATACACAGTACGCAGAGACATACTACATATAGCGTAACCACACACCCACTGTAAGGTCACACCTCAGTATCCCACATGTCATCTACACACACATGATGTACCTCAGGGGTAGAGGCCTATCATGGGGCTGTGCAACACTCTTCAACACATAACACAGACATGTTAGGCAATGCTCCCTATCGGGCACCTCATACACCCATGTACAAAGTGGCTGTGTAATAGTGAACATAGCCATGGCACTGCAGTTCAGGTACAGCATGCTAGGTGGTGGTCTGTCACACAGTAGTAGCCATGATTGACCACAAGTTGCATGATGATGATGATGATGGTGGCACATGGTAGTACACCCCATCCAGTTACAGTGACCACAGTACTACATATAGCGGTCTTTGCTTTGCACCTCATTGTTGTGTGTGTGCAGACATATGCACCTATACACAATATGCATAGCATGTTGTGTGTGCGCTTACATATGCCAGTATACACAATATGCACAGCTGTCACCATCTGTACAAAGAGTCACATATATGTCCTGGAATGTTATTGGGTGTATAGGTCTTATGACACACATTGGGTATGTTTGGTGTTTAATGTTGCAGCCGTGTAGCATGCCATGTCATGGCTGGCACCAACATATCTGCAATATGTCCCACACTCACCATAACCACTGTACAATGGCCATGTCGAGCACTGGGATTACTTCACGTCTACATGCACCACTCATCCCATGTCTGTACACTGCATGCATTTGCTACACCTGTGCCCACTATTATTCGCTATGGACACAGACACTGTAAGCAGACATGGCAATCTATGTGTCACACAGATAACACATGCAGCCATGGTATGTATACCATTGAGTGATGGTGCACAGGACATTGCAGAGCAGATAATACTTGTACAGCAATGTTGTGTCCATGTATACATTGTGTTCCAGGGTGTAGTCAGTCACTGAACAACTACACACATGCATCACAGCCATGTATAATGTCATTAAATAGGGCCATCAACACTTGCACTGCATGGTCTTGCGCAACACATATTCTGCATGCTGACATGTGTGAGGTGACTGTTTGCCCTGTGATACTGTCACCCACCTTCACCCACTATTGTGTATGTGTTGGATTGCTGGTGTGTGTGTGTGTGTGTGTGTGTGTGTGTGTGTGTGTGTGTGTGTGTGTGTGTGTGTGTGTGTGTGTGTGTATGTGCTGTGTTGAGCAGTGTATTTGTGTGCATGCATGCATGTGTGCATGTGCTCATGTGTGCATGTGTATGTGTGCATGTGTGCATGTGCTCATGTGTGCATGTGTGCATGTATGCATGTGTGCATGTGCTCATGTGTGCATGTGTGTATGTGTGCATGTGTGCTAACATCATGTACAGATTGTGAAGTGTGTTTCCTGTCTTCCTTCCACAGGTGCTGAGTTAGTGGTGTGTGAATGCAGCAGGGAACCTGATGTCACTGCCACTAATAGTGGAGATGATGAGACATGTATTGTGGTACAGGAAGGTCTGTCAGGGTCTGTCGTTGGTCCACCAATTGACAGTACACAGCGTTCTACCCCATCTATGTGCATACTCATACTGCCAATACATCCCTCATCACCAATGGCCTTAGCTGAGGGACAGCATACAGTCAGCATTGACCAGGAGAGTGTGGTACCCATGGCACCTGCATCCCCTCACAGCAGCCATAGCTGGATTACTGGAACGGTACCACATAGGTGGATGTCCAGGAGTTCTCACGGGAGCACCACTGGACGTATTGCCCCTGGCAGACGTGCCCCCAGAGGCAATACAACCTCCAGTATGTTCCAGGCTGTAATGCAGGCACAGGCACATATGGAATGGTAGACCCGACAGAGACTAAGGGCGCGGAGGGCCCATTACACTGCTATCAATGACAGCATCCGTGACCTTGCCGGTGCCATCCGGAATTACACCGAGGTCATTGACAGCAGTTGGAGGGAGACATTAGATGTCCTCCACAATGTGCTACCCATGAGCCAGGACCATGTGGGATGGATGGGAAGCCGATGTGGACGCATGCCAGCAACAGCATCAGCTGGCAGTCATCACAGATGGGCCATGGATCACAGCTACTCCCATAGTGGCAGTACCAGCCCCAGCAATGCTGGGGCTGGCCTGTCCATTGACCGTCCTACTAGACCACATGCACGTGGCACTGGCCAGTCCCAGCAGGGACATGGGTCCAGTCATCATACCTCTGCGTCTGATGATAGCACCCAGTCAGGGTTGGTACCCGATACTGCCAGTAGCACCCCTGCCAGGCACAGGTACCATGTCCGTGGCCAGAGACAGTGATCTGTATGGCCTAGCAGGTACAGTCTGTGGCTGTCCCACAAGCACCCATATATGGCAGCCACATGGTGGAGTTGTGTGCATGCAGACACACACACATTAACCAAACAACTAGGGATCACACATACACACACACATTACATCAACATTGGCCCATGCTGTACTGTTGTCCCTCACACACACACACACACACACACACACACACACACACACACACACACACACACACACACACACACACAGACATGTCGATTGGTTGGGTCAATGTCGGGCTCTGGCAAACCAACAACACACCCTGTGCATATAATGACACCTGTGCCACCTCCTGTCATCTGTCACATTGACGCAGGAATAGGCTAACATGGTTCTGATGCACAGGGTGACATTATAGCAGTGCAGCAATAGTAGCACATTGCCAACAGGAAAGTGTACTGATATCCTTGTAGGTATATCTGAGCAGGCATTATGCATCAAAGCTCTGATAGTCATTGTAGCATTGTTTACACCAGTGTTAGGTCTGAGTATTTATTGTCCACCCATGTGCCACTTGGCTGAAGTGTACAGTGTTGCCAGCATGTGTTAGTGAGTGGACGGTACGTGTGTGATGTGTGCATTACAAATTAGCAGGTGTACATCTGTGAACATGTTGTGTGCGCACTGTCTGCATGTACGTGCATAGTGGATACGTGGGATGTGCGACACACCCTGATGTACACATTGTTAACATCTCATGGTATCTTTCGATGGCCAGTATGCATTCTACTACAGATATGTACTAAGATGGGTACACATGTTTGTATGACATGGGTTGACACTATGCTGTGGGTGATACTGTTGATATCTGTCAATGATCTGCAGTCTGGTAGTATACACCACCTCAACAGCATGACTATAACCAATCAGTAGATGATGTCTTGACAAATGACACACAGTTGTAGGGAACTCAGTAACAGTTGGATCCTTCCGGTACTATACTATAACAGTAACCAGCGGTACTGACCACCACACATTCCTGGGACCACACCTGCGTGGCATATAGCCCTCTTAGGTACATGCAAACACACTAGGGATATGTCCATCCAGATCTGGAAATGCATGCATTGGCCTACACTGCATTCCCTGGATGGGATGCATATCCTACACAAGGGTATCATACAGACAGATACCTGTTGCCCAATACATGCTGTATAGTCGTAAGCCAACTATGGCATAGTCACGCACATTTACTAGACATACTATCCCGACAGTACCACATAGGTGGTAGCCCTCAACATGTATGTTGGGTACCAATGTGTACAGACAGACACGTGTTATGTCATCTGTCCCTTGGTATCCACATATCCATAGGTATTGTGGGATCCATCGGTGTTTCACATAACACATTAGGGGCCTGCATGCATATCCACAGGGCTGTTGTACACCTATAATGGCTGTCCGTTACTGCCAGTCATTGTTGTGTATGAACATGTGTGACATATACCCCATGCAATTACCCTCACTCACAGTACTCTATAGTACGTGTCATGGCTGTGTGTGGCACAGATGACCTTGGCCACGGATCACTACAGTGGCCGGGCTTGTTGCATACATACATATGTGACCTATGATCTGAGAAGCAGCGGCACAATCTGTCGAAGGAAACAAATGTATTCATGTAGTATGCAGGCTTCACATCTATGTACTGATTGAGGTCACATGTACACATATTCATTTGCACGCAGATACCCGATGTGTGCAATACACATACTGTTTTAATCATATGTCATACCGTAGTAAAAGCAAAACCCACACTGCATTGACCACCTGTGGCACAGGCACACACTCAATGTTTGCAAGATTCAAATCCCTATCTAACTATGTTATGATACTAGAGAGATACGCATTAATACGGTGTGCTATATGCTTTCCTGGGTGGTTTTTGTTCTCTTGATATATTTGTAGGATGCTGACATCATCAGACATTCCAAAGAGGGATGTACCTCTTTTATTGTGTTTTCCCAGTCTCCAAAAAGGCTACTCGTCACAAAGGAAACCACACACACCGTCAGCGTTTGCAGGATTCAAACCCCTACCTAACTATGTTATGATATTAGAGAGATATGCATTAACAAAGCGCGCCATATGCTTTACTGGGTGGTTTCTGTTCACCTGATATATTTGTAGGATGCTGACATCATCAGCCATTCCAAAGAGGGATGTGCCTCTTTTAATGTGTTTTCCCAGTCTCAAAAAAGGCTACTTCTCTCAAAGGAAATCACACACATAAACACACCCCCACGCACACTGTCAGCGCTTGCAGGATTCAAGCCCCTACCTAACTATGTTGCGATACTAGAGAGATATGCATTAACACAGCATGCTATAGGCTTTACTGGGTAGTTTCTGTTCACCTTATATATTTGTAGGATGCTGACATCATCAGACATTCCATAGAGGGATGTGCCTCTTTTAATGTGTTTTCCCAGTCTCCAAAAAGGCTACTCCTCTCAAAGGAAATCACACACATACACACTCCCCCCACACACACACTAACAGCACTTGCAGGATTCAAACCCCTACCTAACTATGCTATAATACTAGAAAAATATGCATTAACACAGCATGCTATATGCTTTATTGGGTGGTTTCTGTTCTCCTGGTATATTTGTAGGATGCTGACATCATCAGACTGGACATGGGAATGTTTGTGCACTTTTTTTTTATGCAATCCCAGGAATGATCCATGTGGGTCAGCAGGTATGAACAGGTTGAACAGGACCCTGTGAGTCGCATCTTGTGTGATCTATCTGTGGACACATTGACATCCCTTCATATGTCAACACATATCTATGCACAGATTGTTGGTTTTGTGGATACGACATGTGTCTGTGATGTTGATGAAGAGTAATGCAAAGTCTATGTGGGACATGTGTAGCTCTGTTCAGTGATGTATGTCCTGGGTGGCTGCCTTGCAAACTGTGTAGCATGTTTAGGAACCATGATCTGCACATGAACATACCACAGTTGGTAGGGTTGTGTGTTTGTGAGCTTCCAATAGCTCTGTTTATGACTTCATCCATGATGCACTCCATGGCCTTCCAGATCAGACTTTATAGGCTTACTGGACTATATTTCCCATGGTGTGTTGTGCACCCACACTTGTGGGGAGTGCCATATGTTGCTGTAACACATTTGACAGTTCCAGACCCTGTGGAGTGGGTGAGGCTCAACAGACTGTTCAGGTGCAGGGTCTATTTGTTCTGTAGTGCATGCATGACACATATTGGGAAACATTGTAATCCAATTGCTGCCATGCTTTTGGCTTTGGGGGGAGCTGGTCAGCCATTCTACATGTGATATCTCCTGGTATGATGTCAGGGACTATCATCAGTGGGAGGTGGTTATGTATATATGGGCCTGTCTGACAGGATGTCGGCATTGTCAGTAAGGTACAGTTGGCCCTGACTCAGGACATATATGAGTGTACATTACTATTTATGACACAGCTGAAGGACATGTCATGATTCTCAGTCTGGACTCCTTCTCAGCTACTCTTTACAAAACACCAACAAACCTGAGCACTAATCCTGGTTATACTCATTTACACACTTAACACCCTACTGATCCTTTGTGATCAGGCTACAGAGTATGCCATCATAATATACTGGCATGTCCAGGGGTCAGTTTTGTGTGTACTCTCCAGTCCAGCTAGTGACTATTGTGGTTATGACACAATGTCACATCTGCCTCATGTACACAGACAACCCTCTCCTCCTCCCAACACACTCAGATATATGTGAGAGATGCAACAATACTGACATACAGGAGGCTGAGCTCTCTCGACCCATGACTGGCATGGTCTATCAGGTGGTGGAGGTGACCACACACACCACATATCAGTCTCACATACACCGATAGCGACAGCAATCAAATCACATTATCACACATACACATACTCGGAGGCTCTACATACACTCTGCCTAAGCAGCAGAGACCTCAAAAGCAAACACACAAACAACTGCTACCCCACTACAATACCCACATATCACATGGTTCACAATGTCAGTGTGGCACACAGTCACTGCTCTTCAGGCTAAACAACACACCTGATACACATGTAATGGGTGACACTTAATGTCAGACACACTGACGTCCCACTTACCAGGCCAAACAAGGGAATAGTCACTTAGAGCTGTCTCTCAGGTGCCAGGATCCGCCACATAACACATGCACTCAGGTCTCTCCAAAGCAAGTCCAGGACTGGCTCCATCATTGTCCATGCTGGTGCGTACAACCTCAGACGTTCCTCCCTGGACCACATGACATGATACATAGGGGAACTGTCTGATCATGTAGCCCAGGCCAGTATGACCCTGACCTTGTCTAGCATCTTACACTCACCAAGTATGATGTCTCAGTATACCAACAAACTGATCACGTTTAACAGTTGGCTAACATATTGGTGTTATTCAAAGGGGATACAGTGTCTGTCAGCCTAGGGTGGCATGCTCGACATGCCATGTAGCTTCCCTATGGATATCTTGCATCTGTCACCCTTGGACTTTTGAATACTGGCTAAGGCACTTGCTGCCACCATACTGCCTTATTTAAGCGGGGCTCAACAGACAGATCCACCTCCATAGACATTACAGAGTACATGACACTGAGGGTAATGCTGCTCAACACCAGATGTATTGCCCTCACATTGACCACACTCAGGAATCTCCTCAGTATGGAGAATAGCAATATCTGTGCACTAACAGACACATGGTTCAGGCTCCCACATGCACACCAGCATTACCAGGTTATATTTCGTACCATGCTTTCTGACCACATAACTCGGAATGGCCAGCACAAATAGGGGGAGTATCCATATACATCACAGATACACATACCACCGGGTTGGTAGCACTGCACGAAGAATCACAGACCATACATATGCACCTAACATTGTGCAAATCTGCCTTTTGGTTTGTTGCCTGCTACAGACCACACTCACAAACTCAGCAACCACACTCTTCTTTCCGGAGAACACTGGACAAAATGATGGTCTCCCCAAACACCATTATATTGGGTGACATCAAATACACACACATTGACTGGGGATAGTACTCAGGCCCCAACACCCTCGCCCAACAGTTGCTACAATTTGTAAACTCATATGCTATGACACATCCGGTCACCACACCCACAAGACGGGACAACATATTGGACATGATCATCACCAACATGGGGACTCTATGTTCTACACCTGCGATATACCCCTCATTGGTAAGGACAGAACATATTTTATCTCACTGGACATCCATATCCCATCCCCGCACTCATCCTGGGTAATCTTGGTGAACTTCCCAAAAGCAAACATCACACTTCTCCATACCACGGTGGTATCCTTCGGAGACCCTGGCTCAGTGGTAAGTATGGCTCAGACTGCTGAATCCTTTACATACACAGTCTATGGACACCTAGCGGACTGCATTATTCATGCTATCCAAAATAACACCTTGACTCACTACTCCAATGGCAGGGGACCTGTCTGGTGGACCCCGGCCATTAATACGCTATACAACAAAAGGAGGAAGCTACTACATGATAGAGCACAATCCCAGACAGGGAAGGCATCTGTGATCTGTACTAGCAGACAGCTACAATCACTCGTGTATTTATGTCAGGACCGCTTCTAATGGACAATTGCACCAGACACATTGGACACTCACAAGGCCTTCTTCAGTTAATTCAGGTACCTGGCTGGACACTCACTGATATGCTGTGTGTTACTGCATACTGACTGAACATACCCTGAACCCACAGACATTGCCAACATCCTGGCAAACAGGTTCAATGCAGATGTCTCCCCCCCCCAACCCCCTAAAGAGGTACTGTCCATCCCAACAGAGTGTAACCTCCCTGACATCACAAATAAACAGGTGAGTGCTGCCCTCCCCACAGCGGACAACACAGCATCAGTGGGACCAGACAGTGTCCTGGCCTGTGTTGTACACGGCCTTCATGACAGACGTATCCCTCACATGACATCACTGTTCGATATCAGGGTTACTGCAGGATTCGTACCCATGGAATGGCATACAGCGATAGTGGTCCCGCACCACTGAATACTGCCGTAACAGGCCACAGACAATATCGGCCTATAGGGCTAACTAGCCTGTTCTGTAAAGCTATGGAGTGTATTGTAATGGGACTCATGTACATAGACATGGGAAACCTACAGACACTGGGTCCTACATATAACAACATTGTTGTGGGCAGATCTTGCCTGTTGGACCTGTTTGTATTCTTTAAACAGTTAGCAGGTCCATCAGTGTTGGGACAGTTGTCCACACAGCCTGCCTGGACCTTGCACAACCCTTCAACACAATACACCACATGGCCATTATGCATAGGCTCACCGACATCAATATCAACACATATCTCACATGATGGATTGCTACCTGGATCAGGGATAGCACCCACATGCTCAGTGTTACAAGTGCCATGTCTGACTATACACCAGTTACACATGGCATCCCACAAGGCTCAGTCTTGGGACCTCTCTTGTTCAGTATATATTTGTGTGATGTACAGGCTATCACAGGAGGGATATGGCTGCCCATGTTCGCAGATGACTGCAAACTGGGTGCCATAATCAACTCTCCAGCTGGCACATGCATACTCATACAGGGTCTCAGAGATAGGATTACTGGTGCCTGAGCTATGGCCTACGGCTACATGCCATTAGTTGTATAGTCATCCCCTTTGAGAATGACAACATGCCCACACATTACCACATAGGTAGTAATCCATTACATATGGTAGTAGTTGTTATGGGTTGGGGACACAACTTGTTCGTACTCTCGCCTTTGACAATCACATTGCCAAAGTGGTTAGACAGTACTTCTACACAGCCCACCATATCCCACATGGTTTCACATGTTGATTACGTGTGGTCATTGTGCCCATATACTCATCACAACCATGCTTGGTTACTATGCCACATTTGGGTTGTACCTTACCCGACACCTGCAGCAACTGTAATGGCCACAAATGTTACTCATCAAGCAGATGTAGGGACTCACACGGATGCCCTGCACAGTTCAGATACAGTAACTCCAGCTCTACTCAGTCACTTACCACCTACACGGATGTGTTGTGTGCCTGTAGTTTAAGGCAATATCTGACCTAGAATTAATGGACATGCTCCACCTCAGGATATCCAACCCCCTTGGAGCTACACACTCCAGGGACATATACCTCAGCACAGATGTTGATAGGAAATGCTGGGGGGACAGATTATTATCCATAAGGGTCCAATCACTGCATAGTGTAGTCCCAGTTTTGCATAAGCAGAGCCACCCACTGACCACCTACAGGTGACATCTTGACAAGTGGATGGGTGATCGTATGTGTACCCATGGGATATCTTCTGGGTCCCTGCTAGACAGAGGCACAATACACTAAACATAAATGGGCTATCTTGTGTGACCTACTATTCACGGGCACAGTGTTCTGATTTGAATGGGTTGCAGCACAACACACTCTGGCTATGCTTGAACATGCCCTAGGGCAGATAGCCTAGTATCAACCTCTGAACCTATGACAATGTTCATGATGCACAATGTTTATTGCTGATACTGTTTGCAGGTTTTTATCATCTTTGCTTTCCCACTTTCTATGAACCGCTTAGGTATCTGCGGAACATATTTGATTATGACAGGGTTCCACTATATTATATATGTGTCTGTTGTCATATAAGTGTGTGCAAAGGGCAGATTGCTGGATAGTGAGAGGTTCCTGGGTTAACACATGCAACTGCCTGATATGTGTGGCCCACTGCTGTACTCCAACATGGCCTAAGTGTGTGAACATGCCCAGTTCAGACTGTCAGTGTTCTGTTGCCTGACATTTGTCTCATGTATTCGTGTGTGAGCGCCCAGTGTGACCTTTCTGTATGTTGCTGTCTGAGGTCCACTACATTTGTTGATGCATGTGTATATGTCTAATATTAACATTTGTACTGTGTGTGTTGAAAGTCAGGTTCTATTCTTATGCAGGCCTCACCTTTGTGTCATAACTCGACAGGGATTATGCTGTGCCTGCAGGGTTTCCATGGAATACTTTGCATAGACTTATCAACATTTCTTCATACAAGTTAACCACTGCAATACTGTCATGGTTTAGTGGTTCAGTACTATGATTATAGTGCACAGTATCCTGGGTTCGAGGACCATCACCGCTTATATTTTCATGCTGAGCAGACCAGACTGCTTAAGGGCCACTAGAGCAACTATGAGCATGTTAGGTTTTGTTCAGCTATGCCCTACTTAGACTCAGCTTGTCCAACATTGCTCAATATTAACCATCATTGCTGGACGTTGGCCAATATTACTCAACATTGACCACATTTGTACTAGTTGGTGTGTGCGATTTGGTTTACATATACTACATAGTGGTAAATGCTGTTTAGCACTGCTTTATATTGCTTAACACATGGCAATCATGCCTCAGGTGTTGATGGAGGGCTGCCTCTGTCGGATGCACATACTACACTCCCTATACATGTTTGACTGCAGGTAGTGTCAACGTAGGCATCCCTTTTACTATATGTGCAGGTCAGAGAGAGGTATCATTTCCAGAGTTCAAACTGAGCCAGTGTATGTGCTATGCATTGCCTCTTTGTCAAGGCCAAAGCACACTGGGCATGCCTCCTTCTGCCTACTGGGGCAGGCTCAGGTTGTTCCTCCTTCGAGTCACCCTCTGCCTGTGATGGCCTTGGCAATGGTGGGGGGCTGTTTGGCCCTGGCCTATGCTGGTCCTGCTGCAGCTGTTTTTGCAGGATCATATTATGTAGCATAGCACATACCATGACAATTTGGGTACATGTAGTTGATGAGCACTGCAAGGCTCCACCAGATGTGTCCAGGCACCGGAACCATGACTTGAGCAGCCCAAACACACGCTCGATTACATTTCGTGTTTGTGCGTGTGCCTCATTATGGCATTTCTGTTCAGGTGTGTGTGCGTTTCTGATGGGTGTCATCAGCCACGGCTCCAGTGCATAGCCAGCATCCCCCACTAGGTGTCCATGTGGGATGTCCCATTGGCAAATGTCTGGTACAGCTGCGTCAGATGCCAGATATGGAAATCATGGTAGCTTCCAGGGCAGCCAGCACACACATTCATTATTATGTCCTGGGCATCACACACAACCTGGCAGTTGATGGAGGGGAAGCCCTTGTGGTTAATGTAGGCCCTATACCGCTCACCAGCTGGTGCTTTGATGCGTATATGCATGCAGTCTATTGCACCCACTACCTCAGGGTATTCTGCTATTTGCTGGAAGAGATGCATATTGCTGGCCAATACCTCATGGGAATTGGGGAAATATACATGATCACCGACATGTGCTGACATGGCATCCGGGAACTGGTGCAGTACCCTGGATGCTGATGCCTGTGATATCCCCATCATAACACCAGTTGGTCTCTGGAAGGAACCTGTTGCTAATATTCTTAGGCCAACACATACCTTAGTTTCCACTGGGATGGGTTCCCCTCTGTTGGTTCTGTGTGTGAGGCATGGCCTGCACAGCTCAACAATTTGCTGCAAGAGGTCTCTGTCCACTCTATAGCGCTCCACTATCTTCAGATCATGTAGCCCCTGGTAGGTTACCCTGGGCCTGTACACTCTTCTCAATCTCCTCACTGTGGGTTGTCCAGCAGCACTTGCATCATCACCACCCACAGCATGTTGCATATGCCGCCTTATAACAGCAATGGCAGCCCCTAACATTTTTTGCCTCAGTACAGCGTTTTCAGTTTTCACTGCTATTAGCTTACTGCAATGTTGCAGTGTCTCTTGAGCGAAACATAATGAACTGTTGTTTGCAGTGTTTTAAGTGCTGAGCTGGGCTGTGCTAGTGTTCTGCCTGGGTAATTGCCTGATTCTGATTGTTTGCACCTGCTAGCTCTGCTAGTACTCCCTGGTAACTTCTCTACTATTTGGTGTGCTTCCTTTTTCCTTTCTGTTTCCTGAGGGGGAGTGCCGCGCACACAAGCTCAAACACGCGCACACCAGCTAACACACGCGCACACATGCTTACACAGACTAAAACCTGCTTATTCTTGTTAAAATGCGCGCACACCGGCACAAACGCGCTTACAACTGTTTACACAGCCTTACATATGCTTACTCAAGCTTACACACGCGCACACACGCTTACACGTGAGCACACTGTCTTACTCGGGTTTACTGGCGTGCACACACGCATGCATGCTCAGCAAGAAACATTGGTGTTATCCACGGCATACACCTTCCATTTCTTGACTTTACCTGGCCTACCTGTTGACACACCTCTTTCAATAATATGTAATTGTTGGCTGACACATGACACTTTGCTCCAATGAGCTTCACTCCTTTCATACATACCCCCTTGTGATGTCACCTATCTTCTACTCTGTTACTCCCCTTATCTTACTCCTACACTCCATTGACTGTGCTCATTTCCTATGTAAACTTGCGATTCACTATCCTAACTCTCATTTGCATAGGATTGCCTACTAATCCTTGGTTACATCTCTTAGACTGAGTTTCCCCCTTAGCAACCTCTACTCGGTGGCCATGTTGTCTTCAGCCTGCCATTCACTTGCATTGTAAATTCATTTTAGCTATAAAATCCATATTTGTGGATCTTAATTATTAATTTTCTGTTTTTTAGGGTGCAGGGCGTTTGTGCGGAGCTGTGCTATGGTTAAACCCCGGAGATCGGGATAAAAAAAAAAGTTATTTTATTTCTATTTTGAATCACTTTCCATTGCCAATGGCCATATTTTTGGCCATTGGCATGCTTCCTCCTGTAAATGCATGCTTTTTTGCAGCTGTCATGGCTCCATTTTGCTATTTGCAGAACCTTACTCAGTTATCAACTGAGTACATTTCTGCAAATAACACTACTCCTACTCGGACAGGTTTGGGTTTCCTGGATCGCAAATTTACCTCATTTGCATAGATTTCACCTGCAATTGAGGTAATTTGCATATCCAAGCCCCGCCCATGTAGGACTAGTTTAAGGAGCTCTGTTACACACCCCTACTGGCTCTTCCTGGGTCGCTCGGCGGACATGTTGGCTGCATGGAGTCTTACTCTACTCTTAGACTCCGTGCAAGCCTTTGTGAATCCGGCCCCATATCTTCAGTTTTATGAACAGCTTTGTAGGCCTCATCAGTATAACCATACATACCTAACAGAAGCTGTTCCAAAGAAGGCAACATAGTGCATGGTCTAAAATGGAAATCAATAAGCATAGTTTGAAGAGTTTCATATACATAGCTTGAAAAAAGAAGCTAGGCAAAAGAATATAAATAAAAAATGAATGAAAAAGTATATATGAACAGAAGTTCATAATTTGACACCACAGGTTAGACAGCTGAACAAAATCAGAAGCCTGAATCTTTTCATAGAAGGGCTACTGAAATAGGTCCCCTGGTAAATATGTGGATTTTAGAACAGGAAATGAGTTCTAGAATTCATGGATCATGCATAGGGCAGTTCTTACCAGAAAAGGTAAAATAAGGTAATGGGTAATTTGTGTGTGAAACCTATAGCATATTATTTGGGGAAATATCCAAACTAGCTCATTCATGTGTCCATCTCTGCTATAATACACCATATGTTGCATAAAATTATAGTATGATCTTTATAGCTTCTTGTTTGACTGCCACGAAAAACATAATTATTTATGTTGAACAGAATCACTCCCTAGAAAACTATTACCTTTTTAACTTCTAAGTGAAATGTTCAGTTTGTTTTTGGTCCTATTGAGATATTCCATACTTTGAATGTCTAATACATTTCACACAGTGTTTATTAGCAGTTTAACATACAAACTATTCTTTTTCTTTTTTATTCTGTGATACGAGAAGTTGCATTCATTATGTTGAACATTAATTTATATCTCTAGGCCACTGAAAGAAATAATTTATGGTATAGCAAATGGAATTTAATCTAAAGTTACTGGGAACATGTCCTGGTATTGTAGCAGTAATGTTATAATCACTGCTGCTACACCTGGGAAATATACATGAAGTCTGAATCTTTTATGAAAAGTGCACAACAATCTCTTTGTCTTCTTTCTTGAAAGCTCATTATTTGCAGACAACAACTGAAGCAGAGCTTTTAGTATCAGTCCAAAAAATCAGTCAACCAACTATAAAGGACCAAAATAGTTAAGTAACTAAGCAACAGTGTGAGCAAATTTGTGTCAAAGGTTTCAAAATGTTGATGAGTATTCTAGCATTTTCAACCCATTAGATGATCCATAAAAGTCAATAATGACTTCCACTAAGGCAGTGACCACTACATAATTAAAGATGAAAATAGATTAATTAACAGTAAATGTGAAATGAGATTTCAAGAGGTAACATTGCATTGCAATCAACCTTTGCAAGACCTTAATACAGCAAAGATCAGGCAACTGATAGATTGCAAAACTTTATTTTTTTATAGAATTGAAAAACAGCACTTCTTTAACACATATTTAAACAATAGATAGTTCTGTATCATATCAGTAAGCAATAAATTAAGACAAAGGATGTCACGTCACGCGGGATGCACATTAATATAATCAAGTATACAAAGTGTCATTGCACTTTAATATATTAACATCCAGCTTAATGAGTGTTGCAGTAATTTTTTGCAAAAGCATTAATATAAATTAACCTAAGAATTATTTCTATAGAATACTAGAGGTATAACCTCAAGTCAGGATCACTGTCACCATTACATTGTAGACATTAAAGTGATTTAGGGTTATGTGAAAGATATTAACAACATTCATTAAGCAAATGAACCTTTTTCCACTTTCTGTTACAGAACATAAAGAAAAGCCAAAATTCTACATAATTTCAGAAACATTGCTAAATTATAAAAAACACTAGACCATAGCTGCCTTGTGTCTCTCTATCTCTCTGTTTAATAATAGTTGTTGCTTTGCTAATCTGTTTTGAGTATTTCTTAAACTGCAATGCTTGTATCTGTATTTTTTTTTTAATGTTCTTTTCTTTTTTTCTTCTTCTTCTTTTACTATTTGTTCCACTGGTATTTGTTTTCAATTAATATAAGCCAGTGAAGGGTACCATCAGTCTATCATTACTCTTAATGCTATAACAAGAAATTGCTTACCTGTGTCTTACGTGCCTTACAATAAATAACAGTGACACATTGCATAATTATCTTTCATTTATGTACACAATGAAAGAATAATACAAAATAAATATGTTTTCTATTGAAGTGTCTTCTTCTTGTGTGTACAGTCTCATTATTCATTCAACTTGTACTGTATGTTTTTGTGATAGATTACTTTCAGTGTTAAGGGTATTTGTAAACAAACAGTGCATTGCATTAGGGAAAGTACGCTTTAACTGCTTATAAACATGAGTAGGGCAATTCAAAGACACATGTAACATGAACTTGTTAGTTGGAAAGATAACACTATATGCATTGTATGCAAATTACTGCATAATTAGATGTAACTCAGCATTAATGGACTAATGAGACCAGTGCATATGCAAATAATAAAACC
The DNA here is from genome assembly GCF_019279795.1 of Protopterus annectens. NCBI lineage: Eukaryota > Metazoa > Chordata > Ceratodontiformes > Protopteridae > Protopterus > Protopterus annectens. The sequence continues at coordinate 1,575,211,826 of NC_056735.1, read as the reverse complement.
AAACATGGCTGAATAATTCAGTAATGTATAAAATTGTGTGATGAGCTGCAGTGATAGCCAATTATCCAATATATGCAACATCTTTTCTTAGCAATCAAGTGTATCACGCGTGATAAGACAGCAGCAGCATTAATGAGTCAGCATGTGTTAGTGGTCACTTTGGAAGTCAATGTCTGCAATCCTGCATGCTACTGCCCTCCACATCCCAAAATAATTTATCAGTAGTTGACATGCAATTGTGTCCATGTCTGGCACAAAATTGATCGCTATCATGTGATCAGAGACATCATACATGAGTGAATAGTCAAGTGACATTCTCAGATGTGGCTGCATTTGGTGTGTATGTCTGGTGATCAATCTGTCCATGACCACCCTCCACTCAGCTGTCTTACACTGACTCATGACACATCTGTTCTCTAAGAACTTGTTACGTTTGCCCTGTCTTGGATTCTCTTGCCATGCTTTCATGTTGAGACTACAGCAGCATCTCAGTTTCTTGACTGATTGACTGATTGATTGATTTCCTTGGCTAACCAGGTAAATGAACTGGTCCTAAACACTGGATCATTTTCACTTATGACCTGGGTTGAATGGCAGCAGCAAACATACAGCAGTATATACACGAATGAAGACTAATGATATAAATACACTGTACTGAATTCGATACATACATAGCGATTAAATAAGCATATCATTTCTGCAAGTATAAACCTCCTAATTCATCAGAACAGTAAAAATAACATGATCTGAGAAACAGAACAAAAAGAAAGTAATCCTGATAAAGATTAAGAGGATGAAGGTGATGATGATGATGATGATGACTAAAATTATCCTAAGATTTGCCCTAATAAAATAAATGATTACATATTTTCAAAATTGTACCAGTAATTGTGAAATGAATAAGCAAGTTGTAAACAAATGAAAAAGTCTCTACTAGCCCCCTGAAGTTTATATACATAATAGAGTGATGCATTTTCTGATGTGGCTAAACCAGGAATCCTAGGACAACAGCTTGTATCCTTCTGTAAGGTGAGATTTTAGCAGTTTGCAAAATACTGCAAGACTGTCACTATTTAACATACTTTGTAGCAAAGCATTCACAATGATAAGGTCAATTTTACTAAATTATTTCTCTGTGCCAGTTAAGGTAAATAGAGGTCTTAGTAAATGGAAGCTCTCCTGGCTTCTCAGGTTGAAAGTGGAATTTCTGATACAGTGCATATTTCTAAAATGAACTCAATAATTGCCATTCATTTGTGTGAAGATGAGGATAGTAAGTAAGATATTCACCCTTGTCTCCATTGACATCCACTTATTTTTCTAAAAGGTAAAACAGTAATGATGATGAAAACTTGGTATCATATTCTCTGCAGTTTGACACATAGTTGTATTGTACAGAGAATGGAGTGCTATAATAGGAAAATCATAGTCAAGTCTTGCTGTCAGTACATTGCACTTGCCCCATTTGCTTCAAAGGATATAAGATGAGATATTCTTTATGAAACTGTCAGTTGGTTAAGGAATGTTTTAATTTGGTCTTCAGTGTGGTTGTTGTGACCATCTGCAACAGTTTCCCAAAACAATAAAAGACATTAAAATAAATATTGATGGTCTCTATCTGGGCAGTGGACGTTATTGGTGATGGAAATTTAATTTTTTGTTGCATTCTACCCCACCCTTTAGCAGATGGGATTTATCTGGTTGTGATCCCCCAACCCCCATGCTTTTTAGTTCTTTTCTAATACTATTACTGATCTCTCCATTTTATTACAGGTGTTCTCCAGTGTTGGCTTATTCTTTACTAACTATTTCAAACCTTGACATGCACTGCAGAGTTTAAATAATTTACATACACACTTTTCGTAATGCAAACTTTCATAGTCACAGGGGCATTTGTATTGCTGTACTATAACATGCCAGATATTTCAGTGTTGTATTTCTAAACTGAGCAAAATAATTTGCTGAGTAATTCACTTTGCTTGCTACTAATTTGCTTTACCTCTACTACAAGTATCCCTACAGCTTCAGAACCGTTTTAGACTAGCCCAGCTCATGATGAATGGCTATTATCTTTTACAGTGATATTGCCTTGTCCCTACCATTACTCCCTTCTCCACTCTTAACACCTATCTACAGAGCCAGATCCAACACTACATAACCTAGGCAGTTGTCAAGGGCCTGCTTTCTGAGAGGGGCTCCCTCTGGTCAGGGGCTGCCATAACATTTACTATTGTAATTAAAAAAATATACATGTGTTCTTTAAGGGTGTTCATCCCTGCACATACCTACTGTTGCTTGCTTCTTCTTTCCTGTGTTCTGGGCATGGAATTTAAATACAAATTGTTTCTACTGCCTAGACATGAAATTTAAACACATTTGCTGCTTCAAAATTAAGCATAGATGAACAAAATTCCATCCATCTGTAAGGAAAGTGTGTGTGTGTGTGTGTGTGTGTGTGTGTGTGTGTGTGTGTGTGTGTGTGTGTGTGTGTGTGTGTGTGTGTGTGCGTTTGTAATTCCCTAATTAGGGATGGCTGACTAGTTAATTTGCTCATGCTCAGACCATGTACCTTGGTAACAGGAGACAAGAGCGTGAATCTTCTGCATCATTAACCAGACTACTCAAAAATATGAGTTTAAGTGCATTTTTAAGTATATGTGTTTCAGCACATTTTCAAGGAATTGTGAGCTTCAATGCATTTTTAAGGAGATATGAGCTTCAAAGAAAGAGAAGTTTACTGCTGCTCATGCTAAGCCTGTTTTCAATGTGCAACTGTTTTGTTTAGCAAATGGTCATCACTGTTTGTACTACAGAATTTTAAAGTAGTATTAGTAGCACAGGAGAAAGCATAATTGTCTTCTGATACAGAAGACTATGGGTTCTACTTCCGCAGCATTTACATGGATTGCCATTACTGTGTTGTACTTGAAGGGGTAGGGTGCTGGCGATGCTACAGTCCTTATTGTGTCCTTCTTTGGATGAGATGCCTAGTAACTATGAACTGTTGTTGGTTTGCCATCCATTCCCTATTGCAATATTGCCAGCTTAACGCTTTTTTTTTATTTTAATGGAACATAGGCAATTTATTCTTTAAGGGCAGTAGGCAATGAATTTGTTGATGAAACACTGAAATATAAAGTTGTTTGATAGCAGCAACCTCTTCATTAGATACAGAGCTCTTCAATGTGGAATTATCCAGATGACTTTTACTTCTGTAGAGATTGTACATATTGACTGATATTGGTAGATTGTAATGACAGAAGTCTGAATATCCTTTTATGGTCGAAATGCTCTGATATGGGCAGTGTTATCATTATTGTTTCATATGGTTTGTTTCATTGCTTACTGGAAAAATGTTCAAAACTGCAAATTTAAAATGCTTTAAGAAGTGGTGTTGTATTATATAAGGAATATAATTTAATGCAATCAGGAAGATGAATCAAAGAACACATGCATAGATACATGGTCCTACAATGTCTGCAAGGGGCCTATAGTTTGAAAACACCCCAGCACTAAACTTTATCCACCACTGGCCAGATGCATTTTCTTTGAAAATGAGTTTCAATGCCATTTCAATGAATGAGAGTTTCAAGGGCACAGAAGTTTACTATTAATGCTAAGGCTGTTTTTATTGTGAAACTGTATCATTTTTTTTAGCAAATGTCTATTGGTGCTGTGCTATAAATGTTAAATAAAGTTTTAAATTAAATCCAAATATCTGCAATCATTGTAGAAGTTAAGATGACAATAGTATGCTTACTTAGAGGTTTGAACAGTTTTTATGGTATATTATAAATATCACTTATTTTTACGGATGAGTTCAGTAATTTTAATAAAGAGCTGATTTTAAATTTCTCACATTACTATTAATGTATGTAATTGGTTGCCCAATAGCAAATCCAGTTTGAGCATTGTCACAGTATATAAATGAGATGATTAGTTTGGTTTATTGTATCTGAAGAAGTGGCAAAACGAAAACGCAATTTTACCACTAGTAGTGTTCATTTTTGTTAAAATCGTGTGAATAAACTGTGTCCATCTACTTCGTCTCTTATTTGGTTGCTCGTTTGATTACAAGTTTTCAGTTTTTATGGTAACTGGAAAGAAATAGCAGCTAACCTCACTAAACTAGGTATAAATCCCTACCTCACAAGATGGGTTGCCAACTGACTCACTGATAGAATACACACTGTAAAAGTTGCAAACTCCAAATCTGACTTAAATCCAGTGACAAGTGGAGTACCACCACAGGGTTCAGTCCTGGGACCTCTCCTGTTTGGTACCTAACTCTGTGAAGTACAGGCTAACACAGAAGGCCTCTGGCTAATGACATTCACAGGTGACTGCAAACTAGGGGCCATAGTTTCATCCCCAAATGATGTAGACTTCCTACAGAAGGGCCTCACTGAGACAGATGCCTGGTGTCAGAGGCATGGCCTCAAGCTCAATGCCAAAACGTGCATTGTCATCCCCTTTGGTAAAAACTATGTACCCATGAACTGCCACATAAACGGCAGTCTACTTAATACCGAATGTGTGATAAGAGACCTTGGCACCCAGGTGGACAGTAGTCTCTCCTTTGATAATCACATCGCCACAGTAGTCAGGAAATCCTTCTATGTGGCACACCTCATCACAAAAGGGATCTCATCCAGGAAAAAAGAGATCATTGTTCCTCACTACTCGGCACTTATTAAACCCATTATAGAGTACAAAGCCCTTTTGGAATGTACCTCACAAGACATCTGCAGCAGCTGGAAAGGCTACAGAAGTACCTCACAAAGAGGATTACTGGCCTAAAACAGATGCCCTACACTGACCGTCTCAAAAAACTCTAGCTTTACTCTGTAGCATATTGCCTAGTCTGAGGAGATCTCTGCCTAACATATAAAGCTATGCTAAACTCAGAGCTGTTGGACATGCTACACCTTAAGAAATCCCAATCACTCCGAGCTACACACTCTAGGGGCCTAAACCTTGTCACCACAATAAACAGGACATGCTGAATGGATAGATTCCTGTCCCAGAGACTTCCTATACTCTGGAACAAGCTACCCATCTATGTCAAGCAAAGTTCCTCATTAGCACTCTTTAAGAAAAATCTGGATGAGCAGATGGGAAATAGGAAATACACGACGGGGATCACTTCTGTGGCTCTGCTTGACACAGTCACAGGAAATTAACTTTCTTTTTTTGACGTAAGCCAGGGAACCTTGTTGGCTAGGCTTACTTAGGCCTTTGGGTCAATAGCCTAGTACCTACCTATGAACCTATGATGGGACACTGGAATGAATCGGAGTTGGAGGTAGCCTTACCCATTACCCTGCCTAGATCCCCATTTGACCATGATCCATCTGTGCCTGTCTACTCTCTGTCCCTTTCTCCTCTAACTATGTTCATTGTGTGAAATATTGAGGTTGTATACATACATATTCTTCTCGTTTTTATTCTGTTTTGAATATAGTATCACTACATTTTTTCTTGATGTATTAATTGGTAGTTTTAAAGGTATGATTTGTAGTAGCTAGATAAAGTCAGAAAAATTAGATAAAGTCAGATTAGCATGTTATTGTATACATTCATTGAACTGTTCTTGCTTTTACAAATGCATTATTAATGTTGTTCTTCTTCTTTTGGCTTTTCCCGGTTAGGGGTCGCCACAGTGGAACTCCAGTCCGCTAATGATTGGCAGTAGATTTTTACAGTGCCAAGGTGCTAGCCCAATGCCCAACCTTCAACAAAGGCATGCCCATTCACGAATGTCTTTCAAACACCACTCGAACCGCGGGGAGGACATGCAGACTCCGCACAGAAGGTGCTGCAGCCGAGAATGTGTTATTAATACCTACCATAAATGATTTAAGCTGTTTAAAATTAGTATCATATCATTGCAGTGTCTCCTGTTTACTATGTCTGCCTTACTAATCAAAAAAGTGTGTGATCCAACCTGTTTAACATTAGAAGAATGGTATATTGAAATCTTTTTTTTCTAATATATTGACCTATCCTTTTTACTACAGCACCTCCCTATTTTCAATTCATCCTTTACTGTTTATTCCAAACCTTAACAGGTGCTGCTTTGATTGAATAATCTGCACACAATTTTGTTAACAAAAGCTCTCCTAGCTGCAGGCCTATTTGTATTTTCACACTATGTAACACTACCCCTCAGATTCAGCAAACTTCTGTGCAAGAATAGCTTATTCTTGCATGGAAGTGACCATTCCCATTCGGCATGGCAGTGTGCCATACAATTCATGAAGACGTGTTGCCATGCTGTAATACGGACACGGTTCTGTGTATGAGCACAGGGGGTGTGTCTGAGAGCAGTGCTCTCACAATACACATGAACCCCTGCACTCCATAATTGCTGTATGGCAATGTAAAGGTAGCAAGAGTGTCCGCGGACACCATTACCTCTCAACCTCACAAGAAATCTGGACAAAGGCATATAAAACAGGGCAAATGTGAGATATTGCTCTCACAAACTTATAGTCGATAGAATGACAGGCTTCGCATTAGCTTGAATGCCCCAAAGGGTACAAAGTGTAAAACTCAAATGTCTATCATTATTTATTAACTTCAGTCTATAATGCTTTGCCACTAATCTGCTAGAAAACCACAATCATATGAAAAATGGACCAAAAATATAAGGCAAAAATCTGGGCATTCTGTGAAAATCTGTACAGTTGAGAGGTAGGGCGGACACTGTTAGTGTCCAAGGAGCATACCTCTCAAATGCAAAGCCTGTCATGTCATCACCATTTGAAAAGCACAGCCCCCCATAGATAATGTTGCAGAAAGCAATGTGCATACCCCTACATTACAAAACTAATGCATAACAGTTTAATTTTTTTTCAGTCTAGAAAAAAATTTAAGCATAGCTGAGCGGGTGTGTGCATCACACAGCTCTTCTCAGCCTAGTTTACAAATCACAAGGAGCTAAATAGGAATATACTTTGAAAAGTAACAATGCTGAAATAGTGAAGTGATTAGAGTGGTTGTTTTGCAGTTAGTTGTTCCTGGTTCGATCCCACTTTAGCCAATTTACATTTTACATGTGAAAGCAGTACATATTTTTTTTTATTAATTAGGTAGTAACTAACATATATTTGTTAACCAGCATAGTGTAGTACGTCCAGATGTGAGATGTCAGTTTAATAAAGTTGTGAAACCCCTATTTAAACACAAGTGCCCCATACAGTATAGTCACAAAAGAATAAATGTAATGCAAACACATAGGGGGATGTCAGGGAAGGTAAACAAAATTATAATATACCAGGAATGATGAATCAATCCCATACAGCTGATAGCCTATAAAATAAAACTTAAGTAATGCTAAGCATTGCACAGCTATGTTTACCGGGTGTAAGCATTGCTTAAATATGAATGCCAAGTAATGAGTAGCCCAGCTAAGTGGATTTGCCCATTGGTAAGCAGTGCTGAACCTTCCCCTTTAAGCACTGCTAACCTTAGCTAAGCAGGTTTGCCCATAGCTTAGCTTAGCTCAGCATATTCAAAACCGTCCAATCATGGCAAAGTGTGGGAAATTGGCTGTATTTCAACCTCACAGGTGGGAATACAGCTCATAACAGGTTGTAGCTCCACACTGTAGGCAGTATGGCAGGTGTTGTTGAGGGCATGTGCTTTCGGGTGCAGTGCTGGGGCATACACGAGTTGAAGGTCATGGTAGGACTCCTTGTTAAAAAAGCATGATGTCAGACTGCTGCAGGACCAGTACCAGGGCCCCCAATACAAAGTGGAGGCCTGGGAAAGTCTCACTCATAATATCACCAGTGCCACTGGCATCCCTTGGACAGGTGAGCAGGTCCAGCACCACTATGCTGACTTGAAGCAGAGGAAGAGGGAGCTCTTGGATCAGTGAGTCCAAGAAGCATGGCAGAGGGGTGATGTCCCTGGCATTTGCAAGTATTCATATCAATAACTGTTTACCAAAGTCCAGCCTGTGTATGTGATGGATAGGTATAAATAAATGTTTCTCTATCTTCTTTATAGCTCCAGCTGAGTGGGCTGTGAACCAGAAAGCCCATGCAAGCAGGTTGCAAAGGCTGCATCGTGAGGCTGGAGAGTAACAATCTAGCTTGTAGTATTCATACAAAATAAATATAAAGGAGTAGAATGTCACCTAGCAGTATTAAAACTGGGTATGGTTTGTACTGAATAAACCAGACAATATTACAGTAATAGTCTCATATAGGTTATATATAAATAAAACTGCAACTGCCTGCCAATAAAATTCAAAACCCTGGACTGCTTGTATTTACTCTGGTATTGTATGATTTGAAATATGTACAGGTCATGCATAGCAACTATAGCTCTGAAAGCATTAAACAATCAAGTCTCATCTGACAAAGTTAGTCCTTCTGTAAGATGTGAGATTAACTGATATGAAATGTTTCACACACCAAAATCTGATATCTGAATAGCAATGTTCTGTTAAGTTCTGTTTTCCACACTGTGGCTATGTCAAAAGGTATGTGTAGGAATGTATGTATAAGAATGTTGTAATTACAAGGTCAGATTGTACAACAAAGAGAGAATAAGACAGAAATCATTCAAAGAAGAAAATGCAGTTTTTCAATAGCTCATTCTGATGAAATACAAACGGCCTGTATTATTTAGCAGAAACAGTCACGGTTCAAATCCCAGGAGTGGTAGTCAGCTGTATGCATACTTTCAGCTAGGATTTTGTGAATATGTGTAGAATCAGTCAGATAGTGTTAATATAGATCCCCCCACGTCTGCCAGATAAGAGAAGGTATAAAATAGCTATAAGAAGGCTGTAGTTATACTGTGTCCGACACCCATGGTCCAACCTTAGCACTGCAGATGACAGCAAAATAAGTACATACACCAAGTGGTCTCCCCCAAGAAATGTTCAAAAGTGTCATGCTGTCACAGCTACCAATCCCTGCTGCCAACAACCAGGGTGACAGATAGAAATTAAGGCAGAGTATGGCAGTAGCACACACACACACACACACACACACATACACGCACACACACACACACACACACACACACACACACACACACACACACACACACACACACACACACACACACACACACACACAGTATGCGTGCACATATGTAACCCTGATTATGGGAATATGGGTATATGGGAATATGGGTAGAAATAGTCAGGTAGTGTTAACAAAAATTCCCTCCACAGATCATCCTGGTAAGAGAAGGTATACAGTAGTTATAAGAAGGTTGTAGTTATACTGTGTCCAACACCCCCGGTCCAACCCTAAGGCTGCAAATGACAGCAAGATAAGTACATACACCAAGTGGTCTCCCCCAAGAAATGTTCAAAAGTGTCATGCTGTCATAGCTACCAATTCCAGCTGCCAACAACCAGGGTGACCAATAGAAATCAAGGTAAAGTATGGCAGTAGCGCACACACACACACACACACACACACACACACACACACACACACACACACACACACACACACACACACACACACACACACACACACACACACACACACACACACACACACACACACACACACACACACACACATAGCATGAGTGCCCATATGTAACCCTGACTATGCAAATATGGGTAGAAACAGTCAGGTAGTGTTAACAGAAATTCCTTCCACAGGTCTGCCAGATAAGAGAAGGCATAAAGTAGCTATAAGAAGGCTGTAATTATACACTGTACAAACTTAGCACTACCCAACCCAAGGCCATAGGTTGTTGCAATAATACCTGTAGAGTAATGATTAGAGCAATGATCATTTAAGCTGTGACCACTGCAAGAATCTACATTTGTTAATTGACATCTCTTCTTTTCCCCACCTTATCTTCACCAATAATCTAAACACATAAACACACACCTCTTACTTCATCCTCCCAATCATACTCACAGCCTCACTAATTGGGTACCACCCTGCACTTAGCCACACCTATTTACATACTATAACCAACCCCACCCCTCTCTCACTAACACACCTAAAATATCACAGCCCCTACCACTTACCCTACACTCACGCAATACTTCCACCTACAAAACACCAGTAAACCACATTCAAAGCTACAACTATATTATAATGACTACAACTATCCTCCAGTCACAACTAAAATTACCTATCTCCTTCTTACTTTTATTCCTTCTCATTGCCACCTACTTCCTAACCTCCTATGAACACTCCATTACTTTTTCTCTCTCACTTCACTCAAAACATACCAGTACACCTGCAACATACACACCTCCATCCTTCTTACATACCTCCTCACAATCCAACTACCTACTTGCCAAATACCACAGACTATTACACTACAAACTACTAAGAACTAAAACAAAGAAATTACTCGACACCTTCCTAAAACATAAACTTGAAAACTATTTCACACTACTCCATCTACTACAAGATGGTGACATACACCCTAATCCAGGCCCTCAAGCTACTACTACCAAAACACACACAAATCATATCAAACCCTTCTCTCTTTCATCCACTACACCCTCTAACTTATTATCCTTGGCCCATCTCAATATACGTAGCATCTGTAACAAAATTAGTCAACTCCATGCCCTATTAGAAGTACACAAATTTGATATTCTATGCTTATAAGAAACTTGGCTAAAACCTTCAATTAAAGACATTGAAATTACCCCACCTGGATATAACATTTATAGACTTGATCGCACCTCCAGGAAGGGAGGTGGAGTAGCTATTCTATATAAAACAAACCTGAAGCTTACTCTTCTTGACCTTACCTTCACCCAAAACAATAATGCTGAAATAATCTGCTCCAAAATTCAAATTAACAATACTAAAGCAATAAACATCATCTGTGCATATCTCCCCCCTGGAAATAACATCCCCACTTTAGAACAACTTCTTGAACAACTCTCCAATAACCTCCCTCAAGAAACACTATTCCTTGGGGACTTCAACATTGATTGGAAATTTTGTAACAATGTTAACCCTACTTCCCATATAAACCTTTATGGTTTCAAACAACTAATTGATAGTCCCACTAGAATAAATAATAAGAGTAAAAAAGAAACCACCTTAGACTGGATTCTTACAAACTCCCCCCCTACAAACCTACCAAACTGGCATCCTTCCTGATGACCTCAGCGATCACTCCCTCACCTATGTCATTAGAGCTAAAACTAATGTAAACTTACCTACCTCTCACAGAACACTATATTCAAAAAAACAATTTAATCCTGAACAGTTTCAAACAGAACTTTCACTATACAACTGGACCCCTCTAAAACACCTCTCACTTAACAATGCTGTTGAACATTTCAACTCAACATTCCTTGCAATCTGAAATCAACATGCCCCAAGTTGTACCATTAGAACAAAGACCAAAACAGCACCTTGGCTAACCTCTAATACTAAACAAAAAATTATACTCAGAAATAAAGCTTGGAAAAAATGGCGCTCCTCTAGAAACCTAACAGATCACCAAACCTTTAGAGAGCTCAGAAACAATACCAAAAAAGCCATCCTTTCAGATAAGAAAAATTATTACTTTGAACTTCAGAAATCCACCAAAAAAGAACCTAAAAAGTTTTGGTCTACCATCAATAATCTACTTACCCTAGGCAAAGTAGTTACACCAAACCCACAGAATTTAGACCCTGATAATCCCTCTTTAATAGCCAATAACTTTAGTACCTTCTTTACTACTTCCATACAAAGTCTAGCTAACCACTTATCTCCTGATGCTTCCCAACTCCTCTTAGGTAACATCAACAACTCCCTTCTTCCTCTTCAATTTCAACCCATACCCACCTCCTACATACAATCTCTTTTACAAAAACTTAAACCCACTACCCCCTCAGCAGATAAGCTTCCTGCTGAATTCCTTCAAGTAGCAGCTACAGCTATTGCCTACCCTGTTTCTATCCTAATAAACCGATCTATAAAGGAAAGTACTTTTCCAGCAATCTGGCAGATATCAGACATCATACCCTTACACAAAGGAGGTAAATCCACTGACCTTTCTAACTTTCGCCCTATAGCACTATTATCTCCACTAGCTAAAATCATGGAAAAATGTATACACAAACAACTACTTAACCATCTTCTTCATAACAACCTACTAGCTAACACTCAGCATGAATTTAGACCTTCACATAGTACTACCACTGCACTACTTTCATTTACCAACACCATCAACTGTAACCGCAACAACAACAAACTAACCTCTTCTCTTTTCCTAGACCTGTCAAAAGCCTTCAACATGGTCAACCATACACTTCTTCTACACATATTAAAATCCCTTGCCTTGGATTCCTCTTCCTTATCCTGGTTCTCATCCTATCTTGAAAACCGACAACAAGCAGTACTCTGGAAAAATTCTCTATCTGCTCTACTGCCTATCTCCTTAGGAGTACCTCAAGGATCTATACTAGGCCCACTCTTATTTTCTATCTTTATTAATGATCTCCAATCATCTATCCAAAACACAACCTGTATACAATATGCAGATGATTCTACCATCATTTGCACAGCTTCCACTCAATCTGAACTCCAGTCACTGACACAATCTACCTTTTCAACCGTCGAACAGTGGTTCTCCAAAAGATGTCTTCTCCTCAACCCCAAGAAAACAAAACTATTACTATTCTTACCTACCCACAAATCTTCTCAACTAAACTTCACTGTTACTGCAAATGATAAGTCCCTCATCTCCCCTGACTCTACTACCAAACTGCTTGGTGTTACTACTGATAATAATCTCAACTATGATTGTCACATCAATAACACCATAAAAGCAGTTAATAAAAAGATTGGTTCACTGTACAGAATTAAACCCTTCCTTACACCAGAAGCACGGACCACCTTAGCACAATCACATCTTATCTCTACTCTACTGTATGCTTCCTCTATTTACACTAATCTCTCTAAAAGCAACCTAAGGAAACTGACTACATCCTACCACAATATAGCTCGTTTTGCCACAGCATCCCAGTATAGAACTCACCACTGTCTAAACTTAAAACACTTACACTGGTTGGAACTTCCTAACAAGTTTATATATCAACAACTCTTAATAACACATAACATTCTATATCAACCATCAAAGACACCTGCTCTTAGTAACCTCTTGATCCCCTATAATAACTAGCTGCGCTCTGCCGAAAAGCTACAAGTCAACACAACTAGAATTACAAATTCAGCAGGTAACTGCCTTTTCTCCAACTCAGTAGGCAAAATATGGAATAACCTCCCCTCACACATTACCTCTCTAGCCTCCTTTCATCTTTTTAAAAAACAACTTCTTTTACATCTGAATAACTTCTGGCTCTGCTCCTGTACCAATCCTGACTAATCTACTTTCCTCTTTCTACTATCATATTTCCTGAATTCAAAACTGCAATCTTTCTCTGTGATCACAAATGACCTAATGACTGTACTGCTACTACTGTTCTCATAAAAAAAAAGGGTACAAACAATGTCTTTTACAAGTATGTATATACATTTTAAAATATGTAATACCCCATCCTCACATAATTGTACTGTAAAGAATTACTGCCTTTCACAATATGTAGATAGCACTATGTGTTTTTATTACTTGATCTAGACTAATATCTATGTATTGTTGCTCACTGTCTGTGTCACAGGCATTTATTGTAAATGTGTAATTTCTATAACCTTGTTTTAATCTTGGAGCTTTTCTCCCCGGGCCTCCACTGAAAATGGAAATTATCCAGCTGGACTAGCCCGGTCAACAAATGTAAAATAAATAAATAAATAAATAAAATAAATTAATGGGTATATTTTCCACCAAACCTACTGTTGGGACATGGGTCCTATTGTTCTACAGATGTTGAAATGTATTCCAATCAAGGTTCCCTATTCAAATACTATCATTGGTGGCCTTTTGATATCAATGTAACCTGCATGCCAGTGTAATGCCCACTGTGGTATATGCATGTGTTCTGTTTGCTATGAAAATGTTCCAGATCTGTTGTTTTGGGTTAATGGGAATATTCATGCATGCTGTTATAATGAATTCTGGAATGTGTTCACCATTACTAACAAACATATGTTCTAAAACTGCAACACCATAGCATGTCTGGGAAGGCCGATCCCAGCAGATCCGCATCTCCCACCTCATCTGGCCATGGCACCGGGCCCTAGCATGTCTGGGACCCACCCCGGGACCTCTATGTCCTATGGTCCTGCACCACCTTCGGGTGGAAGCTCATCAGCGGATGGGGCTCATCATCCCCCTGGGCATGGGTGAGGACAGGATCTTGTCACCAGAAGCCAGGTCCAGGGTCTGGTGCATAGCGAGCTCTGGAAAGAATTGGGAGATCTGCTATGCCAGCTTGAGGGCTGCATGCCGCATTTAGAGGGTCAGCATGGCCCTTCTGCTCAGCCCCCAGCACAACCACCTTTGGGGCCATGAAGGTGCATAGGTGACTGCCCATGGGTGGGGACCTCTGTCCCACTGTATTCATTTGGGGGCTTGTGGGCTTCTGATTACCAAACACTCCTCCCCATCCAAGGTGTTTACCCTCTACACGTGTCATATACCACCCCTGTAATCTGTCTTGTCTGTCTTCCTAGCCAACCTACCTCCACAAATATACCTATTATCCTTCCCCAATGTCCTACCCTCACCTTAAAAAAAAAGGGCAATCTGTTCCCAAAAAAAAAAAAAAATAATGTCGCCCCATACATAGCTGTCAAATTTGCATATTTATCCATTGGACACATGTAATCTGGTCTAATTGGCTTCACAACACATTATTGTTGTCTTCATCAATCTCTCAGTGAGTGTCCAAATTTACCTCTAAATTCAGTATATATGCACAGCTGTTGCTGTAGAAGAAATGGACAGCTATGGGCCTTTCTTACGCCCATCCTGCACATCCCTAGCTATCTTTCATATTATTTTTCCCTCTTCATTCCCCCTATTCACCACTTTCCTATCACCCCTTTTTTCTTTTCATTTAAAGAAATTAGTGCAGGAGTAAGTGGGAGTAAGCAGTAATAAGTGTGAGTAAGCCTGTTTGCATGGTGCGGAGTGAGACCTACACAGATTAAGCACTTTTAAGGTTAACTGTCTGTCAGCATAGTTAACAAGTAGTTAGCATTGCTTACCACCACACAAACTCATGCAAACCCACATACAACTGCTTAAAACTGCCTTAATCACTCCGTATCTAACAGCTCTTGTTCTGCCCAGCAACAAATCAATCAGCCCTTGCACGTCATGAACCCAGGGCCCCGCACACCATAGCCACAGCAATTTGCCACTAAGGCATCAGATCTCTAGATATGTCTGATGATCTTTCAAACATATCATTTAGCAGAATCATTCAACAGTAGGGAAAAGGATTAACATTAGACACGTATTGTATATAGATATAAATGTATATGTGTATGGAGATGCATATATATATATATATATATATATATATATATATATATTTAGAAACATTAGAGATAGTAGAGATATACATATAAAATATACACATATGATATATATATATATATATATATATATATATATATATATATATATAAAAGTATATCAATACATATATATATATATATATATATATATATATATATATATATATATATATATATATATATATGGGTCCCCTTCAAATGGTCGACAGTTCATATAATTGACACTCATTTGGTCGACAGTTCATTTGGTCGACAAGCAGAGTTGCCCCCTTCCCCAATGTTGTGCAACTCTGGAGTTGATATATATAGATAGGGGGGATGTGGGGGGCACAGCCCCCAACCTAAA
>NC_056735.1:1575183549-1575191049 GCF_019279795.1 Protopterus annectens | reverse complement strand
ATAAGAAAGGGCTCAGAGCTGATCCTTGATACAATCTCACCTCCACCTGAAACGCATCCGTCACTCCTACTGCAGACCTCACCACTGTCACACTACCCTCGTACATATCCTGTACCACTCTTACATACTTCTCTGACATTCCTGACTTCCTCATACAATACCAAAACTCCTCTCTTGGCACCCTGTCATATGCTTTCTCTAAGTCTACAAAAACACAATGTAACTCCTTCTGACCTTCTCTTTACTTCTCCATCGACACTCTCAGAGCAAACATCGCATCTGTAGTGCCCATTCCCAGCATGAAACCATACTGCTGATCACTAATCATCATGTCCCTTCTTAACCTAGCTTCCACTACTCTTTCCCATAAATTCATGCTGTGACTGATCAGTTTAATCCCTCTGTAGTTACTACAGCTCTGCACATCACCCTTATTTTAAAAATTCAGTACCAAAACAATTTTTCTCCATTCCTCAGTCATCCTCTCACTTTCCAAGATTTCATTAAACAATCTGGTTAGAAACTCCACTGCCCTTTCACCTAAACACCTCCATGTTTCCACAGGTATGTCATCTGGACCAACAGCCTTTCCATTCTTCATCCTCTTCTGAAAAATAATTTGACTAAATTGACCATTTGGGCACTGGAGAATAATATGTTGATAAATACATCAAAAACTAAGCATATGAGATTTGGGAGACAAACTGAAAGATGATTATTTAATACAGCACACGGTGATTGAAACTGTAGACTCATTTAAGGACCTGGGTATATGGGTAGATTCAGCTATGAGTTTTTCTACTCATATCAACCAATTGGCTAATGACAATTATAGAACTATAGGTTGTATAAAAAGATTTATAAGGTCTAGGAAATCAAACATAATGAAGTTGTTGTTTGTTAGTTACTTTAGACCGAAACTTGAGTATGGAATAACAATATGGAAACCCTACAGGAAAATAAGCATGAATAAACTGGAAAGGGTACAGCAGAAATATACCAAGGGCATCCATGGATGTGAAAATCTAAGTTATTATGAAAGACTAAATATCTGAACTTGTACAGTGTCTCTTACAGATATTTAAGAGGAGATCCTGTTCAGGTATATAGGGCATTTAGGGACAACTACCTCTGGGAATGCCTGGGGTTATCAAAAAGTACTAGAGAATCATTAGATAACCTATGTAGAAGATTCTATAGGAATGAAAAGTGTACTAATTGGTTCTCTGGCAGAGTAGCTGATGCTTGGAACAGACTGCCAACTTACATTAAAACAAGTAGTAGTTTAGTTATTTTTAAGAACAGCCTGGGCATTTATTATGGGAGCAATTGTTTTGGTATATTGGCAAGCTAGAAGGGCATTAATGCCTGTGCTTGAAACATTTGTATGTATGTATGTACTGTCCAAGGCCAAGAATATAGCTTCTATGGGACCTGAAAATATCCCTGGCTGTGTTCTACATGAACTATAGAGTGACCTGGCACTTCACCTGTGTGCCCTGTTCAAGCACAGCCTCACCTCAGGCTTTGTCCCTACTGAATTCTGCACTGCTACAGTCACCCCTCTCCACAAATGAGATGCGACTACAGACCCTGGGAAATACCACCCCAACTGCCTGACAAGTCTATTATGCAAAGCTATGGAATGCACATTCATGTACCTAATATACAGGGATATGGGAATTTGCAGACTCAGGATCCCACACAGTTTACTTTTGTGAAGGGTAGGTCATACCTGCTCAATCAACCTGGTCAACTTCTTGGAGTCAGTCACCTGAGCTGTGGTTAGAGGCAAGGTGGCATATACAGCCTACCTTGATCTGGCCAAAGCCTTTGATAACATTCCCCCTCAGGAATCATCCAAAAAGTCACAAAGTTAGGCATCAACCCCTATAGCACTAGGTGGGTTGCAAACTGGGTCACAGATAGGACTCACAGTGTGGAAATAGCTGACTTCAAGTCAGACTGTTGAGCAGTCATAACTGGAGTCCCACAGGGTCCTGTCCTGGGTCCTCTAATGTTTGGTATCAAGTCCTCTGACGTCCATGCCAAAATGAAGGGACTCTGGCTGACAAAGTATGCAGACAATTGCAAGTTGGGAGCTGTTATTAACTAACCAAGTGATGTTGGCATCCTACTGAAAGGCCTCACTGAGACCAATGACTGGTGTCAGAGCCATGGCCTTAAGCTCAATATCAGAAAATGTATTGTCATCCCCTTTGCAGAAAACCCTGTTCCCAGGAATTACCACATTGATGGCAGTCCCCTGAACACAGAAGGCATTATAAGAGATCTGGGTACACATGTTGTCAGCAATTTCTCTTGACCACCACATTGCCATTGTGGTCACAAAGTCCTGGGTCTATATTAGGACACCGAACTTTCAAAATTTTGAGTGTTCTAATATCGACCTGTTTTCAGTGAATGCTGAAAATATCGAAGAAACAGAACACCAAATTCTTTCCTAGGGAATGAATTCGGTTGTCCATTTCTGTTGCTTCGGTATTTTCAGCGCTGTGGTGGAAAGTTGCGGGATGGGTTCAGGTAAGTGTGCGATTGTGTGGACATGAGGGTTAGGGCGGGTTAGGTGAGTTAGGGTTAGGACATGGGTCAGGTAAGTGTGCGATTGTGTGGACGTGAGGGTTAGGGCAGGGCAGGTGAGTTAAGGTTAGGGCACGGGTGAGGTGACTGTGCGATAGTGACAGACCTTTGGGTTATGGTTTGGGTTAAGGCAAGTGGAAAGTTAATGGTGTATGTATAGTTTAGTGTAGGGTTAGGCGTAAGAGTTTAGGTGTATGTGTGTGGATTGCTGTTTGTTTGGTGTGCTTGTATTGTGTGTATGTGTTTTGGAACAGCAAATTTTTCCCTAGGAAAAAATTTGCTGTTCTGTATGTTCAACGTTTTAAATTTTCGATTCATAGGGTTCGTTATTAGAACACTCGAAATTTTGAAAGTTCGGTGTTCTAATATAGACTCAAAGTCCTTCTATGTGGCACATCTCAGTACTAACGCGTTAACATCCAGGAAGGAAGAGATCATTGTCCCTCTGTACTCTTCTTGACAAAATGACACAGTTTGTTTCAGCATATATATTCTGATAGATGTGTGGTAGGTAAATGAAATGTATGTCTTTGTTTTCTGACAACAATTATATCATTACAGTGATTTACCAGATAAATGATAATAATCTGCAAAATAGACAGAAATATGAGAAATAAACCTGGACATCCTGAAACAATCCAGCCAGTTGACAGGTATGCTCAGAACCCCTTTCTGCAATGAATCTGGACGAAGGCTGACAAAGTGGTGGGTGGAATCCATGAAAGTGGGGATGTATCTGAAGTACTGGCATAGATAAGCTAACAAAGCTGCTGTAGGAACACCCTCCTGTGTTCTCTAACATATATTTAGTGAAATAGAACAAGTAATTGAATTAGGAAATCTGCTATGGGTAAGTACACATGCATTTGCAAATATATCAGACACTACGGGGATGTAACAGCACTGACAAACAGACACCAGTGTGAAAGTGCACACCCACAACCAACGTCACCACAATCACAGTCACATATTGGTCAACCAGTGCACTGCAGCTGGTATAACATGCAAGTGTGGCTGGATATAACCTGAGATACTACCCATGTATAAAACAAATACAAAGAAAAAAGATTGTGGTACTACCCATGTATACCCAGGTGTCCCATACAGTATAGTCACACCCCTTGCTACTGTAATTACAGCACATAAAAGCTTTTATGTACAGCAAATTAAATACACTTATTAAAGATGTCATTACCCTGCTATTTTATCAGACTGAAATGTGATCACTGGTTACCAGGGCTGAGCTATGCTTAGCAGGTTTCAGTATTGTTTAAATGTAAAGCTAAGCTGACCGAATCACCTAGAGCCATATTTTACACCGAGTGGCTAGCCTTGCCACGGCGCGCAGTTTGTGATCCGTGTTCTCCAATCTTGAGGATACTGCGCACCACAATAGATGCCCAAAGCGGTTGGTCTTTTTACAACTCTTCTCCCCATTGTGCACCATGTAGATGCTGCTGCCCACAGCTCCATTCATTGGTGAGTTTGAGATGGAAACACTCAGCATGTTTTTCGGACATGGAAGAAATCCCACAGAGACACAGAGAGAACATGCAAACTCCAAACAGGCATTAGTCGGAGGTCAGGATCAAACCTTGTACCTTGTGCATTGGAGGCGAAGACCTTAACCACTAAGCCATCTGGTCTCTTGATAGTTGAGAAGAAACTAGAGAAGAGGAGAGAGTCAAACTGGGCTTTCCTAGACTTGGAGAAAGCATATGACAAGGTCCCAAGAAAGCTGATCTGGGCAGTACTGCGGTGGTTTGAAGTCCCAGAAACATTTGTAGAATTAGTACAGGCTATGTACAAGGACCCAGTGACTCAAGTACAAACAGTGTTTGGCCTCACTGAGGGGATCCCAGTGGGAGTGGGTGTACACCAGGGTTCAGCTCTGAGCCCACTGCTGTTCATACTGGTAATGGACTACATCAGCAAACAGGTTGGAGGGGTCAGAGCAACAAAGCTGCTGTATGCAGATGATGTGGCAGTACAGGCAGACTCTGATCTAGAACTTCAGCAAAGGATAGGAGAATGGAATACAAATCTGAAGGCACATGGGGTGAAACTAAGCACAGATAAGACAGTGGTAATGGCAGCAGATTGGGGAAATCAGAAGAAGCTGAGAATAGAGATATACGGCAAGATAGTGGAACAGGTAAACAGCTTCAAGTATCTGGGAGGGGTGGTTGAGGAGAAGGGTAGTCTGAATGAAGAGGTCAAAGCTAGAATCAGAGGGGCTGCAGCCAACTGGCATAGAGTTTCAGGTGTAGTCTATGACTGAAGAATGCCAAAGAAGCTGAAAAGTAAGGTGTACAAGACAGTGGTGCGACCAGTACTACTGTATGGTACAGAAACCTGGGCAGTAAAGGCAGAACAGTTGAGGAAGCTAGAGGTGATGGAAATGAAGTGCCTGAGAAAGATGGTAGGATGCACACTGTGGGACAGGTGAAGAAATGAGGACATAAGAAGCAGAAGCCAAAGTAGCTCCAATTGCAGAAAAGATCAAAGAGAACAGATTACGATGGTATGGGCACATGTGTAGAAAAGCAGAAGACAATCTGGTGAGGGAGATTTGGGACAGTCAGGAAGAAGGGAAGAAGAAGCGAGGGCATCCAGCAAAGAGGTGGATGGATTGTGTGAAAGAAGATCTGCGACAGTCAGGCATGAGTGTTGAAGAAGGCAGGAGAGTGGCACTGAATCGAGAGAGTTGGCGACAGTTAATACGATACCCCGACCCCATGTAAAATGGGAAAATGGGGGATGATGATAATGATGATGATGATTCTAAATCTCGATCTATCATGGTATAAACAGATTGATTGGCCTAAGGAAGGAATATTTAGAGATTTACCTACAGGTTCTTATGCCTGTGGCAATTGCATATATTGTAAGGTGATGTCACGAACTAAATCCCTTACTTCAGTTAATATTTCTAAAGTCTTTGATATGAAACATCTTATCACATGTTGCACAAAATGGGTGATATATATGGCAGTATGCCAATGTGGTGCCTTCTGTATTGGACAGACTTCTAGAAGTCTAAAGAGCAGGATCGCTTTACACTTAAGTGACATTAATTGTAAATGCTCAAGAAGTGCTTTATATAAACATTTATGTGATCATAGTTCTGCTCTATTTCTCTTTGTAGGTGTTGATGCAGTTAAGGGTAGTAGATTATCTGATTTAACTAAAAATCAGATTTTGGATAAAAAAGAAAGAATGCGGACGGTAAAATTGGGACCTATTATAAACCTGGGCTTAATGACCATTGGTGATGGATTTTTTTGTACTTCATTACTGATTTTATCCTTTCTAAAAAAAACTATTTCAGCTTGCATCTAATAGTATAATATATTTTCTATGTGTATAGTATGTATGTATATGTATATGTGTCTATCTAAATATATATATATATATATATATATATATATATATATATATATATATATATATATATATGTATAGGTTCACTACACATTACCAAAAACCCAGAATACCGACGCCCAGAATACCGAGCCCACATTACCTAATGCCCATAAACCCGACATTTCACAATACCAACGCCCAGAATATCGACAGCCCATAATCGCGAATTCCATGTCACAACAGCATTGACAAGCAGTTCATGTGATAAGCCAACACCAAACCACAGTCCTATGTGCAGAACAACACCCTGAGATGTCATACGACAGAAAACAGATAACTGAAACAAACCTACATTACCATAACATCTAAACACCATCACTTGACCCTAACATATTTTAGTGTAACACTGACATGACATAACAACAGACTTATACAGTGTAAAAACATCACAAAATGCAAATGGATACTGGAACAATGGCAGTATAACGCCTTGTATGCAGCTATAACATCTCACATTTTAAGGAGCCTTGCAATACATCTCACAAACTCTAGAGTCGAATAATCAGCTTTATTGTCTAATAACCATTGAAACTTTTCCTGTCTTTCTACAACACGCCTATGTTTAGGAGAGAGTGGACATCCAGCTGCTAATTGCTCATGAAGGCTATCTACTCTATTCTGCTCTCTACTAAGGCATGACATTAACACAGAAAGATCTGTAGCCCTATCCACAAGTAAGCATTTCAATCGTCGATGCCACGCCTCCACCGAGTTTTGTGTTTGTGGTAGAAACAGTCTATTCAACTCAGAAACATTCCAAAATGTCACAGGGAATAAGGGTGGAAACCTACTAATGGCAGTTGACCTAGTAGTAAACTTTCTTACCCTACTGAGTACATACCAGTCTGTAAAATACTCTATTAATTCTCTACCTTCTTCAGGAAATGACCCCTTCAACTCAGTGAACGTTGGTATTACTTCTGACTCATCAAGGAATGCCAGTCCAACCAAAGACTTAACAGATAACTGGAACCCATGGCATTTGTTATAAAGAGACCCTAATCCTAGCTGTTGCACTTTACGCCACACATACATACCGAAGTGAAAAAGGCAACCCTTGGCTGTAACATCAGTGAAACTAAGCCTAATATTTTTAATGGCTGCCACCTCATAATCTCACAGGATAAATTGTAGTGACAAGTTTAATTCCTGGCAAGCAAACAAATGTAAAACACAGTGCTGCAACATATTATATGCATGGAGTGACTTTTTGGACATTAGAGCGTAAATAAGCGGGACAGATTTACTATAGCCACAACACTTAACTATGCCATGAATACTGTATAATTGACAACATATAGCGCCTTTACAGAAGTACGTTCCGTCCATCATCCAAATTGTTGCTACACTTAGATTGCTCAGATTGTTAACTGTACTAAACACAATCACATGTGTACCTGAGCCAGTGTCACTAGCCTGTTTGACAACAAATTCACCTGTTTGTAAAGGGAATTTACTTACATCTAGTGTCTC
>NC_056735.1:1575111049-1575176049 GCF_019279795.1 Protopterus annectens | reverse complement strand
ATGTTACAAAGGGATCTAAGAGCATTGTCTATACACCAACCTCTTGAATGTACAGACTTCAACATGTTTTCCATCCTTTCCCCTCAGCAGGAATGACAGCACTAAATAATGATAGACCAGTATACCTATCAACTCCTACTGTATGTCATCTGGACAAAGCCTGACATAATTGGTGGACAGAGGCCCAAACACATGGCCATACTTGAAATATTGCTGTTATACACTGAGAAATTTGCTGATGTTACAGGGTTTGTTGTAACTTATCTTTTCTGAGGGAAATAAAGTCAGAAAAACAAATGGATGTTAGCATTTACAGAATGAAATTAACAGAGTATGCTACTATCTGCCAAGGACAACACCTGTCTGGGGAATAGCCCATACATAACAGGCTAACCTGTGCCCATTATGTGGATGGCCCTACAGTTGAGAGCTATGCAGAGACAGAACTTTGTCAGACTGAAACCCATGCAGAAGTTGCATGTGCAGACAAATCCTGTTAAACTAGCAGTATTCCAAACATATAACAGCAATGCTCACATTCTGCCCCTAAGTCTTGAATCTTCTCCACCATTTAGTTGGCTTGGCTCAACAAGTCTCCTTGCAAGTCGTAGTAGCTCACACAACTCCAGGATGTCTTCCTCACAAGTAAGAGAAAGGGCCAACGCCCACATGGAATACTCAATTATAGGAGTGTGTTGCCATGACATTGGCTATTGGAAGAACTACACAGCTGCTCTGCATGCAATTAGCAACTGGGGAACACCAATAGGTGCGCAGGCCATCAACTGGTCATGAACATCACCTAAAAAAGCTATGCTGCCTCCTATTCAAAACAGCTCTATCCCTGTAATGCTCAGAGAGAGAGAGAGAGAGAACAAATAAAACATAAACTGGAAAAGAGATGCAAAAAGGTAAGTGAAACATGTAAGCATGTAATTGAATGTAGTACTTGGTCTGTAATAATGGGAAATATGATTTGGAAGAATATATGTCCCAACAAGACTTGCTGTACTAATGTCCTGCTGAACACCTGTTATGGCCATAGCATCTGGCCCTCTCTGCAGTAGAAGAGATAACAGCCATACCTCTCAACTGTACAGATATTCACAGAATGTCCAGATTTTCCCATCATAGTTTTTTGTCTGTTCTACCTGAAATCTGTACTTTTCTGGAAAATCGCTGAGGATTCAATTAATCAAGTAGTGACAAACACTTGAGTTTAAGACTCAACATCCTTAAGAATATTCACAGTAATGCAAAATGTATCATTCTACAAAGTTCCTAAGTTTGTAACAGGAATATTTAAATCCTGTCCCTTCTTATCCCCCCTTCATTTTGGTTGCAAGGTAGGATCACAGCTCAGGAGCCTGACTCATCCTGGGAAAGGACAGCTCATATATGACAACCGCTGGGGTGTCTGTCAAACAGTTGTGATGTGCCACTGCTAAGCCAGTTAATGGGATGTTGTCCATATCCATATGTTACCTGTGAATATGAGTATGACACATGTTTGTCTTGTGAAGCTAAGAGACCTATATAGGGGATGTGCATAGTAAAGTACTGATGTAGACATGTGTTGAACTGCATGTGATATATTGAATTAATAACATTGGTATAGCTTGGATTATTTGCAAGTAATATGTACTCCTTATGTGCAATTTGACAACCATATGAGGTCCTGTGACCTGTTTCCTGTTTATGTCTTCCAGGTAACATGCAGAGGGCTCACATATCAGCATTCTCTGTTGGGGAAACTGACATCATCATCCAATATGCGATTGAACATTATGCCCTGTTATTTGGACGGAGAGCAGAAGATGTGCAGGAGAGAACCACCCTGTGGAACAGTCTGGTCCACCAGGTAAATGATGCCAGCCTGCACAGCAGAACTTATGAGCAGGTGCAGCATCGGGCCACTAACCTCATCTACCATGCCCATCAATGGGCTGCTGCTGTAGCGAGCGACTGGCTAGCCACAGGTGAGGGCCTAGCCATCCAGCCCCCACTGACACCCACCGAGGAGTCCTTGCCAACCTTGTGGCACCCGCTCAATGCACAAGCCATGAAGCTGAGGAAAGCATTGTGGAGGTGGGTTGCACACAGACACAGACATAGACACACACACACACACACACACACACACACACACACACACACACACACACACACACACACATACACACACACACACACACACACACACACACACACACACACACACACACACACACTGGACAAGGAGCGTGCAGGTAAGATCCCAGTGGGAATTTAAGACATTAAAGCATCAAACATGCATGTAACTGTATTGTATTTGCATCCATGTGTCAGGTCCGATTGTGGTTGTGGGTGGGGTTTTCTAATGCACAGAGGTGCACATCTATGGTGAGGACAGAACATTGTGTATTATTGGGGTTAATACTGCAAATGTGCAGACATGCTGCATCCACCCTGTACCAAAGCCACATGTGAGTCTGCTGACAATAACTCCCTATCACAACTACCTAGGACCCTCTGGTCTGCATATGGGACAGCAGCCTGAAGCTGGTGAGTATGACATTGTTCTTTTGTTGCTTGGCAATACCCCAGGCATGTGAATGGCATGCAATTTACCATGTGCACAACTATCAGTAATAGCTCTATTGCTTTATGTAATAGCTATATTGTTTTTTGTGCATGTTCACTTGTGCTAGCATTAACTGCATTACAAATGCAGTGTTCACCTCTGGGGCCTATCTGACATGAGTTCAACATTCCCTTAGAATACCTCACAACTAGTCGGTGCCAAGACATCTGGACAGAAGCCAGCAAAATGGGCTGGACAAATGGCCTAAGGAAGGGAAAAGTGTGACACATTAGTGGTATACAATGGATATAAATTGTGTACACACCCCTGTTAAAATGAAAGGTAGTCCTTTTACATACTAATTAGGATCACATTATGTCAGTCCACATCTCTTCCAGCCTTTAATGTGACCCATAACATGAACAGTTCACTTGTAAAACCAAGCATCTGGACTCATGTATTGCACCTACAAGGCTGTCTACCTGTGAGGGTGGCAAATGTCGTATCAGCATGATGTTTTAGTCAGGTATGATACCTCATGCTACTATATGTGTCAGTACACTCACTGTGGCCTATTTCGCTACAATATCACATACATGGGCATTACTTCCAACCATGTATAGTTTGCAAACATCTGAATATTCCAGACACATCTGTACAGAGGACTTTGCAATGGTTTAACCTGCTGCATGTGAGACAGAAGCTGTTACCACACTATATAAAGTAATGGCAGCGGGAGGTGGTCACCAGCCATGTATGGTACACACATCAAAATGGTATAAGCCACACAAGATATGATCCTCACATGCACACAAACAGGTGTCAGCATAGGGATTAGAACTCCTGTCTATCTAGGTATTTCTAATACAGTGTTACACAGTTATTAGATGCACCACAAAGCTTATACATCTCTGCCTCTTCCAAAGGTACTTCTAAGGTGGATGACATCAACAGGACTACTAAATTGGAGTGAGGGGAAGTGTAAAGGGTAGTACACAGGTCACAAATGGTGTACCCCACCCACACACTACATGATTCTCACACAAACACATCCAAACAGTTGCCAGTAGGGAGATTAAAACTCCTGCCTATCTAGCTATTGTTACTATAGTGCCATGCAGTTATCAGATGCACCACAGAGCTTATACATTTCCACCTGGTCCAAAGGTACTGCTAAGGTGGATGACATCAACAGGACTACTAGACTGGGGTGAGGGGAAGCGTGAAAGGTAGTACACAAGTCAAAAATTGTATAAGTCAGACAGTACATAATTTACACACACACACTTGCCAGTACTGGTATTAGAACTCCTGCTTATCTAGTTATGCTGATTATAGTGTTTCACAGTTACCGCACATGCTATAGAGCTTAGTGAACTTTCACATGGCCAAAGCTGCTGATAACTGCACAGCTGAGGTAAAGTATTACAAGTGGCAGAAAGTCAGCCTTCTGTTCCACCCTTACATCATGCTAGTTCTTTCTGTCTTGCACTTCAAACAGCTTTATTGTTTGGCAGTTCACTGGATTATTGTATCAAGAAGTGTGGCACACCTGGAAGCCATCAGCAGTACTCATTCATTACAGAAGTAGCCCCAGTACTTACTATTTATGCCCCCCCCATCCTGGCATGATTGAAGGGAAGTTTTCTGTGCTTTCACCCATTAACATGGAGCACTTGTCCATTCTGAGGCACGTTTGCAACTGCCTCATGTACACAGACAACCCTCCCCTCTAAACTCCAAACACTCAGACCTGTGAGAGTTAGCCGTATATCACCCAGCGTGGATATATGTACTCTCCAGTGAAGACTGGACTAGCAGGTGAAGAGGATAAGATCAACACCTGCACCACACCATGTGGAACACATAGCTCATGATGACACCCACTTTGACAGCCAAGACATACACTGAATAGCCACACAACCACCTTCACAGAGGCAGTCAATGAAAATTTACCCAAACAGCACAGACCAGCAAGACAGAAACCCACTCAGACACTGCAACATGGCACATGCCAAGGGACACATATTTAACCTACACAGTGTGCCCCTCAACCTAAACTCCTATGGCTAACCACTTTGCACAATACAGTGATCAAGGGTAACTCAGTAGTGAGGCACACATATATCCCACTCACTAAGATGAATATGGAGCAGGTAACAGCCAAATATCTATCACATGCCAGCATCCAACACATGACACAGCCAGTCATGGCACTCCACAACAACTACAAGTATCACTCTGTATCCATGTAGGTGTGAATGACTTGGGGCACACCTCCCTGGACTACATAACAAGAGACATGGTTGAGCTCTCTGATTATATGGTCCAGGTAGGTGTGACAGTAGCCACCGTCACCCAGAATGATGCTGCAGTACTATCAACAGATGATTGACTGCAACATTGACTTATGTGTTTTGTGTCATTCTCAGGGGATCCAGTCCCTCTCCCCTTGGAATGACATGATTGACAGAACCCAATGACTTGCCACAGATGTCCTACATCTATCAGCGCTGGGTTTCCAGGTACTGGCTAAGTGTCTTGCCACCCCTATGATGCCTTATTAGGCAGTGTTCCTAATGTAATTACCACCATAACAGCTAGACATGTATGCAATATGAGGGTCATTCTGCTCAACAGTAGACATCTAACTGTCAGGATGCAGTCACTCAAAGCACTTGTTTGAGTGGAGGAAACATGTCTGCTGTAATGGAGAGGTGGTTCACAGCAGCAGACAGCAGCCCTGCAGTATCAGGCTATGATGCATTCCACAGCTGTCAGGCCCCAGACATGGACCACACCACACCTCCACAGGTGGTGTTGTCTCCATATTCATTATGGATAGGAATACCTCCAGCCTAGTATCCCAGCATAATGCATTGGAGATATTTCCAGTACAACTGCCTTGGAATAATAGTGCAATCCAGACCATAGACTGCTCTGGGTCCACATCTATGTCCCTAGACTGGCAATGCACATTCCTCAACACCCTGTCATCTATGATGGTCCAATGCAATACTGACATAGTATGAGACTTCAACTACCCCTCTATCACCTGGGGAAAGTTGCCAAGTGCCAGTACAGTGGCCCAACCCTTCCTGGGATTCATAATTTCCAATGCCCTGGACTAACTCATACCGACCCCGATAGAGGATGCAACAACCGTGACCTGTATTGCCTACTTAAATATGTGACTGTTGCTCATCCACAGCTGTCAATCCCTGCATGGTGAGATCCACACAGGCTGTAATCAACATGGAATTCAACTTGTCAGCCACCACCCCCACCCCCACACAAAGGTAACCACCTTACAAAACCTCTCCAAAGCTGACTTTGCATGAAAATAGGGGTGGATGACTACACTGCACCAATGGCAATGGGAAATAGCTTTCCTTACTGTGGAATCATACACATATGCACTGTACAAACAGGTACATGAATGCATAGTACTAGCCAGAGCCAACAGAACCCAGACACTGTCCTTCAAATGCTGGGAGACAATGTGATGGTCCCTCACCATTACTAAAGTGTACAACAGGAGGAGGATATTGTTGCAGAGAAAGGTGGTGTCCCATGACTGTTGAGCTCCCTTATTAGCCTCAAACACAACTTGTGATCCCTCATAGAATCCCCTACAGGCATCTATGAAGGCAGACATGCAGCAGACACTGACAACAATCACAACAGCCTTTAATAGTTACATCAACAACCTTCACAGCATTAAACACAAGTGGTGTGGGTTACTGCACAATGGTAATAAGACAACAGATACTGGCCACAGTCTTGGCAACACATTCAGTGCTAGGTTTACCCCTCTCTCCCCCCACAACTGAAGTGCTGCATGAATGTATTATCACATGCTATATCCTGTTTCTGTTCTAGGTGTCTGTGTATCCCCAGGATGTGGCCCTGCAGTAAGACCAAGGGGTATGGCAGCGTGGTAACACAACCACCATGTCTTAGGCAGGGTACAGCTGTATCTGCAAGGAATTCCTTGGTCTGTAACAAAGTGGTTGCATATGCCTAACAGATTATAGGCCTGATGATTGTACATAGGTATAAACTGATTTACAACATATGTTGTAGAGTGGAGAATGGTACATATTAAGCCCTAACTTTGAGTGGATTGCTATCTATACACACTGAGCAGAGTGGAGGAGGGGCATTGACTACAACTCTGATCTGAGATATATAAGTATCCTGTTTTTTTGGCTTATTCATACTGATTATTGTTTCTAACAATTTATATATAGCACTTTGTATTTGTATTGTCTGCTGCATAGTTTTTTGTGCATTTTATTGCTATTAACTAATCTGCACAGGTAACTGATTTGTTTGCAGTTAAAAGCATTCTGTAGAGTCTCTTTGCTCCTTTATCTGTTTAAAAACTTTCATTGTGTGGCTTTCTGTAGTGTTTACTGTCTAAAGAGTGTAGGCTAATAGCTTTACTATTGGTCCCTACCCTCCCTCCCTGTTTGTGTCTTGTTATTATACTTGGTGGTTTTGCAGTTGCCCACCCCTACTGTAAATTTGATCTGGGACACATCTCCCAGTCTAGTGTCATTAGCTCATTCTACCTAATACAGAGAGAACATCTGAGAAAGCCTTCTGTTTCTCCTTTTTCCCTTTCAAAAAAAATGCCTGAATCTCATTGTGTTCTGACTGTGCTTCTCAAACATTTTGGAAATATAGAGTATATTTTAAAGCATTTATTATAACTGTAATTGCCTTAATATTGATACAACTCAAGTGCTCTAGGTTGCACTGCGTCTGAATTGTTTGTCTGTTTTAGCTGCTTTTCTGTATATATACATATATATATATATATATATATATATATATATATATATATATATATAGACTTTTCTGTATATGTAGACTAGCTACTTATTCTGCTGTATTACTGCCTCTTAAATCATTTTTCAGTTGTGCACTTGCCTAGCTTCATTTAAAAAGTTTTAAATTGCTAATTTTGTAGAGTTTATTTGCATTTACTGCTTAGGACTACACACTCCAGTGTGTTTGCCTTTTCTGTGTGTATTTATTGTATTATTGCATTGTTTAGCCTGTTTTAACAAAAAAAAATACTATCCTGTTTGCTCGTTTCCCACCTTTCCTAGCCAGTCCATATCCCAGTCTTTGCTTGTCTCAGGACTTTATTTTCTGTGTTCAGAGCTATCCAGACCTTGCTGTGGTAGAGGGAAGTCCTACGGGAGTGGTGAGCATTGTACTGCCTATCTAATGCTAGAGGAGTGGTTTCCAGCTCTGAAATTGTAATTTTATTAGCCTTTTTGGGCTAATTTCTACCCCTTTCAACTTTCTGGCTTAAAAATGTGTGTGTTTGCACATTTTTCACATTGTGCAGCACTGCGAGGCTACAGTTAAACTATTCCAGGTGCCAGAAAGTCTTGTCCCTTAGAACTAGCTGGTTTCTCAGTAGTAGCACTAAAATCTGAACCCCTGTGACTAGCACATGTTCTAGAACCTGCTGGAAAGCACTAGGAAGCCTGAAACTGATACAAGCACTCAAGGAGAAATTAATCATTGGCACTAAACAGCCTATAATTGCAAAGTACCTTGTAAAGGTAAGGGAAAACAGCTCTTATACTTTACAAAAAAAGAACCTAAACAGGCATGTCCAAGGGTCAGTTTCCGTGATTTCTCCTGTCCACCTGGTGAATCTGGGCATACTGGGGCAATGCGGCAACTGCCTCATGTACACAGACAATCCTCTCCTCCTACAACCCAACACTACAACCTGCGAGAGATGCACTTACATAGCCAAACTGGAAGCAAAGCTATCGCCAGCCAAGATTGTGCTAGACAGTTAAGAGAAGAAGGTTAACACCTGCACTACACCTCAAGCAACTCATAGCCCTTCAAAACCCACACCATCAACACCCACACATAGCAACACTAAACCCACATATGCAGAGGCCCTTAACATTAACCTGCCCAAGCAACAAGGACCTCCGAAGCTGAAACACAAACACACACCAGTCACAACCAAAGTGATACATAGCTCACAACACCAGAGTGCTACCCAACAACAGCCACTAAGGCAAGACAATGTACCCAACACTTTAGTCATAGGCTGAACAAGGAGAAAATTACAGCCAGCTGCCTGTTGGGTGCCAGGATCTGCCACATAATGCATGCACTCAAGTCACTCCACAACAACTACAAATATGACTCTGTCATTGTCCATGCTGGAGTGAATGACTTAAGACATACCTCCCAGGACTACATGAAAAGAGACATGGAAAAGCTCTTGGATCATGTGGCCCAGGCAGGTATGACCCTAGCCCTGAGTAGTATCCTGCCTTCACCCAGAATGATACCACAGCATAAGGACAAAATGATTGACTTCAACAATTGGCTAAGCTTCTGGTGTCATTCAAAGGGGATCCAGTATCTGTCTGCTTGGGAAGACATGATCGACAAACCACGATGCTTTGTCAGAGATGGTATGCACCTGTCACCCCTGGGATTCAGGTTACTGTCTAAAGCTCTTGCCACCCCTATAGTGCCTTTTTAAGGCAAGGTTCAAAGGATAAAACCACCACCATAACACATACAAGCATGCAAAATCTGAAGGTAATGCTACTCTATGCTAGAAATCTAAACCACAAAATACAGTCTCTCGTGGCACTCCTAAAAATGGAGAACATCGATATCTGTGCAGTAACTGAGACCTGGTTCAAGGCTCCAGAGAGCACCCCTGCAATACCAGGCTGCAACTCTTACCACACTTTTCGGCCACAAAACAAAGACCGAAACACTAAAGGTGGAGGAGTGTCCATATTCACCAAGGATATTCACACCTCCAGGCTAGTTGCCCAACACAATGCATCTGAAATTCTCCAGGTGCAACTAACACTAGGTAAGACTGCAATCCAAATTGCAGCTTGCTAGAGATCCCCAACATGCCCCAAGATTCTCACTACACCTTTCCAAACATACTAGAAAATATTAAGATACTACAAAACACCCTAATACTGGGAGATTTTAACTACCCTGCCATTAACTGGGAAAACTACTCGGGTACCAACTCCTTTTCCCAACGGTTCTTGGAATTCATAAATTCCAATGCCATGGATCAACTAATCCATTGTCCCACCAGGGGCTCCAATATCCTAGACCTGGTCATTACCAACATGGGAGATAGATGTTCCACACCAGTGGCCACCCCCTCATTGGTCAGGTCTGACCATAAGCAAATCACCCTTGACATCCACATCCCACCCCCACTCCCCAGTAAGGAATCCTCCTTAAAAAACTTCTCCAAAGCCAACTTCATGCTACTGAAGTCAGAAGTGACAAACTTCATAACACCCATGCAGACGGGATCTGAAAGTTCGACTGCAGAATCCTAGACTAAGGCACTGTACGAGCACATCCACTCGTGCATGAATCGTGCCATCCCAAATAGAACCAAGATGTTCTTCTCCAAAAAAAGGAAGTCAATCTGGTGGTCCCCTTCTATAAACAAACTATACAACAGTAGGAAGAAACTGTTGCAGAAAGGAGGAAAATCTCAGGATGCAAAAAACTCCCTCACCAGCCTCAGTAAGAAGCTGAGATACCTCATAAAATCCTCAAAAGCTAGTTAAGAAAATAAAATTGCCAAAGATTCCAAAGACAACCACAAGGCATTCTATAGTTATGTCAAGAATCTAAATGGCATTGCTCAGATCTGCTCTGAGCTACAACAGAATGGCATTAAATATACTGATCCCGAGGATATTGTCAAAATCCTGGCAGATCGATTTAGTGCCAACTTCACCCCCCTCTCACCCCCTAAAGGGACCATCTCAATACTAAAAGATTGCCAAATTCCAGTAACCATGGCCACACAGGTAGAAACTGCACTCTCCAAAGCTAAGAATGCAGCATCCATGGGACCAGATGACATCCCTGGCTGTGTACTACATGAACTACAAAATGAACTGGTACCTCACCTAAGTGTCATGTTTAATCATAGCCTCACCTCAGGCTTCATGCCCACTGAGTGGCGCACAGCTACAGTTATCCCACTCCACAAGGGGGGGATCCACCTTGGATCCGGGAACTACCATACCATTAGTCTGACAAGCTTGATCTGCAAGGGTATGGAGCGCATTATCATGGAACTTATAAGCAAACACATTGGCAACTTTCAAACACTGGACCCCACCCAGTTTGGGTATTTGAAGGGCTGATCTTCTCTCCTGAATCTGATTGACTTCTTCAAATCAGGCTCCAGAGCTGTGGACGAGGGTAAGGTGGTCCACACAGCCTATCTGGACCTCGCCAAGGCCTTCGACACCATCCTCCACTCTGGAAGTATAGATAAACTTACTAAGCTGGGCATATATCCCTGTGTCACTCGATGGGTTGCCAACTGGCTTACTGACACAACCCAGACTGTAAAAGTAGCCGACTCCAAATCCAGCTCCAGACAAGTGATAAATGGAGTACCTTGGGGTTCAGCCCTGGGGCCACTCTTGTTTGGCATCTACTTCTCTGAATTACAGGCCAACACTAAGGGACTCTGGCAAACAAAGTTTGCAGATGACTGCAAACTGGGAGCCATTATTGAATCCCCAAATTATGTGGATATTCTACAAAAGGGCCTTACAGAAACAGATGCTTGTGCCAGAGCCATGGGCTCAAGCTTAATGCCAAGAAATGTATAGTTATCCACTTTGGAAAAAAACATGTACCCATGAATTACCACATAGGTGGCAATACATTAAACATCAAAAGTGTGATGAGAGACTTAGGGACACAGGTGGACAGTGGTCTCACTTTTGATAACCACATCGCCACAGCAGTCAAGAAATCCTTCTATGTGGCACACCTCATCACTAAGGGCTTTTCATCCTGGAAAAAGGAGGTCATTGTCCCACTGTACTCATCCCTCATTAGACCCATTATAAAGTATAATACCCCATTTGGTATGTACCTCACAAGACATCTGCAACAGCTGGAGAGGCTACAGAAATACCTCAATAAAAGAATCACTGGCCTAAAGCAGATGCCATATGCTGACCATCTAAAAAAACTCCAGCTATACTCTGTGGCATATCGTCTACTCAGAGGTGATCTCTGCTTAACATACAAGGCCATGTCAAACCATGAGCTGTTGGACTTTTAAAGAAATCCCAATCCCTCAGAGCCACATGCTCCAGGGATCTAAATCTTGTCATCACAATGAAGAAAACATGCTGGAGGGAAAGTTTCCTGACCCAGAGACTCCGCATACTCTGGAATAGACTGCCCATACATGTCAAGCAGAGCGCCTCCTTGGCCCTCTTCAAAAGGAACATTTATGACTGGATGGGAGATAGGAAATTCACCCTGGGGATCATGTCAGTCACCCTGCTAGACAAGGGTCCATAGAAGTAAATATTGTGGGAAGAAATATCCAGGGAATTGTTATGGCTAGGCTTGTATAGGCCCTAGGGCCGATAGCCTAATACCAACCTATGAACCTATAAACTTATGATTTGGACAAACCTCTG
Source organism: Protopterus annectens (assembly GCF_019279795.1). Taxonomy (NCBI): domain Eukaryota; kingdom Metazoa; phylum Chordata; order Ceratodontiformes; family Protopteridae; genus Protopterus; species Protopterus annectens. The sequence continues at coordinate 1,575,163,980 of NC_056735.1, read as the reverse complement.
ATTTCTAATAACCACAGCAACAGGGGATATTCATCAACTAAACACACTGAGATTACTATTCACACATACACACACACACACACACACACACACACACACACACACACACACACACACACACACTTGCCAGTACTGAGATCCATAGGTTCATTGCTTCATAGGTGTGTAGTAGGTGAATGGGCCTGAAGGCTCTGCAAGGCTAGCCCAAGGGAATTCTCTGGCATCAGGCCACATGACAGTAGTTCCCAGTGTGGCTCAAGAGTATAGTCACTGGAGTGGTCCCCAGGGGTGGGTATTGTATTCCCCATCCACTCATCCAGATTTCTATAGTAGGTGGCCAGTGATGTGCACTGCTTCACATGTATGTGATTTATATTCCGTAACATGGACAGTGTCTGGGTTGTGCACATCTTCCATATGCATGTTCTTTGAAGTGTGGAAGTGTGCTTGAGGTCTCTGGGGCATGTTGTGTGGACAGATTGGCATCTTCAGAAGTAGCATTCCTGACCTAGTATGGTGAGACATAGCTGTGCAACTGAGGAAGTGATTGTACCACATAGAGAGTATTATACCGGGATTCATTGGATGTACTGGAGTCTGTCCATACAGGGCATGTGTATGAGGCATGGTATTCCCTTTCTGGGGTACATTTGCAAACTCTACAGTTCTTGCTGGTGTCCAGTAGGGAACATGGCAAAAAAGCCACTGTACACATTGATTGGGCTACTGAGGGGATGGAACAGGGTGCCATGTTCTTTTACTTGCTGGATTATACATACTCACTCAGGAGATATAACACATCAAAGTACTTTCTGATGTCAGTGGTACTATTGTGGTCAACAGGCAGCTGACTGTCAACCTGTGTTCCCCATTCTGTTATAATACTGTCACTGTTCAGTGGACTACCACCAATGTATTACTTCATGTGAGCCATGGTGTTCCCAAATGTAATGGCGGCACATCTCTTGCATTGAGGTAATGTCCAGGGTTATGACAACAGTCATAGGTGTCAAGTGGCCTTTCAATGTGATGTCAACATCACATGTATTGTGATTGCTACCACCCACCTTACTGTTGTAGGCAAACATTATCAGCCAGGGTGCCTTTGCATTCTCTTGCACCTCAGAAGGGTAGATCCCAAACATGAGAGGACATAGGTCCATACCCTGTGTGACCCCAGTCATGTCTGGCCATCGGTTTGACATGGAGTCTACTGCAATCACACACTGGGTACTATCTGTGAGGCAGTTTTCAGGAGAACTACTGATATAGTGGTTGATGCCTAGCCAAGTGTGTATGTGTATTATTCCTAGGTGTAGAGTGGTCTCTTGATTATTAGAAGGGTTGCCTATATTGTTAACTAATCCATACTGTCACATAGTCATTGCACATGGCACTATACATTTAGGGCTGTGGAGCGTCTACACCAACCTCTATGGTGTTTGACAACTGTTAATCTTGTAATGTGGACATTGGGACATATAATAGGTCCTCAATATAATAATAATAATAACTTAGCAAAACCCACCTCCCAATGGATCCTGTTATGACACAATCACACCACACCCACACAGGATATTGATGACCGACAGAGATACACACACTCACACACACACACACACACACACACACACACACACACACACACACACACACACACACACACACACACACACACACACACACTTGCCAGTATTGGGTTTAGAACCCCTATCTATCTAAGTATTGCTGTTACAGTATTACACATTTATCACATGAGCAACAGAGCTTATGGGATGGATGTCATCCCAAAGTACTTCTAAGGTGAGGAACATCACCAGCCATTGTAAATACTGGCACTGGTTGATGTAGTGGGTGAGAGATTTCATAAAATGTTTTACCCTACACATATATTTTCCATGAGTGAATTTCAAACCTCTGTCTAACTATGTTTTCAGACATTTATGTTACACATTTACCACATGCACCATTGACCTTACATGGCTTACAGTTGCCAACAGGTACTTCTAAGGTGAATAATATCTGCAGGACTGCTAAAGTTAGGCACTGAGAAGTGTACTGGGTGTAAATGGGGCCAAAATCTTTAAGGTATGAACACACACACACACACACACACACACACACACACACACACACACACACACACACACACATGGCAGGAATGAGATTCAAATACCTACCTATGTAGTTATTGCTACTACATTGTTATGCATTTATCACATGCACCACAGAGCTTATAGGTCAAACAGTGTCCAAATATACCTCTAAGGTGATTGACATCAGCAGCTGTTGTAAAGTATTACACTTTGAAATATACTGGCTGTGTATGGACACAAAATACCTCAACCTACAGATATACACACACACTCACACCTTTACAATTGCAGGTACTGAGATTAGAACTCCTACCTAAGTAGTGTTTTTCACTACAGTATCACACAGTTAATGTGAGCTTCATAGAGCTTATATGTTGGAGAGCTGTCCAAAGGTATCTTTAAAGGTGAGTGACATCAGCAGCAGTGCTAAAGGAGGGGTAAGGGGAGTGTAGTGAGTGTGAATGGCCTCAGAATCATGTCTCTACAAAAACACACACACACACTTTGTCTCACAGAGACACACATTTTCATAGCTGCCAGGACCAGGCTTAGAACGTTTACCTAATTAGTTTGCTACATTATGGTATTACGCACTTATCACCAGTGCCACCAAGCTTATATGTTGGAGAGTTGCCCAAAGGTATCTTTGAAGGTGAGTGACATCAGCAGCAGTACTAAAAGAGCGTTAAGGGAAGTGTAGTGAGTGTGAAAGGCCACAAAATCATGTCTCTACAAAGACACACACACTGTAGCACACAAACACACACATTTTCACAGTTGCCAGTACAGAGATTAAAACTCCTACCTAACTAGTTTGCTACACTACAGTATTACACATTTATCATAAGTGCCATGGAGCTTATAGGGCTGCAAGTTGCCCAAAAGGTTATTTCAGGGGGACTGCCATCAGCAGGAGTGGTAAAATGGGACAATGGGAAGTGTAATGAGTGTGAATGGCCTCAAACACGTTCATCTAGAAAAACACACACTCACACACAAATTTACATTTGATAGGACTTAGAATCAAACTGCTACATGGATACTTATTTGTACTATAGTGTTATATAGTTATCACAAGCACCACTGAGACTATAGGGATGAGGGCTCACCAAAATAATTTCTACATTGAATGACATCAACACATCATATGATATAGGCCAATGGGATGTGTACTGGGTGGGAAAGGCCTCATAATGGGATTCTCTTTGTCCCTGCCTGTCTCTCTCCTCCCCACATCTTTGTGTGTGTGTATGTTTGACATATTATATTATGTCGGCCTTAGATTTGTGTGAGTATTCCTATCCAGTATATATATATATGTGTGTGTGTGTGTGTGTGTGTGTGTGTGTGTGTGTGTGTGTGTGTGTGTGTGTGTGTGTGTGTGTGTGTATGAAGTATCAGTGGTGTACAATTACAAATATCTATATTCCACTGTGTTGTCAGACATGGGCTTTATTTCTCTAAGTGTAGAAACATGCCTAGTATGACCTTCTATATTGAGTGTGTGCTTTCATTCCAGGGAGAGTTGAACTCCAGTTCAGGGTTTTGTGTGCTACAGCTACACCTAGCAACCTGTTTCTGCGGGATATCTGTAGATCGTTTGCCAATATGGAGACACACTGGGTGTAACATACGGGGGATACTGTAAATATTGTGTAACATCGTTGGTTGCAGCATAAGTTTTCTGACATATGTACTGTTTTACACTGTGAAGTATCATGTCATCAACTACTGACAATTATCATTCTTTGCTCACAGTTATTTACCAGGGAAATACAAGATGAATAAAACTGAGACTAATATTCTGAGGCATATAGACTATGAGTTCTGGCACACTCCTGCCATCGTGGAGGGGTAGCTACAGACAATTGACTGCTGGTTCTGTGTAAATGGTCCAGCACCTTGTTATTATGCTGGCTGGGGATCCCCTTCTTGTGCTTTTCTTAACTTAACAGAATGGTCATATCCTGCTGGGGTCATACCTCTCAGCTCTACAGATGCACCCAGGTTATCCAGAAGCAGGACTCATATATTTGGTCAATTTACCTTCACATTATGGTTTACAAGCAGTTTTGTGGCTATTCATTCATGGGTTTGCAGTTAGGTGGTAGTATGGGCAGAAATTAGAGTTTCAGACTTCACACAATCCATGCCATCCATACTTCTACACCCCCCTCCCGTCATTCTCTCCTCTTTCTAACATTATGAAAGCAATACCTCAGAGGTATCCCTATAGCTAGGCCTTTATCCCAGTAGTATTTATGGCCTGGTCCACAGTTCTTGCAGTAGGGCATGGGGAGGCATGCTACTGGCATTTGTCAGCATGGCCTTGCATTTGTTTTCTGTTTACTGTGTTAGATTATTAGTTAGGACCCCCTGACATTCCATACATTGGCACTATGGGTGAGGCATGGGCCTTTGCCATAGGACTGTAGGCCATTTGAGAGTGCTACAGGCCATCTTTAACAGGCCAGTGCATTCTGTCACTCATATGTTCCCAGGCTGCAAGCCAGTAGATTACCCTGGGGTGAAAGTGGTAAGTGGTTGAGGTGTTCCTGTCAATCCTTCATGCTCATACTGATCCATGAGTCTGGATGTGGTCAAGTTGCTGCTTACAGCTAGGGACACACCTGCATGGATCACCTATTCAGGATGCAGCATCATGCATGTATTCCCATACAGAGATGGGTTAATGCTGTACTTATTCTGTACAGCAAGGGTATGACCTGTGATAAACCTGTGGCTGATGGTGGGATGAGCTGGGTGCATGTGTGCCAGGAAAGCTACTGGAACCTGACTCACAGATATACTTGGGACATTCCCCTTATGCCGGTTTGTGTGTGGATATCGGCAGCCTGTCAGTAATTTATAACTGTGCCTTTTGTGGTCTGCCAGTGATTGGCCAGACTACCAGTATTCCATACTAGAGGGACAACTAATGTGATGCTAACCTCTATGTATAATTCCAAAGTTGTGTGCAGTTGACAGTTATTTTATATGCACTCTGTGTAGGTCACTTCCACCTGTATACTGTTTCTATGTATGGGCCCCCTGTTCATGGCATGTCCAGCTTTTTGATAGTGACAGATATTGACATCTGGACAGTAAGTATGTACAACTGCTGACATGGGTGTAGCTGAGAAGCAGTGTGGTTGGCACTGCAGTTGTTGGAACATGGCCCTGTCGACCACTCTGCTGTACCTAGGACACTGAGACACAGCCATCCAGGCCCACATGCTGACCACTTCCAGGCAATATTAAACACACAACAAACTTACCACACTGACCCCTGCATATTGTACACATGCAACAATGTAGATTGGGATAGCTCTGGCAATCTGTGCTCCAGTGATATTATTCCTCAAACTTACATGTTACTGAATTTCTACGTGGGATTGTGGGAGAGGGGGGTGCACACCTGAAGACTTTAAACATTTGCAATGACTGTATTGGTATTTTGGTTACTCTGTTGGCTTTCATTTCATATTGTATTGTGACATATCATGCAGAAAGGAGGCCTATCAGTAGAGTACACATGTTAGATTTTAATGGCATAAATTTCAGTTTCAGACTTCTTACCCTTCAGAACTAAAATGTAACTGTTAGACCTGCTGTGGTATGCCTGTGTAGGTCTGCAGGGGGGCTGTTCACCATTGCCATCATTTGGGGGCCGTAGCCCTGCCTTTCTTTATGGTTATCTACACCTGTTCTGCTAGGTGAGGCTGGTGGTGGGTATGTGACCCTCATTGACATCCATGTGTGTGACCTAATGACACCCACAGTTATTTGGGGCATCACATGTACTGCGGTGGGGGTTGTCACCTTCTGTAGTACTGCCTAATATGTTGACACCAGTATTTGTTATGGATTTCCTGCTGTCCCATTTAGCTGTCAGCTGTCTGCTGCTATGCCATTCAGTCACCCAATTCCCTTGCAAGCTTGAATCCATACCGTACATACATCTATCAGAACATACTACTCCAGTAATTGATAGGAAGGGTGACTTATCATTTTTTCACTTACCCGGTGAGGCGGGGGGGGCGTGCCCTATCAGGGCTCTCGCTTCTGGCTCCTAATGCCCGGGCGTGACCCTCTCTGGGGACAGTGTCAGGTGTGGAGTTTGACAGGGGCAGTACAGCTGTCAAAGAGTAACACAGGTGTCCTAAGGTGAGGACAGAAACCTCCTGTGGAGCAGATGGGCCAGTATTGAGGATGGTGCTGGAGGGCTGACTATGTCAGATGCATGTAGTACACTCCCTATACATGGTTAACCACAGGTAGTGTCACGTTTGGCATCCCTTTTATTGTATGTGTGAGTCGGAAAGAGGTATCCATCCCTGGGTCCCTACAGTGTCAGTGTGTGTGCTATGTGTTGCCTCTTTTACAAGGCCTGAGCACACTAGGAATGCCTCCTTCTGCCTACAGGGGAAGACTCAGGAAGTTACTCCTCTGAGTCCATCTGTGCCTGTGCTGGCCATAGCAATGGTGGGGGGGGGGGGCTGTGTGGCCCTGCCCCATGCTGTTCCTGCTGCAACTGTTTCTGCAGGATAACATTGTGTAGCATGGCACACAATATGAACATTTGTGTACATGTAGCTGGAGAGTACTGCAAGGCTCCACCGGATATGTCAAGGCAGCGGAACTGTGACTAGAGTATCCCAAACACATGTGCTACAATGATACTGGTTTGTGCGTGTGCCTCATTACGGTGTTCTTGTTTGGGAGTGTGTGTGCATTTCTGAAGGGTATCATCAGCCACTGCTCCAGTGCATAGCCAACATCCCCCACTAGATTGGCATATGGGATATGGGATGTCCCCCCTGGCAAACCCCTGATTCAGCTGTGAGCAATGCCAGATGTGGGAGTCGTGATAGCTTCCAGGGCTGCCAGCACACACGTTCATGATAATACCCAGGGCATTGCACATGACCTGGCAGTTGATGGAGGGGAAGCACTTGCAGATTATATAGACCCTACCCTGCGAGTTGAGTGGTGCTTTGATGTGGATGTGCGTGCAGTCTATAGCACAAACTACCTCAGGGTATTCTGCTATACGGTGGCAGAGAAGCATACTTCTGGTCAATGCCTCACGGGTGTTGGGGAAATATATGTGCTTATTGGCTTGTGGTGTCATGTCATCCAGGAACTGGTGGAGCACCCTGGATGCTGATGCCTGTGAGACCCCCATGATATCCCCAATTGGTCTTTAAATGGTACCTGTGGATAGTATTCTTAATCCTACACATACCTTGGTATCCACTCGGATGGGTTCCCCTCTGTTGGTTCTGTGTGTGAGGTGGGGATGGCAGAGCTGGATGATTTGTTGTAGAACGTCCCTGTCCACCCTATAATGCTCCACTGTCTCAAGCTCATGTAGGCCCTGGTAGGTTATCCTGGGACTGTACACTCTTCTCCTCCTCCTCCTCCTCATTGTGGGTCGCTTGTCAGCATTCTCCTCCTCACCACCATCAGTCTCTAGCACATATTGATGGAGTAAAGCAAAGCAGCAGCAGCCTCTAACATTTTAGTTAGTTTTGCCAGTTAAAAAAAACCCATCTGTGTACACCAGTGGTGTAGAGGTTGTGGGAAAAAAATAGTCTGAAAAGTGTTTACATAGTTCATAGTAGTGTGCTGGGCTGCTGCATGTGTAATTGGTTGATTCTGATACATTCCACCTGCCAGCTATGCTAGTTTTTTTTGACTGCCTTCCTACTGCTGCTTCCCCTTCTCAGTTCCTCCATATTTAAGCCCTGAGTTGTGCCACTCATACCCAGTGCTGAAAAGTAAACAGTGCGTCAATTTCCTTTTTTTTTTTTTTTTTATGTTTAAAACCCAGTGCAGAGCACACCCGTTTAGGCTATGTACACACTGCTAAGGCACATCTGACACACCCACTTCCTTAGCTGTGCTTAGCTAAGGGCAACCACGGGCCACAGAGCTCCAATGTGCTTACAACAAGCATGACATACACCCTTATGAAGTCATTAAGCTCTTAGGTTTGCACTGTTGTATTGCTGCACCTACATGGTTAGGTATAAGCTGACACTTTGAAGAAATATGTGATTCGGTATAACTCCCCTCATTTGCATACCCCAGTGTGTAGGTCATTAGTTACTGCACTAAAACAGACCCTTTCCCCTTGACAACCAGTGCTCCCTGGTATTGTTTACATTCTGCATGTCATTGACTATAATGGCAAAATGCAGATTTAACTTAAAATTGAGTTTTCCCATTTTTTTTTTCGGCCCAGTCTTGTTTGTGTGCCTCTGCCCAATGCTTAAACAGCCGAGATCAGCCAAAAAAAAGTTAAATTTTTATAATAATTAATCACTTTTTAATGCCAATGGCCTTACATTTGGCTAGTGGCATGTCTAATGTACATAATACATGCTTTTTCACAAGCTGTCATACCTCCATTTTGTCAGTTGCAGAAATGTACTCAGTTATTTTCTGAATGCATTTCTGCACTGACAATGTTCTACCATGGAGACCTGGGAGCTTGGTGAATCATTAAATCACCTCATTTGCATGGTTTTCACCAGCAAATGAGGTGATTTGCTAGCCGCATGGTTTTCCATGCTAGAACAGTGAAAACAGCACTATCCTGAATCGCTGGGTGGCCATTTACCATGCATGAGCTCTTACACTGTTCTTACACAGAAAGTCGGCCTTCCTGAATCCTGGTGTACATGTTTTAATGTGAAAACACTATTTGCTAAGTGATACCTACTCACTCTGTTTGCTACTATTTTGCTTTGTTTTACCCCAAAGCAAGCAACATTAGAGTTTTTTTTATAACTGCAGAGTCATGCTGGGCTAGCCCAGCTCAACACAGTTTTGCTATATGATGCTGTGTTCCCTCCACTATCCTTTACCTCTCTCACCCACACCATACATTATTTCTTTTATATTTTCAGGCCACTAAAACTGATAGAAATCACTTTTTTCCCACCCCATACATAATTTCCTTTATATGTTATGACCACTTCCACTGATCAACATAGTCTCTTGCTCTCTCACCACTTCAACCCACAATACATCACATCCTTCATACTTTCTAACCATTCTCAAAGATACACATCCTGTTCTGTTTTCACACCATTTCAACCACACTTTAAAGCTTTATTCATGTTTTCCTACTTCTACAGAAACTTTTGCACTTCCTATTTATCACCATTTATATCTTCTGTAAATTGTTTCCACATTGCACTTCTTTTAAGTGTACTACTTAATAAACTGATTATCTTAAGCAGAGCTGTAGCTGACTCATTAGGCACCTGATGCTGTTCCCCAATAGCAGTGCCACTCAACACTAGGATGAGAATAACAACAAAAAATCCCCTGGTCTTTTCTGGTAGCATAAGGACTGTAAACCTAGAATCATTTGTTGTTGCAAACCTCTAGAATCTTTCCAGCTGTTTGATATATCTGGTGAGGCACCTCTCAAAAGAGGTATTGTGTTATATAAATGGTCGGATCAGTACTGAGTATAAAGGAATAGTAACCTCTTTAGTTCTGGATGATATTCCCTTGACAACCAGCTGACCCAAGCAGAAGGATTTCATGACAATTGTTACTACATGGTGTTCAAAGGAGAGGAAATTTTAATCTCATGTTAGGTCACATTCTACATTTTTATTTTTTTATGTCACATATTGTCAATGCCATATATGGGGGGGGGATGGTTTGTCTGAAAATTGTTGAAAAGTTGCATTTTTTATCAGTTCATTTAAGTCCCTTTTCAATGTTGTGTCTTTCGGCTTTGTTTAGTTTGGGGTCACCACAGTGGAACTCCGGTCCGCTAATGATTGGCAGTAGATTTTTACGTGCCGTGTTGCCGGCCCTGACGCACAACCTTCAACTAAGGTACACCCATTCACACATGTCTCCACACAGAAGACACTCTAGCTGAGAAACGAACAGGACAGCGTCTTACTGTGAGGTGACAACACTACCACAGCACCACTACCTCATAAGTAAATACTAGCCTAACTGCCCTGAAAGGCCATTTTAAGCCTAGCCAATAATGCAAAGCCAGAATCAAACCCTGCATTTTGTGCATATACTGACCTAACCATCCATACACAGAAAGGGTGATATCTAGGTATCTCCTTTTAACTAGGGTTTAGTAACTTCTCCTATTTTAGTACTGCTATTTTGTTATAACTAGAACCACTCAAATAACGGCAAACACTCAAAATGTTTTAATAAACACACAGAAGAGTGCTAAAAATTGGGAAGTGACCAGGGAACTGTAAAAGAATAATAATTCACTTATTCAAGGCACATAACATTAAGCACTTTCATCCCTTACTGGGACTTCAGAATACTCTACTAAAAATATCAAGTCCCTAAATATGGATTCTAATTTGTTAATGTAAAGATACATAACATAAATTATTTAACACCATTAAAAATCATATATAAATAAGAATATAAAATGTTTTATTGGGTCAAAAATGTATAAATTTCTAAAAAAATGTTTGTGGAATCCCAAGTAAAAATCAACCATAAATTAAAACAGACAAATGTCAGAAAATTCAATCAATGAAAATAAATGAAGAATTTTGCACAGAAGTGGGAGGATAGCATAATGGTTAACATGTTTGCCTTACAAACACAAAGTGCAGTGTTTGATTCTTATGTGGGTTGATTGGCTAACCTTTAAAAAAGACTCACAAGAGCAATGAACCTAGTATTAATCTATGAACTGCATAAACTATAGCCAATTTATTAAGCTCTAACTAAAAATGTCATAATTCCAAATTCATAATATATTATAACTTAGCAGCTCTAATTTAAGAACAGGTTACAGAGTAACACTTTCTTTTAATCCTGGTGGTGTTGTGGCATTCAATCTAAGCTGCCATGCAGTTCTTTATATTCTAAAAAAGTCTCCCATTCCCCAGCCCTGGGGTTACTGTCTACAATTTCAATTATTCCTAACCCAAATTTCTACATTCTTTGCATATTTATACATGCCTTCCAAGTGTATTATTAGAGTTCTTCTTAATAATATCATAATTGTGCATATGTTTTCTTAATGCCCTTTTAGGGTTTTTTTTTCCAGTATAAAACATTACTATTATTTAGTCAAATATATAAGACCAGTTAATGCACAGTTCCCCTCCTTAAAAATTACTTGGAATTCAAACCATCCCTTAAAACAATAAACTTTGAAAATATAAGGGCACTGCCTACAAAATCCATACATTAATGCACATTCCCTTTTCTCTCTTTCCCACTATATCCTTTTTGTCTTTACAATATTTTTTAAATAATGTATACCTTATTAATAAAATGGATTTAATTGCCAAGAATACAACATATTTAATCATTTCCCTTCAAAAATTTCAAATTTCCTTTAATTATATTCTTAGTATCACTGGAGCAATCATTATAAGGCACAACACAAGCTATTTCAAATTCTGCAGTGTTGTAAACTCCATTCAAAGCATGATTCTCAGTTCCAGTTGGGCCTATACCTAAAAACAGTTTAGATTTACTTCCCATGAATCTATTGCATTAACAATTTCCCCCACCTAAATCTCAGGGTATTCCATTTCCATGGCCATTAGTTTTAATTTACTTATTTCTGCATCCAGGTCTTTATAAGTACAAGGCATTCTAGCAACCCTAATACTTTGTAACAAATTCTTCTTAAAAGAATAGGGGTGAAGGCAAGCAAATTACAAATAGGAGTTGCTGTACACAGGTTTTCTGTATATTTTAGATTTAAAACCTCTATTGATATGTCCTACATTGACATGGAAATAGTTACTCAACTCCTTATCATAATTAAAATTAAATTTTCAATAATCTAAAGAATTACACAAAAAATTAAAAAATCATTAGCCATATCACCCGATCGATTCATAATGCAAATATGCCATCTAAAAATCTGAAATAAAATTTAATGTTCTTATAACATTTAGAAGTAAGGATCCTGTATTTCTCCCAGGCTAAAAGAACTACTGTACCCAGTGCTTGCTTAAAAGTTTCAACTTCAAAATAAAGAAAATTATTCTCTAATACTGTGGTGGCAAAATCTAACAAAATTGCAATATTTTTCCTGGATATAAAATCACAGTTAATCAAGGAATCCCAAAAGAGTAACAATCCCTTCTCAGTTATGATGGAATTAAATAAATAAATTCACCACATCTATTGTTAGAAAACCAGAAGCCCATTCCCAAACATCTGGGGTTAGTCTTCCCAAAAAGTTGCTTGAGTCCTTTAATACATGGAACACTTGAATATAAAGTGTTTTTCGCAATATGTCAATATAGACTCTGAGGAGGTGTGTCTTGGAACCACTAGATGAAACAATAGGCCTATAGGGTGGTGTATAAATATTTTTATGAACCATTGGGATATTGAGTATGTTAAGAATAATGGATTTATCTAGCTTCAAAAATTTAAATAATTCTAATGTTATTCTATTATAGGCTCTTAGGTCCATAGGTGCTTACTAGTTTAATGGCTATAAGGAGCATTTAAAGCCTAGTCATGCATCCCTAACCTCTGACATGTTCTGGTAACCTTGATAAGTGTAGGCAGGGGTAAGAGAGGTGAAACATTTACAAGCAGGGACCTGGCTGATGAACCATTTACAGACTGTCTCTGTCCATTGCAGACATAGGTTTAAAACCAGGGAATTTCCTGTTCTTCAGCCAATTGTCCAAGTTACACTTGAATTGGGATAAGGAGGACTCTGCTTCACATGGATGGGGAGCCTGTTTTAGAAAAGGGGTAGCCTCAGGGACATGTACCTGTCTCTCCAGCATGTCCTATTATATCACAGACTAGGTTTAGAATGGGTAATTCTGATGCTGTTTCCTTTTACAGATATACATGAGGCCAATTAGAGTGGGGGCTGATAATGACTTATATGCTATGCATCACTCTCCCCTCAACAGCCTGTATTAGACAAAATAGAGGGATAGGGCCTTGAGGCAGTCTGCATAGGGCATGTTACTTATGCCCTGTATTCTTTTAGTGAGGAGCCTCTGTGGATGTTCCAATTGTTGGATATACTTGGTTAGGAACATACCAAAGGGGGCATTATACTCAATGATAGGTCTGATGAATGCTGAATACATTGGAACAATGACTTCCCTAGACTTAGATTTCATACCTTTATGAGCAATATAGAATGATTTCTTCATTACTGTAGACATACGATGGTCAAAGGCTAGATTGCTGTCTATGTGTGTCCCTAAGTCCCTGACTACTGGGTCAACTCTTATGGGTGTGTTGTCAACATGATAGTTACCAGGGGTGGATGACTTCCTAAAGGATATTATTATGCATTTCTTGGCATTTAGTTTTAGTCCGTGGCTCTGGGCTTGGACAGTTGTTTGTCTGTGTCAGCCATTCCTGAAGGACATTTTTGTTGATGGGTAATTCAATGCCAGCTCATAATTTGCAGTCATCTGAAATTTAGTCAGCCAGAGGCCATTGACATTGTCCTTGATTTCAGAGACTAAATGACAAAAAGGAGTGGTCCCAGAACTGATCGCTGAGGGACTCAGCTTGAGACTGCCCTCTTTATAGAGGTGAACTCCCCAGTTCTAACTTCCTGGGTCCTGTCTTTGAGCCAGCTGGCTATCCACCAACTGACATAAGGGTTTGTACCTAACCTATTAAGTTAGTCAACAATGCAGGAGTGGGAGATTGTGTCAAATGCTTTGGCCAGGTCAAGGTAGGCAGCATGAACTATTTTGCCCTCATCCATTGCTTTGGTGAGCACTTCAAAGAAGTTCACCAGGTTGAGTAGGCATGACTTGCCCTTGATGAAACCAAATTTGGTTGAGTCAAGTGTCTGGTCATTTCACGTATCATTGCTGATCATTTCCATAGTAATTCTTTCTATGGCTTTGCATAAGAGACTAGTGAGACTTATGGGTCTGTAGTTTCCAGGTTCTGTAGATGGCCTACCTTTGTGCAGAAGGATGATTATTGCTGTTCTCCATTCATGAGGCATGAAGCCTATTTGGAGGCTACAGTTTAACAGCAATTATAGAAGGTCCAATAAATCATGTTTCTTGCTATTTAGAAAATATCCTGAGATCCCTTCACCCAGACAATAAACTACTCTTCCAAGTCATCAAAACAAAAAACTCAGCAGGTGAGTCTGTCTTCTTCAACTATATTTCCAAGCTTTGGAACTCTCTGCCCAACCCACTAATGACCACTTCCACATATAATCAGTTTTAAAAACTCCTATAATCATACCTTGCAAACTCCTGTCTCTGCTCCTGTCACAGTCCAGGTTCGACCCTCTCAAACCACCCTTCAAACCCTATTTCACTACTATACTACACCACCTCTTTAAGCATTGAACTCATTTAAATAACTCCTTGTAGATACTTGTATCAAACTTATCTCTATCAATCTCTAATGTCTTGATCATACCTATATCTATCTGTTTCAAAGCTCTATGCACTAAAATTAAGTACATACCCTTATGATGTATTAAATATTCTTACTATAATTCCTGTTATTTAACTCCTGTGAAACTATTACTGTTGTAAATGTTCTTGCTATAAGCACTTTGTTTAACTCCTGTAAATCTATTAATATATTAGAGTTATGTAATAAATCAATATTTTTAGAATGTGGTTACTATACTATATACTAATGACTAGGTAATGTATGACATTGGAGCTTTTCTCCCGGGGCCTCCACTGAAAAAGGACACTTGTCCAGATGGACTTTCCTGGTTAACAAATGTAAAATAAAATAAATAAAAGTTTGTCTGGGCCCAATGATGCAGTGTTCTTGGCCTTATAGGGAGCATTAACAACAAGTTCCCTAGTGATAGCAATAGCAGGGTATTTATATTTGATAGTATTTTCTGAGGGAAGCTTGAAGGAGACAGAAAGGTAAAGTTGGAGCTGAATTTGTCATCTAGTAGGTTTGCTATACCTTCTGGGTCAGTATAGGTGGCTCTATTTACAATTACCTCTGCACCCAATTGTGTATTGCCTCTTTAGTTGGGGACATAGCTAAATAATGCTTTGAGATTGTCCTTGGCCTGGGAGGTCAAATTTACATCAAATTTGGCTTTGGTATACTTTATTTGTCCTATGTGTTGTTTGTTTAGTTTCATAGGTTTACTTTTAACCTGCTGGGTTCTGCACCTTCTAATTTTTTCCATGATTATCTTCCTTCTGTTATACAGCCTATTGATTTTGTGATTCCACCAGGGTGGCTTGTTTCTTGAGTTAGTTATGTACTTCTTCCTGGTGGGTACAGCTGCATGTATGCAGCTATTAACATGCTTGTATAGGGTTTCTCTGAACAGTATTGTGGAGGCAGCAGTGGTCTCGGGGTTTATGGAGACTTGAAATTTTGCCAAGTTATCCTTAATAGTAGAAAGTCAGCCTTAGACTACTTCCAGAATGTTCCAGGGCTAGCTGAAGTTCCAAGTATTATTTTTATTTTAGTGAAGACCATTTTGTGGATTGACCTTACCAGAAAAGAAATTACACTTAAAAAACAACGAAAGACCACCAAGATAAAGATACCAAATCCTGCTAAACAAACTAAACCAATATCATCTATCAAATTCCACTCTTAACTGGTTCCAAAGCTACTTAACTGACAGGTACCAAACTGTGAAATGGGAAAATTCTCTCTCCCCAGCTGCCCATAACTATAGGAGTCCCACAGGGTTCTATCTTAGGACCACTACTATTCACAGTCTTCACAAATGACCTCCATACCTCCACACAGCATGCATCTGTAATTCAGTATGCAGATGACACTACCTTAATCTGTGCTGCACAAAACAATCCCACCCTCCTGCAAACAACTCAACTAGCATTCTCTGACATTGAAAACTACCTTACCAAAGCCCAACTTATCGGCAATCCAAAGAAAACTCAGCTTATGATTATAACCAGCTCTAACAAAAATACTAACAGTCAATTCACTATCTACTCCACTAATGCTACTCCAATTGCTCCAGTGGCACAGGCTAAGCTATTGGGAATAACCATAGACTCCCACCTAAAATTTGATAGTCATCTCAACTTAACTATTAAAAAAGTACATGCCAAACTGGGGTCGCTCTACCGTATCAAACCATTTCTTACCAACAACACAAGATCAGCCATTGCTCACTCCCGACTTCTATCCACCCTACTCTATGCATCTCCCATTCTGACTAATCTCAACAAAACTGAACTAAGCAAAATGGAAGCCTGCTATAACAGAATTGCCCGCTTTGCTGCAAATTGCTCATATAGAACTCATCACTGTACTGCTTTGAGACAGCTCCACTGGCTTGAACTGCCCAACCTCCTAACCTACAATCAGCTCTGCCTCTGTCATTCTATGTATTACCTCCCCAATAAGTGTCCTGCCCTCAAAAACCTAGTACAACATCACTCAGCCAAAAGGCCTCTTAGATCATCAAGCAAACTACTACTAGAAGTCACCAACAGCTACAATAGCTTTGGAGTTGCACTATATAGTAGTTCAGTGGCTAAGAAATGGAACTCTGTCCCTACAAGCATTCAGAACACATTATCCAAAGCCTCCTTTAAAGACCTCATCAGGCAACATCTCAAGGAAAGTTGGCAGTGGCATGATTGCTCCCCAGGCTAGTGAAAGTGGATAACACATACATACAAAATCTAGAGCACTTGATAATAGTTTTCAATCTTACTCACAAACACTGGCTAATCTACAATGTATGTACTGTACCTGTGTATTATGTATGTATTCTACCTATGTTCCAAATTTCAGCTGTACACCGCAAATCTATTAATTACCTTTATTTTTAAAATTAATATTTTTTTGTTTGTTCTCTCCACTGTAACTGTTTATGTGCTGCATACCACTGTAAAAACATGTCTCCTGTAATTTGTGTGTGTACTGATCATGTCTAAATAACTAAATGTGTCTGTAATTTTTCTTTGTGGAGCTTTTCTCCCCGGGCCTCTGCTGAAAAAGGGCCTTTTCGGCTCAGTCAGACACCCCCAGTTAACAAATGTAAAATAAAATAAAATAAATAAAGGAATGGCACTTAACTGTATCCAAATAAACAAAGTGCTAGGCCACCAAGGCTGTAAGTTATTAAATGTATTCAACTTAAAAGTAAAAATAAAAATGGGTAAGTGCTTTCACTATACAACAGATCACTTCACCAGACAGTCACATTAATAAGAAGAACCATCTATATAGCACTAGCACTGTGACATCATTTCCTGTTGCAAGAAGTATGTACACCTTACTAAATGGAGCAGGAGCACCAAGGAACATGGCTGATGTTACGACTTCGGTTTCACTTCCGTTTCCATTACCAGAGCCACTTCCTATATCAATGGACCATCGCAAGAGCATGTCCAGGAGCAGGGTGAGAAGGGGGCATGTTCAGCAGCCCTATATATCAGGGGACAGAGGGACAAGGATGCATACCAGGAACAGGCTGTAAATGACCTTGTAGTGAATTTATCATCACGTATTTTGACGGCTACACAGAGGGCTTTATTGAATAACCGACTGTAATTCTTACCAGCTAAACGAGCAATCGTGCTGGATGTTTTGTTGGATTTAAGGATGTGTGCAAGGAATGTTACCTTGACTGTGATGTCTCCACAGCAATCACAACAAGTGAATGTGTTTAAGAAACCTAGCACATTCATAATGAAATGACATGCTAACGCCAAAACATTTTTGAATGTATGTGACCAAGAGATAAGGCAAACTTTCATAAATAAACATAGTTCTCACTTTTTTAATTTCAGCATAGAGGAGAGTAATGCCCTAGAATAGTTTAAGGATTTAACCACTGTAGAAATATGGCCTGCATACAAAGTGGGAGGTGTGGTCTTACTTGACATTGATGGAATGTACACTTTATTGCAGGATGACCCTACTTATTTGATGATCACTAGCCAACAGGTTACAGGAATTACTGAAAAAGTAGCCTTTTTGATTTTTGATCTTCTCATGACAGGAGTGATATCAGAGGATCTTTATAAGTACTTTAATGTGGCGAATCCTGTTACACCCATAATTTATGGGTTACCAAAAGTACATAAGGATCCTGTTTGACCACCAATGTGCCCCATTGTATCCAGTAAAGGTTGGGCGACAGAACCCCTTTCTGTATTTATAGACAAGATGCTCAGTGCAGCTTTGAGTGGTGTGGAAACAGTTTTAAGAGATACAAAATCATTATTGCAGAGTTTACACCATTGAGTATCTGGGTTTACTGAAGTTCCTGATGTTTATTTTGTGACAATGGATGTGGCATCTTTATTTACAGTTATCCCCAATGCTTGGGGTGTAGAGAATATGAGGACTTTCTTGACTGGGAAAGATGGAAAATTGCCATGGCAAGACTGAACATATCTGTACTCTTCTGGAAATTGTTTTAGAAAATAATGTGTTTGTTTTTGAAGAGAGTTTTCTTCTGCAGAATGTTGGTGTGGCTATCGGCAGAGCATATGCTAATAGCTATACCAACCTAGCACTAGAACAGTGGGAAGTAAGTACAGTATTAACTGATAACGTGTGCCATCATCATATTTTGTACTACAAAAGATTTGTGGACGGTATCCTTTTATTATGGGATGGCTCTCTTGAATTGGTAGCAGAATTTGTTATGTTTTTACATTCTGATTTCCTGAGATTCACATACACAGCTTCTGACAAAGAGATTGCATTTTCAGACTTATCCATCAGTAAATCAGCACTAGGATGTATTAAGACCAAGGTTTTTAAAAAGGCCACTAGGAAGATTGTATTACTGCATAAGAAGAGCATGAATCCTTGGCACATAAAGACAAATGTGCTGAGGGGTCAATTCTTAAGAACTATGAGGCTTTGTAATGACGATAGCCTCCTGCAAAAGGAGTTTGAGAGTTTGAGATCTGACTTTCTAGTAATAAGCTATGCACAGGATGAGGTAGATAGTTGTATAGCCCAAGTGTGGCAAGAAAGAAAGGGCAAGGGGTGGGCTTATTATGCCCAACAGCTATCTGAGGGAGAGGTATTTTTTGCTCCACAACATACTGTGAGGGTTACACTCTCATTTTCAAGTGACATAAATACTTTTTGTGATATAGTGAAGAAACACTGGGGGATTCTGACTGCCTCTGAAGAATTGAGTGGAGTTGTATCAGACGTTCTATGGTTTTCTTTTAGAAACAACCCCAATCTGAACAGACAACTATGATATAGAAAGGGAGCATTAGGAGGGTTTCCACAGTCTCACTGACAAGGCACTTATCCCTGTCGAAGGAGTAGTGCATGTAGCTTTATACAACCTGGTATGGCTTTTAACCATCCCCACTTAGGTTTTTCTGTTGAGTGTATGTTTTATGTAGATTTTCTACATGGAATTTAGTTTATTTGGCATTCTGCACCCTCTGTTATACTTTTTACAAAGGGAAAAACAATTATTCCTTTAAGGAACAGATTTTGTAACACTTGAGAGACATTGGGAATGGGAGGCAGGAAAATGCATTTACACACCATGTGGTGGCTGAAGGGAACTCCCACACGTTTAAGTTTCTAGCACTGAAGGTTGTTGGAAGTGGTATTAGGAGCAGGGATCTTAAGAACAAGACAGAGGCAAGGGACCAAGCCTGTATTTTATCACTTTAAGCAGATACATTTTCAGGACTAAATGGGGTTGCTTCCTTGAAGCCTATATTGAAGGCACACCCACTCCCACATTAAAATGTATGTATGTGCATATATATATATATATATATATATATATATATATATATATATAAATGTTTTAAAGTTTTGTACTTTGGTGTTTTGTAAATATAGTGCTATTATGTGATGCAATTTTTTTATTGTTGTTAATTATTTTACATGCTTCTTGCAACAGGAAATGATGTCACAGTACTATTGCTATATAGATGGTTCTATTTAATGTGACTGTCTGTTGAAGTGATCTATTGTATCGTGAAAGCGCTTACCCATTTTTATTTTTACTTTTAAGTTGAATAAATGTAATAATCTACAGCCTTGGTGGCCTGGCACTTTGTTTATTTGGAAGAAATTACACTTGGGGGTGTGCAGCTCTCTCCCATATTAGTGAGCACTAGATCCAGTATGGTTGCAGCCCTGGTTGGTCTATTGATAATCTTGTCCTGGGAGTTTGTGTTTTCAAAATCCAAAAATCTCTGTGCTTGTATGTTTGGTGTCATATATGATTCCCAGGTAACACTGGGGTAATTAAAGTCACCTATGAATATGGTATTGAGTTGGATGGTGAGTGTTGCCAATAAGTTTAAATACATGATATGGGCTTCCTGGGTCAATGAAGGGGACCTATAGCTTATAAGTAAATGGTACTGGATTTTGCCTATTGTGGTTTTAACATAGTGAAGCTCAAGTACATTGTCCTGTTTAACCAGCTTTGAGGTGTATTTATTTTCCATGTAAATCGAGACATCTCCACCTTTGTTCGCTGTCTGTGTAATAGCTGGTCTAAACATGTGGAAGGCATTATAACCTTACACTGTCAGTGTGCTCTCTGCTGCATTAAACCATATCACAGTGACTGCAGAGATATCAGTATTATCAAGGATGGAGAGAGCTTTTATGCATTGGAGGTTTTTGTTTAGAGTCCCATAATTGTGCAGTAACACTGGCTTTGATTTACTATGTCAGAAGTACTTTCATTTTGGCATTTTCTAAAAAAAGGCACTATGGGGGAGGACACTGTTTTAGCGAATATTTGAAAGCCTAGAGAGAAGAGAGATGCAGACCATCTCTGGCAAACCAGCATGGTTTGTTGGCCATCTCCTTCCATGCTGACAAATATTGCAGTCCCTTAGTATGACACCAGAAACTAAGCTAATTATTAAAGTCAGTAATCTTTTGTTCATACTGTGGTATCAACCTTGGAGAAGATAAAACGCTCATCAATCTTAGGTTCATACCAGGCTAGGACACATATTCTGAGAGCTCCATGATGTCTGTCTTCATGTAGTCTAGGGTGGTGCATCTTACGTCATTTACATCTACATGGACTATGACTGAGTCATACTGCTACATACAGGAAGATGTCTTTTCTCATAACGGCTATGGTAACTTCATTCCTTAATACCAAATTATATGATACACAATTATGTAAAATGTTAAGCATGCCACTCGTGTAGTCAGTGGTATCACAAATCACTATTCCCTAACGTTATCAGGTTTCATACCTAATGATCCTATTCTTGACTAAAGCGTTATAAAGCTCACACTCTTCCATATTCAGATTGTAACTTGTCCTTCTACTTATACTACTAGATCATTTATAAATATCATCTGAACATGCCTTTTCAACTGCTGATAAAATTGGGTGCATCGGAGGATTGAACACGCTCTTACCTTTTAAAAAGCTAACTATGGTCTTTTCATGTGTATTATCCTTCTGATTTCTGAAAAATAAAGCCAAGTTCAACTTTCTGACATGTAATTTAATTTCCAATAAAACATCTACAACATTCAATCTCCTGGTTGGAATGCAGTTCAAATCTTTTCAAACAGGGAAAAACAGTTTGAAGAGATAGCCAAATGGATGTAATTAAAAATATTAAACCTGTTTCAAGTTAATAGTATCCCATCATAATGTATCTCAGTTACCTTATTTAATGGTTCCTTCCCTTTTTGCTGTTGTGATTGTTGTTCCTCTTCTTCCATGCTGCATGCTGCCTCATTTTGTAAAATCCTTCTGTGTGAATATTGCAAAATTTTCTTTTGAAATTCCTCCTCAGCCTTGAATCCTTGAAATTCATCACCCAACTGGCCAGCTTCTCAGACCTGCAAAGGGGAGGAAAATCCTGTAAATTATCAGTATCATATGACTTGTAATAGTATCCCCTGCCTATAATAATCACTTCCCTCACCCTCAGTGTTCTCCATACCTTCCTCAATAACAACACTCCTCACCTGGTCTCTCCTTGAAGGTCTGGCCATCCAAAATTTCTATATTAAAAATACTTGTCCCCTTTTGGAAAGGGTATGGCTCTTTTCTATTGTGCTGGTCAGTGTTCCTTTTCAGTTTTTACATTTTGTTTTCACTATATCATCACATTTCTTATCAATTCTAGAAAATACATTTAAAAATATGGCAATGTGCTTATTACATACTAAATCCTTTTGAATAATATTCAAATATTCATCTTCTGGAAGTAAACAATTAATAAACATGGGCTTCCAATTAATAATTAACTCTATTAATTCAAACCCATGCTGGTCAAATAAATTAACAAACTGATAAAACATAGGTTCAAGACTATTGAGCACATTAGGAAATGTAAAGACTCTTAAGTCCTTGTGGTACAGTTCTTTGAGATAAACATTCCCTCAGTTATGCATTATGCAGTCCTCGAACATTTAGCAACTTTTTAAAATTCATATACCAATTCTTTTAAACTTTTAAATATAATATCCTCACTGGATGGGCTTATCGTAATTCACATTGTTGTACATTCCTGAAAATGTAAAGTTCTTTTAAATGCAGTCATTAAAATTAAAAATGCTAACATTAATATCATCATTAGGCATATTAGTAACTCTGCCAACATTCATTACTTCAGTAATGTCAAAGACAAAATTCCTTGCACTACCTTTCACCTGTCCCATCCACACCATACATTATTTCTTTTATATTTTCATGCCGTTAGTAGTGATACACATCACTTTCACCCACCACATACATAACTTCCTTTATATGTTATGACCACTTTCACTGACAAACATCATTGCTTGCTCTCTCATCACTTCCAACCATAATACATCACATCCTTTATACTTTCTTACCATTCCCACAGATACACATCCTCTTCTGTTTTCACACCACTTCAATTTCACTCTTACAGCTTAATTCATGTTTTTCTACTTTTGCAGAAACGTTTAAACTTCCTGTTTATCACCATTCATATCTCTGTAAACGTTTTCCACATTGCACTTTTTATAAATGTAGTCCTGCTTAATAAACTAATTTACTACATGGTTTCAAAGGAGAGGGAATTTAAACCCAGGTTAACACTTTCTATATTTTCATTTTGTAATTTTGTTTTTTCTGCAGGACTGACAATGGAGCAGGCAGGAGTGAGGAAACAACTACCAAAATCTAAACCATACACCACAATGACAGCTGAGTCCCCAGAAGTCCCCAGAACTGCCTATAATGCAGGATGATAAAGGCCAAGTGTTCAGTGGTTGCCTCTGTTGCTGCTTCTTCACTGGGACACTATGGTCTTCTATACAGAGTGTTGAAAAGTAGCCCTTCTGGTCATGCAGTTGCCATCAATAAGAACTGATGCAGGTTAGTATCTGTACTGCCAACCTAGATTACCTCATCATGTATCTTGTACTTTCGCTTAACTGTATGGCCTCAGCCATCTTGCTACAAGTGCTAGGCCTACCCTTGGTTTCTGCCATGCTGCTAACTGAAGTTTTGGCAGTATCTATCCTGACCTGGTTTGACACACCATCTTCAAATCCCCATCTCCCATCATGCTGTTTTTCTTTATCACGTCTCACTTCTTTTTCCCTGCTTACAGTTCAGTAATCGCCCTCATCAGCTGACTACCCTTTTCCAGTCTGTCTGTGTATCTCCATTGTGACACCCCTTTTATATCACTGCCTCTCCTGTCAGTATTTGTTTGTACTGTATGTTTGTGTGTCTGCTGTGATGCCATCCATATGCCCTTCTTCCTATCTAACCACAGTATGCTTCCTTCTTTCTCCAACTTTCATTTAAAAAAAAAAACAAATGTGTCTCACTCGCTGCAGCTCCCATTACATTGCTCCTCCCCCTTTCTGATGGTTCTATCTCCCACTTTCCTTCCTATTTGTAAAATAAAACTCGATGGCACTTTGCCATGTATCCCTTGTATGGGGTATCAGCTTGGCCCGTATTGCAGGTATGCAGTATTTTAATGTCCATGTGAAAGCACAGAACATCAGGCACACTATCAACATGTCAATATCCTAGGGTCAAGTAACCATAAATCACAGGGTCTACTCACTTGCATCATGACTGACATTTTTGCAAATGTGTGGCTTTATTACACACTATACATAAGCCTTATCACACTGCACCATGCTTTTATTGTGCTATTTATCATACTGACATTCCATTATGATTATTTCTGAGAAATTCCTTAGATATGGTTGTTTACTTGCTAGTTATCATACTATGCTTTAGAAACTATATTGCCTTATAACTTTAATTTTTGTGAGTAGTATTGTATAATATGTCCTACAGTTACTACATGACACTATTGAAAATTATTTGACGTGTATATTTTCTGCATTTTTATATGCTAGACTGTTACACTTCTTTTGAATTTATAAGCCACTTTAAATAATAGGTTTTTGTCCTGTGTTTCCACCATAAACACAATTGGCCCTCTTGGGCAAGCAGGTAAATAAACATCAATAAGGAAACATTAGTGTACAAATGATATGGGGGGATAAAAGTACTGGAGTATGCAATATAACTACAAAAAATGTAAATTAATAGAAAATAGTCAGTATATAACTACCAAAAATTAACCAATAACACTGAACCACTTCACTTTTGCTTATGACTATGTCTACTTTCTGTAGTTCACTATAATAGGCATAGGAACACCTTTACAAGAAAATATTCCCTCACAAATGAAGCACAGGAGCCTTCATCCCCTAGTTTATGCTTTCTAGTCTTTTATGCAGCAATCTTTTATGTTTCTGAAATTTCAGTAAAACAAACCAAGTCTAATCTACTCAAAGTTAACAATTTAGGATTGAAATCTAGCAAATTTTAGCCCACCACTGTAAGGTTTGCAACTCGTAAAAAAATTGCTAAACCTCTTACTCATGTTTAACATTTCTGCCCCTTTCTCTCTCTTTCTCTCCTTCTCTCTCTCTTTCATGAAGCAATTTTCCACCAGCATTCAAACATGTAGTTATAATTCCATAACCTATTGGTGTGAAGGATTGCAGACTCATTTCTTACCCGTGCCCTATTACCAACATCTTAAAAAAAAAAAAAACTTACATAAAACAACTGCATAACCACATTGAAAGCTGCACCTTGCTATGTTATGTGATGCACAGCATGTGCTCACAATGCCTTTAGTATTTTTACTGCCTGGGGAATGATCACTGATACCATTTTTGGCATCCTGGGAATGGCCACTGATACCATTTTCGGCATCCTAAATGAGGGACTTCTTACTGCAGGTTCTTTGCTAGCAATATAAATGCTTTTGAAACCATTAACCATGATGCCTTCATCTCACTATTCTCAAAAGACTCAACTATTTGCTGGTTTTACAACTATCTGAAACACTGACCCTGGGATTCATGAAGCTCAGTGCAAGGATGGCATTAGCTTTGCGCTGAGTGTGTGGCATAGAGATGGTGCAGCAGCACCATATGCATATCAATGAAGACGCGTTGCCGCACCATCCACGTGCACAATCGCGGAACCTAAAATGATGACTAGTACAGCCTGCCTCTAATAGTAACCACTCCTGTCAGTGTCCATGGATACTGAAATGTATACAAAGCATACAAGAGAGTTCTGTGAACACCAAAATAAAATCAGAGGAGTAAACACACAAGCACATAGCTGAATGTTGAGCCCCCGTCCCTCGAACAATTACATTTAAACCCCATGTCTGTATTTAATTTTGGTGTTGATTTTTATACCAAGTGGAAACGAAACACAGAGTGTCTACACACCGCTGCCCTTTGCTAAGCCTAACCCAATGGTCAGAGCATTAGCTTAATATCTGCCCATTCGTGGTCCAAGTCGTCCTTGTCTGGACGGCCCAAAATGAATGGGTATAACCTTGGGTCAACCTACCATGTCATGAAAGATAAGTATTTGTGTGTACCTATGTGCGTGATGTACAGCATGTGGAAGACCAAATATGCTAGGATTGGCCTCAAAACCATAATGGTACCAGAGATATGTAGAGTAGGCAATGCGTACTACTGTCTGTGCCATGGGCTAACAACCAGAGAAGGGATGGATGGTGTGTATGTGGATATTTGGGGGGGTGATGGGTAATGTAATAATCCACCAAGGGGAGACTGGGTCAGATGTACAATAGGTGAACTGGAGGTGTACAAGGGTGCAGTGGGAGAATCCAAAAGAAAACTAAAAAACATACATTCACATCCCCAATACATCCTGTCAGGTCATATTGCAGAACACAATCCCACAAACATATGAACATTAAAATGTACGATACACATGTACAGAAATGGTACCAGCTCACACCACATAATGGTTTGGCATGAACTGAGCCATCCAACCCCTACACATCTTGATACATAAGTGAATACCCATCGTCCCCTACACAGCACACCACCCCCCCTTGCTGAACGTCCACCAAAACCACCCATACTCAGATTGCTAGCTTGGGCCAGCCATATCTGCTCATAGTGCCCCCTACCCACATCTAGTAGGCAGTCTCACCCTAAGCAGTCTCAGGCATGCAAACTAGGTATCCCATGCATGTATAATCCTCCCTCATTTTCATACAGCCAAAAGAACGGAGTTCATCGGCATGCACAATTTTTGGACATCCCTCATGGGATAAGTGTCTGTTCTCAAGATTAGACTTGGTGGCACAACACGATGTCCACCCCGTTGACATCTGGACACAAGTCAGATTAGCAATACTTGTCCATAACCCTGCTTAGCCTCCACCCGGTCCTGTAGAACCTATGACCCGGGATTAAGAACCTGACCGTGGTGCACGTCTCCCCATGTGCATTATCGAAAATATATACCTTTCACATGTTCCCAAGAAGCTTCCCAATAGCCATCTTCCAAACAGTACACATCCACAAATTGTATACCCAGTCCAGGTCCCACGTTGTAATGATGCACACAGCACCTGTATACAAACGGTACAAGTCCCTCCCAGATGTGGGTGTTCACATACATGGCCATGTATAACCCTAGATATGTAGTCATATATCTATAAATGTACATACATATATTTACATAGCTACACATCACACATACATGCATATAAGTAATTGTCAAGTATGTGTCATATTCATAAATACGTATACTTGCAAATGTATACATATGCCTCTCAGAAACATATGAACATTAGCATGTACTATACATATGTACACCAACAGACTGTCACATTTGTTGCCAGTAGTGTGGAATGCCTGTAGTAAAGTCATATATCCTAACTACCATCCATGCAGACTGTATCACGGATGGTTTAGTGGTCAAACCAGTGACTATGGTGTTTCTGTTCCTGGGTCCAAGCCATGCAAGGGCTGCTAATTTTATATGATGCCCAGAATAAATAATGGAAATCGGATATAGGGTGATTAAGGCACTTTCAAGCAGACGTAAGTGGGTATGCACGGTGGTAAGTGGCGGTCATTCAACAGTATGGGAAATGTAAATAAGCATGTAGGTGTATATGCATGTGTATATATATATATATATATATATATATATATATATATATAGATAGATAGATATCCATGAAGAATGAACATGGTCACAATAAAGCATTCTAAACAAATGCGAAGGAAAACAGCAGCGGAACCCCTGTATTATTTAGAGCTTTCATATCAAGCTGGCCAGAGGTGAGCAAACCTCCTGCATCTCCAACCACAGGTAGAATGCTAACAGTGGGACTAACTTTGTCCACATGCTAAGTCTGACTTTCAAACAGATACAGGGCAGTCCCAGTCCTCAGTTGGATGAACCAAAAACTGGAAGACTATTTGAACACCCTGACCATTATATGTACGTATGTTCCAGGACTCTAAGCTTGAGACTTCTGAATATACTTGGAGTGAGTCAACATGCGGGACGGGTCTAGACTGGTAGGGAGTGGCACATGTGTAGTGGTGTGGTTTTTCCAGATGGAGAATGGATGACTGCTGTGTTAGTGAAGTGTTAAGGCATATGTTCGGGTAACTATGAACCATGGGTATACATGCAAATAAAGCAGCACATCAATAGTGTAGTGGTTAGAGCATCTGCCTAACGAACAGGCATTCACGGTTCAAGTTCAACTATACCACATATAATTTTCCATGTGGAATGAATGTTGTTCTGCTGTAAAACCGACATAATAACATGTAAAAGTGAACATGAGTATCGCATTGGACTTTTAACCAAATCCATTCACTCAAAGTGGTACTGTCATAATGAATAAGGCACAAGTAAGCACAAATAAGCAGCAGTTAACATATATAACAAACAGTATGCAAATCTGAGTCACGGGTGTAAGCAGTGCCCAGCATAGGAAATGTATATAAGTATGTACAGATGTACTATACATATATATATATATATATATATGTATGTATATATATATATATATATATATATATATATGTATACACACACATATATATATACATACATATATACACACACACACACACACACACACACACACACACACACACACACATATATATATATATATACACATATATATATATATATATATATATATATATATATATATATACATATATATATATATATATATATATATATATATATATATATATATATATATATAAAGAATGAACGGCGTAACAATAAAGCATAGAAAAGGAATTAGAAGGGAACCAACAGCAACTATAGTATTATACAGTGCTGTCAGCGTATGTCATATCAAGCTGGACAGGAGTGTGCAAAGCACTGCTGCTCACACCACAGGCAGGGTTTTACTAGTGGGAGTAACACTGTTGATCTGCTAAGTCTACTTTACAAACAATCAGAGGGTAGTCCCCAGTGGGACTACCAAAAATTGACAGCATATTTGGATCTCCGTGCATTACACAGACAAGGGCAGGTATGTTCAAGGACTAAATGGTGGGAGAGCATGACAATAAATGTGTTGGGACAACATACGTCTAGTGCCCCTAACGCTGGGGGTAGGGCAATGTGTGTAGGTGTGTCATGGTTGTGAAAGCAACTGGATAATGGATGGATTGCGTGTATGTCGAACTCAGGTGGGGTCGAGGAACCATGGGTATGTGATTACGGATCCAGGCGTGTCATGGTTGGATGGCCTGGTTCTAACTGCACCGCCTTGTGGAGGCCAGCGAGTTAGTTATAAGTATGTTTGCATACACACATGCATACATCTATATGTAGAAGTACATTCCTTGTAACATATCTATTCGATTTGCAGACATAAACACATGAATGTGCCCTTACAAACCTTGACAGTAGATAGAATAATAGGTAGTGCATAAGAGGGAAGGGATGAAATAGCTAAAATGGAGAAGTGTGTACAATGTCCAAAGTTAGTGCTGTGTTTAATAAATCAAATGTGAGGACTGTGTCACATGGGGATATATCCCTGTGATCTGCCTGCAATGGCAATGCCAAATACTAAACCGGTCTAGTTGTAGAAGAATCACACCGAACACATACATAATTAGTTTTCATGTGTAACATGTATGTTACCATATAGTCAGACTAATTAATTCATTGTAGTGTCATGTTAACGGGAGTAAGTATGTAAAGAAGTAAGAGTCTCATCTTGACATAAAGACAAGTGTGTCCCATGTGGGATAACGCAAACATTGCGATTAGTGTCCTATTGGTCACTTATGTCACCAATGTTTGTGGACTAAACATTAGGGATTCCTGAGGATACTTGTAGTAAGTCAACCGATGGGATGAGTCTACAGGGGTAGGGAGCGGCCAGTGTGTACTGGTGTGGATACACCACAAATCCAACTGGAGAATGGATGACTGCAGTGTTAGTGAAGTGTTGGGGTGTGTGTTTGGGGAACCAGGGGCCATGGGTATATGGGCATATATGCAAATGAAGCAGCATAGCAATAGTGCATCGGTTAGAGCAACCCCCCTAATGAACAGACATTCCCGTACCAAATCCCACTGTATCACATACCATTTACCATCGGTATTCTGTACATTAACATATCGCAACATCTGTCTGCTGTATAATCTGCAAAATATCAATTAAAAGATAACTGGAGTGAAGTGTCACTGTCATAATGAATAAGGCACTAGTAAGCAGGTCAAGCATATATAAACACCAGTACGCATGTGTAAGTTCATTTGCGCTGGGTATGTATTGCTTTGCAGACACACACACACACGCACACACACACACATATATATATATATGTATATATATATATATATATATATATGTGTGTGTGTGTGTGTGTGTGTGTGTGTGTGTGTGTGCGTAGATATACACAGATATACGGCTAGGATAGGAAACAGCACACAAGAATGACATATGTTCACAGGCTATGCCAATGGAAGTGAGGAGCCCAAGCAAGAAACATGAAACACGTACTATGCCCTTCCACCATCCCCCCAGCTGAACACGGGAAACATATACGCAAACAATGTAAAGAGTCCACTGCTCCCAAGACTGCAGGCAGGATTCAACCGGGGGGGGTACATAGTGCACCCATGAAGTCTAATCTTGGAACACAGAGTGGAGCGTCCATTGCAGGACACCCCAAAAATTGTCCAAACCAAAAGAAGGTGATAGACTGGCCATTTTGGCAGCGGTGTATACAGACTCGGAATACAAGTGTGGGGAGACCTGATGACCCATGGGCTGAGACAATTGTATGAAATGGGTCCCATGAAGTCATGAGTGGGCAACGTGCAGTGGTGAGTCCAAAACAGACCAGGACCCAGAGTAAGGATGGGTGCTGTCAAGGAGGCGAGGGAGGGTGAACTATGGGTAGCTACTTATGGGTCTAGGTGTGCAGGTGTTGGCTGATGTGGGCCTATATGGACAGCCCTAGGGATTAAGCGAATGTGTTCATGTGGCAGAGGCATCACCCAACTAGCAGCCACACCTACTACGAGTCCCACTGCAGCAAAGTGTAATCTATATGTCAAGGAATGGAATAACCAGATGTAGACATATATATGTAGAGATATGTGTGTGTATATCTACCCATAGTGACACAGAGTTAAGCCTCTCCCTCTCCATAGTACAAATGTATATAGTAATGTAAATAGA
The DNA here is from genome assembly GCF_019279795.1 of Protopterus annectens. NCBI lineage: Eukaryota > Metazoa > Chordata > Ceratodontiformes > Protopteridae > Protopterus > Protopterus annectens. Next base: position 1,575,132,893 of record NC_056735.1, on the reverse strand, counting down.
TATATATATGTGACAGTAAATATACACATGTACATAGCTAAGATATGATACAGCAGTTATGAGTAACATATGTTCACAGGCCGTGCATATGGGGGTGAGGGGTCCAATAAACAAACGTGTAACACGTAGCATCAACCCCCCCCACCCCCACAGCTAGGCCGGTGAGACATACAGACACACAATAAAGGTAAACACACCACTGCTTCCCAGACCACTGGCAGGATACCACCACTGGGAGAGACCTGCAAGGTCTAATCTTGAAACATAGACATCGATGTCCCTTGTGGGACACAAAAAATTAACGATCAGAGCCAGTCCTGGTAATGACATATCAAACCAGGCTGTAGATGTACATGGACCAGTAGGTTGTGCAAGCCTGATAACCCATGGGTTGACACAATGTATGACATGTGTCCCAGCACGGGGAGAGTGGGCAGTGTGTAGTGGTGTGTTTATACCCCACCAGCACCCACAGTAAGGATGAGTGCTGTAGAGGAGTGGCAGTTGTGGGAACTATGGGTATGCAATTATATGCCTAGGGGTGCAGGTTTTGACTGGCAAAGTCATCTTAGGACCACCCCGGGGATGTAAGTAATTTTCCAAAATGGTCATAGCTGATGCCCATACCTCCCAAACCCTAAGAGCACATCCACTGGACAGGCCATAAACCATTGGGGGAACAAATATAGACCATACCCTTGAACTGTCCCCAATTTCCATGGACGTCTCTGATTTTGACTCAGTTTATAACTCTGTCCCACTTAATCCCTCCTAAAACTAGTGACATTCTAAGGAAAGGTGTTGAATTACACGTAATGGATAATGACAACAATTAAGAGTCAAAAACATCCTTTACCGCAGAAAATGTGTATGAATACATATGCCCTGAGTCTGTCAATGTGTCAGGTTAATAGCACCAATAATTTAAATGTGTCCCTGATGTTGTTATGTCGTGTCCCTGATTCAGTTTGTATTTTATCCAATAATATTAGAGGTCTGATAGGGACAGAAAGCACATATTCCACTGACAACCTTAGAAAGATGACAGAATATTAGGTATGCAGTAGCATGACTCGGCTGAAGGAAGTGGTTTCCTAAACCCATTTACTTGTTTGTATTGAAGAGTCTCAGTTCCCATGTATTAGCCAGATGAGTGCAGATTGTAAGAGGAACACACAAATAATATGAATCAAACCCTGGATAGGCCATGGATTCCATACAGTCGAACGGCATGCCGTCGCCTAATGGGCAGCCATTCATGATACTGTAGGTGTGTATTCCGATGTAATAAGCATCACAAGGTAATATCATAGTCCTCACTCCCACCTAGGGGTGTGAGTGTCAGATGCAAACACCAAATGCAGTGCATTTGCATGTGTGGGAGCAACCGGGTGTAAGCCTGTTTGACTGCCAGTATGCGAGTATTACACTGGTAAAGCAATGTAGAGGCTAAATGAGTGTAAGAAACTATAACCAGAGGTTTGCATTACTTAACATTGCACAAACCCATGCACACCCTTTCACAACTGCTTTAATGTGCCTTAATCACTCCATATCCAATGGCCTTGTTCTGCCCTACAACAAAATAAACAGCCTCTGCAAGGCTCGAAACCAGGACCCTGCACACACAGCTAATGTGATTTATCAATAAGCCATGGCAGATATACAGACATCGGACCTTATCACAAACATATCATGCAGCTCAGTCATTCAACAGTATAGGAAATGTATTCCATCATGTAGATGTATGTGTGAGTGTTTATGTCCAGTATATAGGTACATACATATATAGAGATAAATCAGGAACATATCATGTGACAACAAAGCATTACAAATGAATGAAAAGGGAAACACCAGCGACGCCTGTATTATGTATTGGTGTTGTCCTATGTAATATCAAGATTCACCCAGACAGACATGTGCCATTCATACGCACAAACATTTGTACATTGGCCATATACATCACTCTGTGCATGCTATTTACATTAACGCAACATTTCCTGTCCAATCATTATATGAGAACAGTACTCTTGCAAGGTGCTGTGTGTGACATCATCATCATGATAAAGGTAAATGGGGTAACCATAGGGTGACCGGTAGTGTTGTGTGTACAATGGGGTCATCTGCATCATGTGTACCTGGAACATTTAGAAGTTATGTGCATACTAGGATAGTGCGCCTGAGAGACTGGGGTGAGGACAACAGGAGTATGTTGTGATGCATATTAAAAGTCTTACATGTGTCCAGTGGACACGTGTGTGAAATGGACAGCTATGTATGGGGCAAATGTTGTTCTAGGAACTGATTGGCCTTATGTTTCCGTAGGGTGAGAGTGGGATGTGGGGGAAGGAGAGTAGTTATGTCCGTGGAGGATAAGTAGGTAGATAGGATGACAGACAAGACAGCATACAGGGTCAGTATATGACACATGTGGGGGGGTACACCTCGGACGGGGAGGGGTGTCAGAGGTCCCCAGCCATGGGCAGCCACCACTGCACCAAAACAGCTGCAAAGGTGGCAGTACTGGGGGCTGTCTAGGAGGGGCAGCCTCACCCTGAAAATGTGACACTCTGCCCTTGAGCTAGTGTACCTGGCCTCAGAACCCATTACTGAACCCCCTACACACCACTTCTGGGACCATACGACAGTGGACATGTTCCTGTCTGCACCTGCTCCCAGGGGGGAAAAGCCCCATCCTCAGTGGTGGTGCCACCAGAAGGTGATGCAGAGCCAACAGAGGTGGAGGTCCAAGTCTGGGCCCCAGATGTGCTGGTGCCCGGTGCCATGTCTAGCTGAATTGGGACAGGAGGTTCTGCCGGGACCTCGAAACCCATACAGCCTATGGTGTTGCAGTTTAAACACAGATATGACTTAGTAATAGTCAACAGAATTCAGGATTACTTACAACAGCATGCATAGATATGACCATCAAACCAACACAACAGATGATATACATTTGCAGAGTGAGCACAACACATCCATATATACTGCATGACATCTGTACAAAGTTTAGAAGACGTGTGACTGCAGCTATGAACAGTGGCCCATTATTGGCATGTCACTGGAACCCCAGACAGTGTCTATCATACCACTGTTCCATGTGACATATGTCCAGTCAGGTATGCAATGGCAGTAACACATCATTATCACCATGTACTGGCTGCAATCCTCACACTATGCTCCTGCTATTCTCAGATGTGTGTTCAGTGAGTAACACAGGAAACAAATGGTTCCACACGCTGACCAGTCCACAGATGGCCCTACAGATGGGGGTCCCTCATGAACAGAGCACTGTCTTGTCTGTTGTAAAACATGCAGAATAGCCATTACCACACACAACTTGTTAAACAGGCAGTTGTTTCAATGAAGCATAGCTACACTTACATGCTGTAGTCATGTCTGGCATATCACCCTACTGTCTGTAGGCTATTTCCCCACAGTGTATGTTGTTTGAGGAACATCCAGATATCATCTGTGATGCTGTTTCCAAATGCCAGATCCAGGTACCACGCACAGTGACTCTCATGGGCAAACACCAACATGATGTCCCTGGATATTGTACTGTGTTTTGCATGCGAAAGGCTATGGGAACATCATCACAGCTGTTCCACATGCATTCAGCTAGAGGAGGACTGTAATAGGTTGCAGAGGCCATCACCTGATCATGACCATCACTTACGTTACACAAGCTGCTGCTGAGCAGGTGTACACCTCAACATCCACCAGAGAGTGTGTGGGAGGGACAGACAGAGGCAAAGTACATCAGAGAAGGGCTTGGAGACTAAAACCTAAGCATCATCTGTCACACACCTACCAGTACAGGGGTCAGACCCCTGACCGACTAGTCATTACTATTACAAGTGCATGCAGTTACTCCACGTGCCACAAAGCTGACATGTTGGTGTGCTATAGGAACACATATGTGTTGGTGAGCGACATCTGCAACAGAGATATAGTAGACATACATTAGGTGTAGCACACATGGCTGTCCACATGAACAGATGTCATTGTCAACACAACCACATTCTCTAATGGACTCACATTGACACTCTTTGCCAGGCCCACAAATACACACCCTAACTACATTGTTTACCACACTACAGTAATGCACAGGTATTACATGCACCACAGGGGATATCCGGAGGTTCTATGGGCTAGGGCATGTGAACATGTTTGACATCTGTTGGTATGCCAATGGGAGTTATACTGGGAGTGACTGTGGTTGGGAGCAACATACCCCACATGCAGACACAAGGTGCCAGTACTGACATGCATGTGTGCATTGCTTCATGGGTCTGTAGTGGTCAGCTGTTCAAGATGGCTGTACAAGGCTGGGTGAGGGGTAATCCTTGGCATCATGCCACCCAACAATGGTGTGCAGTGTGGTACAGGGGTGTAGTGTCTGCAATGTCCCACACAGATGGCTATTGCATGAACTGCCCTGACATCCTGGATACCATTGTGTATGGCCATAGCTTTCCAATGCATGCCATGTCTGTGTTTGATAGTACTTGAAATGGACATTGCCTGGGATGTGCATGTCCCACAATAATGTACAGTGACATGTATAGGTGTACCTGGTTTGGCCGGCACATGTTGTGTACACAGACTGTTATCCTCCGATATGCCAATACTGGCCTGGTGTAGCAGAACCTGCTTATAATCAGCAGGTCGACCATGCACCTGCATTGATAGCATGATACAGGTATTCCCTGGTGTCAGTGGCATCGGTCCATACAGGACACATGTGTACGGCATTATATGGCCTCTATGGTTCACATTTGATGGCACCACATATGTTGCAGGCATATAGTGGGGAACATAGTGAAGGCACATTTTCTGCAATTATGTGCCTATTGTACTGCTGTACAGGGTGCCATGTCCTCTGCAGTCCACTACAATCACACCATGCCTACTATCTGTCATCAATGTGCAGGGTACTAGCAGCATAGCAGGATATTCTAGGCAAGTATGTTTGTGTATGACACATGGGTTCAGGACATATTCCGGGTACTAGTAGGGTTGCATACATTGTTCACCAGGCCTTTTGCCAAATGTAGGGGTATAGCTTGCCAACACAGTCCCATGGCTGACTGACAGCTGTACTCCTTGTGAGGTGGGCATTGTGACATAAGACCGATGCCATATAGGAAAACTACAAAATCCGCTTCCCAACATGTCCGGTAGTTAGAGACACACAGCCACCTCCACAAAGGCTCTGACAAGCAAACACACACACCTGCCATGTCCTGGAATCGAACCCCTACCTAACTTGTTTATCACTCTATTGCAATACACAGTTACAGCACGCCCTACGGAGAATACTGAGTTACAGCACTCCTAGAGATGTATTCCTAGGTGGGTGACAGCAGGATTGCCAAAGGTGGTCACGTTAAATGTGCAGAGTGTTCATACTCTAAAAAGCATTGTTTTTATCTGAGTCAGACAGAGACACACACACAGTTGGATTATTTCAGAATAGAATGCCTACCTTACTAGCTTATCACACTACAGTAATACGCAGCTACAGCACTCGCTACAGAGAATACTGGGTTAGAGCACTCCTAGAGGTGTATTCCTAGGTGGGTGACATCAGCAGGATTTCCAAAGATGGTCATGTGAATTGTACAGAGTGTGCATACTCTAAAAAGCATTGTTTTTGTCCCAGGCAGACAGAGACACACACACAGTTGGACTCTTTCAGAATAGAACCCCTACCTAACTAGTTTATCACACTACAGCAATATGCAGTTAGAGCACATGCTACGGAGAATACTGGGTTACAGCAGTCCTAGAGGTGTATTCCTAGGTGAGTGTCATCAGCAGGAATGCCAAAGGTGGTCATGTGAATTGTACAGAGTGTGCATACTCTAAAAAGCATTGTTTTTGTGTCAGGCAAAGAGAAAGACACACACACACATACACCCACACACACACACACAGTTGAACTCTCTCGGAATAGAACCCCTATCGAACTAGTTTATCATACTACAGCAATACGCAGTTATAGCACATGCTATGGAGAACACTGGGATACAGTAATCCTAGAGGTGTATGTCTAGTTGGGTGACAGGAGGACTGCCAAAGGTGGTCAAGTGGGTTGTAAAGAGTGTACATACTCTAAAAGCATTGTTACTTTTTCAGGCAGGTAGAGAGAGACACACACACACAGTTGACCTGTCTGGGATTAGAACACCTACCAAACTAGATTAACATACTACAGCATTACACAGTTACAGCACTCATCATGGAGATTACTGGATTACTGTAGTCCCAGAGGTATATTCGTAGGTGAGTGACATCAGCAGGATTGCCAAAGAAGGGCATTCCAAGTGTACTATGGGTCATACATGTCTGTTACCTGCATGTACCTGCTGCTTACTGTCATGACAACACATTTACACCTGATTACATCTGCTTAAAAGTGTCTTATGCAGTCCTAATTGACAGTATCAACAAAGCTTGCAGGTTCTGAACCCTAGACCATGCACACTGAGGTCACTGGATGTACCACTAAGCCATCTGGGCTGTCCACATGTTGCACGGAGTCTATAATGCACATCCTACCACAGGTATTCCACAGTACTGAAAACAAATGGGTCAGTCCCTTTGTGTACATATGTACAGTACCCTTGAATGTACTGTACTCTGTAAAACAACAGACTCGTCTACATCGGTACAACTGTCATAAGTATATATATATATATATATATATATATATATATATATATATATATATATTTATCTGCACCTACGGGATGTGTACAGACACACACACACACACATATATATATATATATATATATATATATATATATATGTATGCATATACACAGACACAGCCACAGCTATATATATACATATATATATATATATATATATATATATATATATATATATATATATACATGTCTGAATGCTCTTTGTGACACAGAAGGGTTCCAAAGGAACTAACGTGTACACAAAACAGAGGCATCGCCTGTGTCATAACATTTAAATCATAAGCAGTTTGCCAGAGAAGGGGTGGTTGTTGTGTATGTGGAGTTTAGGGTGGGGAATGATGGGTATGGACCTACACCACGGTGACCATTTCTGTGTCACTGCTCGACAGTTGCAGAGGAAAATAACATATCCAACTGTACTTGTGCATGACCGTGTATTCTTTACTATTCCTAACTATGTAATACTTTGTGGACACCCATCACCACGGTTGGCTACCATGGTGTGCTAAAAGACATTACACATGTGTATGCCTGGCTACAGGGTAGTCACACACACAAACACGCACACACATGCCAGTATTGTGCATACACATTATGCCTATGTAAAGGTAACTAGTACAGTGGTATGCAGTTGGGGTATGTGCCACAGAACACATACACTTACAGGTACTGATTCCACGTCTGAGCTGGGTGACATCACAGGCCCGATTACTTGCAGTGGGATGGGGGGAAGAGAGAGGTTTAGCAGTTGAAAGGATAAAGGTCAGTGCAAAAGGAGGTATCGCTTTGGAATGCAGCAAAACCCACTGCCATGACAGGATGCTGACACATATACACACACACCCATTTGCTAACACACACACACACACAGTTGCCAGTGGTGGGATCAGAACTCCTGCCTATCTAATATTCCCGATTACAGTACTACGCAGTTACGAGATGTGCCACAGAGATTACACATTCCACGGTAGTCAGACTGCCCTTCTACAATTGATGACAACACCAGGGAGACTGACAGTCATGAAGTACATAGCTGTAAACCTGTGTGTTTAAAGTAGGTATCCATTACAACCTGTATGCACAAACAAGACACATCATCCACAGGTAGGCCTGAAAGGTATAATTGTAGCACAACAGGAACCTGAACCGGAGTATGGCTATCTGCAAAATGTACAACTACTATCACGATACAGGGTTACAGTGGGCACGCTCATACACTTAGTAGCACAGGGCCGTTTGGAATGCACTATGACTACAACTACACAAGGTTATACTGGGCATGCTCATACACTTAGTAACAAAGGGCTTGTTGGATGCACTGACTCAAATTACACAAGATGGCAGTGGGTACACTCTTAAACTTAGTAGCACAGGGCTGTTTGGGATGCACTACAATTCTAACCACTGACAGTCACGAAGTACATAGCTGTAGACCTGTGTGTTTAAAGTAGGTTTCCATTGCAACCTGTATGCACAAACAAGACGCATCATCCGCAGGTAGGCCTGAGATGTATAGTTGTAGCACAACAGGAACCTGAACCGGAGTATTGCCATCTGCGGAATGGACAACTACTATCACTATACAGGGTTACAGTGGGCATGCTCATACACTTAGTAGCACAGGGCCATTCGGGATGCACTATGATTTCAACTACACAAGGTTATACTGGGCATGCTCATACACTTAGTAGCACAGGGCTGTTTGGGATGCACTCCAGTTCTAACCATTGAAGGCCACAGTGTGCATGCTCAAACACTTACATGTACTGCACACATTGTAATGGATTTCTATTGTAAACACACAGGTTAACAGCTAGGTACATCTTACCTGTCAGTATATATATGCACATCATACTGGTTTACTACCTGATACCTGTATGTGGCCTGTAAATGGTATATCTGTGTCTGTGCTGTGTGATGCACATGCATACATGTACATGATGTACTGACATATATATGTTATGTATACACATTCATGCATGTGTGGACGTGACAGTCAATAGGTTACCTGGGTCGCACAGGCAGATGCTACCTACACCATGTGTCACACACCTTGCTGCCCTAAAAGACATACATTGATAGCAGGTTGTGGACAGTGGCATTATATGTGGAACAGTGGCATGTGCAAGCATAATGTGTGAGCCACCTTGTGTAATGATACTGAGGTGCAGGTGACAAGATGACCTCTCTCGGCTGTGGTAGTAGTTGTCATTATTACCAGGACCATTACCCTAAGTATATCTGCCATTGGTCATATACACAAGTTCTGCCACTGTCCGTCACCTTACATGGGACATTTGCTACTAAGCACATGAATGCCATGCGCAGTTATGTCATGGTATGGGTGGCAACTGCTAGACCAGACCAATTAACCAATATCCTGCTGTTATTATGAGGTCATCCAGTGTCAGTCATTCCAGCCTGTCATGACCGTACTATGAGCTTTCAACACAGAGCAAATGTATCCATGTTACACGTGTGTGTGGATAATACCTAGGTTGCATTTAACCATATAGCCGCATTCCAAGGCAAATGTCCTACACACAGAAGTAACACCCTGACACCTACATGACAATTCCATTGAATGCCTGTGCTAACACGTGCTAGATGTGTGGCTTTAGTAATCCATTAGCTCAATGTAGAACCTACAATAGGGAATACCAACATCTGTGCAGTGAGGAACACCTGGCTGAAGGCTCTGTAGTGCACAATTGCACTACCACCATATAACTCATATCCAGACTTGTGGGCCATAACAGTGGTATGGACCATAGCAGGTGGTGGTGTACACATATTTATAAAGGCTACTCACATGTACGGACCACTATTCTGACATAACACATCACAGATGAGTCAGGTACAGGTGAAAGTGGCAAATGCAGCATTCTAGGTTGTATCCACATATACATCCACCACCTTGTTCCCAGACTACCAACACACATCCATATGTGGTATGATATAGTATGGTAGACCACCAGATAACCCTCGATTGGTGGACTTTACCTAGGCCTACATCAATTGTGCAATGTACCCATGTACAGACATAGCTGCATAATGTGTTATGCAATGCAATAATACCACTGTTTCTAACCTGGTCAGATGTACACATACCAGGGCCCCTCTGATGTTGTCAGCATTAACACGGTCGACTGTTGCTGTACACCAGTAAGCAACACCCTCATGGTTAGATATGACTGAACCGTACCTGCTCTAGATATGTACATCTCACACTCATACAACATATATCAAATTACCATAGCTTTCATTTACCTTTCTACATACAGGTGGTTACAGCCATTACACACATGCACATGGCAAATAGCATGCTAACAGTACATAAGGTTCGATATCTATGTTGACAGAGGCAATATCCCCTCTCTACTGGTCACCCATGACACCTATCATATCATACAACGCCCCATATGGCATGTAAGTCTTTAGACATGTTCACCTAATGCAATGCCTACAAACATACCCAAATAACAGGACCATAGGACCTACACAAGGCCTGTATTGACAGACTCAGGGAAACCCAGCTCTGCATTGTATGTTCCTGAGTAGTCACAGGTGATATGTTCATGACATGTACAGCCATGTGTGGCCACAGCTTCTACATATACCCCATGTCAAAAATTGCAAGCCATGTATGTTGTGTGCTGTAGGTACATTAGCCTTAGTACCACAATAGACAATACATGCTGGGGTGAGTTGTTTACAAGCCACAGATGCTCGGCTATGTTTCATACATGGTGTGGGGAAGGTGTGGAATGTTTCCTCTTGACCTGCTAGTGCACGTACTGATGTGGACCGCATATATGTACACGTATTGCTGTTTGTGTAGATTCCATGTGTGTGCAGTGTCTGATGTCTGAAGGTGATGGTTGTCTTAGTACATCATGTTGTTGCAGTACAGCCTCAACATTGCCAACTGTATATGGTGATATGCTCTAAGTACAGTAAGCCATACATGAGGTATGGATGGATGTTTGGACATAACTATTAAGTGGTGGGGCTTCGTTGCAGATGAATGATTAGTGAGGACAGCTCACTGGTGTGTTACAACCAGTCCTACAATAACCTGTTTACCTGCTATGGTCAGGTTTTGTTAATTGAAGTGGAAGACAGACACTGTAGAATGCTGTAAGGGTGACACCGAAGGCAAACCCCATGACACCTCTAACAGTAATACCTCCCCTGTGCATATATTGTGCATATATCAGCACAGGTGTCATAGGAAAGAGTCAGTAAACATTGTACTGGATATGATAGTGCTGTACTGCTGTAGTACCTGTCATGAGATGGCCATGTGTTTGATTCACAGTACTGGCACGTGTGGGTGTGTGTCCATATATGTCATGTATGGTTAGGAATACATCCCACATGTTATCACTCTCCTGACCACTGTTGGTGACACCAGTACAGACTGAAGTGTAGAAAGAAAGCCATAAGCAGGTGGTTGAACAACACACATGTAAAGTGTCTGTATATTTGTGACATAGGTGTATATCTTTGTGAATGCTGGTGTGTGTGTGTGTGTGTGTGTGTGTGTGTGTGTGTGTGTGTGTGTGTGTGTGTGTGTGTGTGTGTGTGTATGGCTGTCCGGTACCTGGAGTGAGGCTGTATGTTACCATAGTAGAATGTTAATGCCCCTTCACCCCATCCACTCAAAGCAGTGTAGCATGCCGGTTGATAACATCAATCGTAGATGGGCATACAAACTGCCTGTTAACATGTATACCCTGGGGTGTGACCTGTTGTTACATAACCTACTGATGGACCCCCTTCCCCACATACACTCACTGCACTTTAGTATCCCTGTCAGTTTCCTCGATCTTAGGACATTCCAACTACCTGTACATGTGTAATCTCTGTGGCCCGTCTTGTAATTGCGTAGTACTATAATGATGATATGCACATAGGCAGGGTTTGACATCTGAACACTGGCAACTGTGTGTGTGTGTGTGTGTGTGTGTGTGTGTGTGTGTGTGTGTGTGTGTGTGTGTGTGTGTGTGTGTGTGTGTGTTAGAGTGTGTGTTACTGTGTCTGGACTCTCTGAGTGTGTGGGTGTGTCTGTGTTTGTATGCTGTCATGGCAGTGGGTATTACTGCTTCCCAATGTGATGCCACTATTTCCATCGGCCTTTACCCTTGTCATCCAGCATACCACACTTTTACCCACTCTGCGCTCCAGGTAACTATACCTGTGATGTCACCCACTATGGATGTGGCGGCTCTGAACACAGTAGCTTACTACACAGCTATCATGCACTTGGATCATTAGAACAGTAAACATAATTAAACATGGGAGAATATAACTGTGATGTGGAAGCTACAAAATGTATGCAAGTATTGTCATACTGACCTGTGGGTAGTCAACATGTACATATGGGACTCCCGCATGCACCAACATCCCCAGCACATGCAAGTACACCTGAAAGAGGAAGGCAGAACGTCAGAATCAACATGCTGTTAGTGTTGTTACACATGATACATGCTGTCAAACATACAAAATGCATTCCAAAACTGTAATACATGTTATGTTTGCTGCCTGCCAACACTACTCAACAATATTATCCTACAATTGTCTACCTAATATGTTCACCCTGTGCATCAGACCATATGAACATGTCCCTGCACCGATTGTGTGGATGACAAGGATGCAGCACAGGCATCATCATATGCACAGGGTGATAATGTTTGCCAGAGGCCTAGGCTGTGCCATTGGATGACATCATACGTGTGTGTTAGGGCCTGTGATATCATTGGACATTTGTGGATGTTATGCATGCATGTGTTGAGGTGCCCTACATTTGTTTCCAGTGTGTGTGTATGCATGCACACAGGTCTGGCATAAGGCTGGCTTACACAAGAGTAATATTGACAGCTGCAGACTGCACAAGACAGGTGTCACAGTTCACAGTGCCCAGCCACGTGACCGGTGCCTGCCAGGGGTTGCACGGGCATTACCAAGCAGAGGTCCAGATTGGGTACTGTCTGATGACACATGCCCACTGGAATCATGTCCCTCTTGGAACCATCCAGAACCATGTGCACATGGCCTGCTGTGTCCTGGTGTGGACTGCACAGCACCAGCAGCACTGCTGCTGCTACTGCCACTATGGGAGAGGGCATGTGCAGTAGCATGTTCATGTAGACCTTCAACAGATGATGTAGCTGGCCTACGTCCACGTGCTCGACGCCTTGCTCCCAACAGATTTTCCAGCACAGATAATCTACGCTCGAGGATTGACATGCCACAGTCAAGGACTCCCACCATGTCACCCAATCGTCTATCCATAACATTTGCAAGATAATGGTGAGCATTTGCAAGTGCCTGGATGTTGTTGGTTAATGAATGGACAGCAGCCCTCTGAAGCCTCAGACCGTCTCTGTTGTGTCATTCAGCATGTGCCTGTGACTCCATTACAGCCTGAAACATGCATCTGGTGACACCAGCTGATGTGCTTGGTCATGCAGGGGCATGTTGGCCAGTGGTCCTCCTATGAGCAGCACTGGGCACATGCCTGTGTGGGACATTGCCTGTCTATTGACTGGGAGCATGGTGTGCAGGCACACCTTCCATAGTCACCACACTTCCCTGTTCCATGCTTAAACCCGCCAACTGTCCTTCATCTATAGCCGCTGGGGATGGGGTATGTGCAGGCAGGGGAACTGTGTGCGAGGATGAGGGGGAGACTGGTGGAATGGCAACCAATGGCACAGATTCAGCCCCTGACAACCCTGCCTGTGCCTCAATCATACTATCATCATCACTGCAAGTGTCTGTGGTGACACTAACATCAGGTGGACAGCAGGAGGGCAATGCATCTACATCAACACCTGTGATGGGAAGACAAGAACTGTACATTACAAGTTATACCAGACACACACACAGAGACACAAACATACGGAGACACACACACACACACACACACACACACACACACACACACACACACACACAGACACACACACACACAGACACACAGAGACACACACACAGGCACACACAGACACACACACACAGACAGACATAGACACAGATACACACAGACAAACACAGACACACACAGAAACAGACACATACAGGCACACATGCTACATGCATGTGATATGGCGGATGGCATTCAACATAGACAATTATAGTTTCGGCTTAGGCAATTATAGTGGTAGTCATCATACATTCCTGAGTTGCACACAACAGCATGCATGTGGTATAGCAGACGGCATGCACATTACATAATTTTAGTGGTGGTTAGCATACATACCTGTATTGCACCCTTTGTGTTAGTAGCCTATGCCCCATACCTGCAACACAATGCATGCACTTTGCACCATTGCACTGCACTGCCATGGTGTGTGCAACATACATCACATGTTAATGGACCATCGCCAACCTTTGTACATCTGCCACTGATGCTTTGTGTTGGCCACCACCCCTATGTGTGAGGACATGAGCAGTAGGGTATGTCAAATGCATACTATGTTTGCCTGAGCCCTAGCTTGCATATCTCCCCCAAAGCAGTGCATGTCTGTTCAACATTATTCCGCCTACCCCTGAGCTGAGTGTAGACATTGTGCATGTGGCTGTACACACATGTTTGACATGGCTGTCCCTACTTTGCAATGGTGCCACAGACTAGCACAGGTGTACAGTACACCAGCCTGCTGTGTGGCATATGACCTTGCCAGTCACATGTAATATGACATGTCTTCTGCTGACATGTTGAATGACATGCATACATGTGTAACACAATGGTGTCCTTTCCAATCTACAGTACAGTAATGGTGTCCCATTGCAGGTACATGTTATACTAACACGGGCCTTCAGCTGATGCATTGTTGTCTTTCCACCCTACATATATGCAGGGACATACTGCATATTGAGCTGATGTGCATAGCCATTGCAAGGCATCATGTGGCTTCACAATTGCTATACAGTGTGAGCTACTGGCATGGTTCATAGCCATGACTATGTTCACATACATTACATATCTAATGTGGAATGTGACCTGCATCACCGAGGTGTATACACAATAAACCCTAATGTTGAATGTGTGACACAGGTCACAGAAGGGTATAAGGATGACACCCTGCACATCTGCAACCATATTACTGATACCTGCCAACTATGCCCACACATGGCTAATGTACTAGTTCTCTATGTCCCACATCCCATCTGTGTACCTCACACACATGAGGAACAGGCATGACAGTGATGTCTGACACCAGCAAGGTGAATCTACTGTATCTGTGGTAGGATGTGGATATATGTGTATGTTTTGTAACACATGTATGTATTTGGATACTGTATAGGTGTATGCTTCCATGTCGTGACACACTCCAGATGTTCAGGACATGTTATGTGGTGGTTTCATGTTATGCCTACACAAACTGTGCACAGGCCTGTCTGATGTTTAGTGTTTCATATCTGCAATAGCACCATTACACAAAGGCCATAGTTGTATTGTGTCGAGCCAATGTACAACAGGGTGCAGACACATGTACATCACTTCTACTGTGTGCTTTGCTTCATATCTCTGGCCATCCTCCATGGCCATGTGTACAAATGTGCAGTCAAATTATTGTTTTCACATGTCAGTGTTATCCCATATGACATACACCCATAGATGTCATATGCTTCACTGAGGACAGGGTTATGCAGACAAAGGGTGGTATGTATGGGATGTGAGACTTGTTTTGTGAGATAGTTGACCAGTGTTGCAGTCAGCCCATGCATGTCATGGACAAATCTGATGGCACATGACAGTGTGTGACATTTACATACTCCACAAGGGTATATCCTGTGGGCCGGCCATACTCCAGCTCCAACATATTAAGTGTATGTGCACACATATGCTCTCTGTACAGTACTGTTTGCACTCCCATCATGTGTAATGCTGATATGTAGTACCTGTCCCTACAGTGGAACACACCTCCACCAATGTATTCACTGCTGTCCACACATCTGGCAATGACAGTTTGGAAGGTTTAGTGTAGGTGTTTCAAATAGTCTACAATTGTTTCACATAGGTAAACAGTGTGATGCATTGCAGGTCTGACCAGTGCCCATTACCAGGACTGCCATACATTATATGTATGTGTGTTATGGCAGACAGCATGCATTTAATATGTTCCATGTAGTATCAAGCCTGGTAAATAATAACAATCTCACCTGGCACATGCTGCTGTCACTGCAAAATGCCAGAGGTACCTAAACAGGGGTGTCACAGCAGTAAGATTATCCACACCTGTGTGGTAGCTACAGGGTGCAATGTCTATGTTAGCACATAAGCCAGTATGATACACTATCCTTTGGAGTATGCACATCTGTGCATACATAGAGTAGGAGATTATAGTATGTGGCATGTGTGCATACATGCCTTGCATATGATGCTACATTACATATTGTACAGTAACACATGTAACTATGTGATATATGGATGTGTTTTATGTGCAGTAGTGACTTACCAGGCAACTCCTGGCTCTGTGGTTGAGAGACACCCACCTCCACAATACCAGCTAATGCTTGTGGATGGACGCCTGCAGGTGTCCCCGGGTTGGTCAGTTGCTCATCGGTACATGTGAGTGGGGGTTGGGTGAGTGGCCCCCCACCTGTTGCACCTTATTCCCTGGCAATCACATTTGCATGCTGCTTCGCCCATCTTATCTGGTCAGTGCAGTGTCAGTGCACCTGCTGATTGGTGCAATTGTGACCACCAACATCATTTACCCTCCTGCAGAGTTCCTCCCACAGGGCATCCTGCTGCTGTGCTTCCTGTGGTACATGGCTGAAGAGCGCCATGTAGTTGTTGAGGATGTATGGGATGAGGACCTCATCCTCCAAGCAGCTGTATGGTGGCAGGCAGATACGGGGCAGACCTGGAAGACATAATGATGTAGACAGGTCACAGTAACTCACAGAGATGTACAGCTGAATATACATGTGTATCACATTTATTAAGTTTACAAATATGTCTTTGTAGATCTACATGACACTAACACCACTGACATGTATAAGTCACACACATTTGACACCTACTGGTGATGTGATGTTATCACCATATATGTGTTTGTCATGTTATGCCATTGCTCATACACCATATGGATGTTGTCTTGACGTGGGCATGTCTGTTTGCCTGTAGTGTTGTCTTTACCTATCAGCACATGCCTGGATGTGTTCACATTATTGCAACTGACCTTAATGCTGTGTATATGCTACATATATAGTCATACATAGCCATTAGGGACATGACCTGTGACCCTGCAGACTTTCAAGCATGTATGTGTTTTGTCATATGCATCTACATGGCACTGTACAGCTATGTAGCATCCTGCCATGTATTGCCTGTGTTGCGCATGTGTAACACATGGGACAATAGCTAGCCTGATGGTATTTGCAGGGTTGGGTATCAACTATGGCATGTATGGTCATAGTGATGTGGTAGGCTATATGCCCTGGACCATTTATGAGCCTAGGCAGACAGGTTACCTAGCTGTAGGCAACAGACAGGTAATATTCAGTGGCCAGTTCAAACAGTGCCACAGAACTGATACACATGGTTACTGGTATGTTTGGCATGCGGTCATCACACCATGTCACAGAGAGGGGTGATGTGCAGCTCCGCTGGACAGGGATGCATAGTATGACAAGATTATGTTAAGTGTATGGGACAGGGATCTGTCAGGCATGTTGTGATCCTTGTACTAGACAGGTGGAGGTCCATGACATATGTCTTTATTTGGGATCAGGATGTGTTAAGTGTAGCATGTCCAACACCTGTGGGTTGGACATGGCTTTATTCAGGGTAGGCTGCATGCTACATAGTGCAGCTAGGGATTGTGAAGGCCAGTGTAGGCCATTTAAACATGGGCAATAACCCTTAAAGGAAATATGTGGTCTATTATGGCCACATGGGAGTTGAGTATGGCTGAGCAGTTATCTCTATATTCTTGGATGGCACCCTAACATGATTAGGGGTGCCACATACAGCTACCTGTCTTTTGTGGTGATGTAACTATCAAAAGGGAAGTACTATCCATCTGCATCTCATACACACAGTTGCCGTTATGTTGACCGCTGCCTAGGTGGTAGTTAATGGGTACAGGGTTAGTAACATAGGGGATGAAAATGCAATACTTAGCTGTCAGAATGTGGCCATACATCACACACCACACGTCTGACACACTAAGGTCCTTCTGTATGTTGAACACAGCACACAATGAGTCGACTATTGCTCCTAGTTCATAGTCATTTGCAGATATCAATAGGCTGATGCCTTCTGTGTTAGTCTATGTGGTATAGGTACCAAAGAGGGGGCATACCAGGAATTACCCCTGTATTACTGTAACTGGCACTAGTTTGATGTGCGTGTATTCATCGGACACTCTCTGTAGTGTGGGTTCTGCCAGCAGTCCAGTTGCCAAACACTCCTGTGACATAGTTATATTAATTGCTGGAACCTGTGTTCTGAGAGACTGCCTTCCAAAGTAACAGAGCCGAGTATATATTTTTTGGTTATAGAGTTTGTTAATTGTTGCTTAGATCTCTGTTGAAACTGTTTTCTCCCTGTTCTGAGAGACTGATCTGCAAATATGCAGAGCTGAGTATATATTTTTTGGTTTTAGAGTTTGTACTGTTAATTGTTGCTTAGATCTCTGTTTAAACTGTTTAGTCCCACCCACCCTCTCTATTTTTAGTTTGTAGTTTAAATTTGGTGGCTTTTCAGTTGCCCGCCCCACTGTAGATTTGATCTGGGACACTCCACCAGTCCCATTTCTTTACCACATTCTATCTAATAAACTCTTTCTGCACTTGCTTTTAGTCCTTTTTAATTTAATTGCATTTTTTAAACTGTGTTTGGTCTAATATTGCTACATACTCAAGTGTGCTAGCTTGCACTGCATGTGAATTGTTTTTACTACTGTTTTTGCTACTTTTCTGTAAAAAAAAAACTGTAAGCCTGTTTCCTACCTTTCCTGTAACTAGTGTTCCAAATATAGATTTGCTATATTCAGGACTGTTTGTAAGCTTCTGAGCCCCCCAAGCCATTCTGTGTGGGAGGGAAGCCTTCTAGCTTATCAGTGGGAGTGGTAAGCACTAGGTAACCTGTCTACTACATAAGGAGAGGTTCTGGCCCAGAAATTGTAGTTATTGGCTGTTTGGGCAATCTCTTCCATCTCTCCCAACTTTCTGATTTGAAAGCCTGCATTTGCACTTGTTTCTGTCCTGTAACTCGTCTAGTACAGATACAGATTCTTAGTTTTAGCACTTAAATTTGCTTATACATGCTCAGCACTTGTTCAGAACTTGTAAGCACTAAATAAGCTACTAATTACTATAGCACTCAATCTTCCTCATTACCTAGAGGAAAAGAGCTTTTGTACTCACTTGCTTAGAGAAAAACAGCTCTTGTACTCACTTTCCTCACTTATCTAGAGGAAAATATTTTTTTAGTCAGACATGTCCAAGGGTCAGCTCCCAGTGTTCTCTCCTGTCTATCTGATGAATATGGGCATCTTGAGGCAATGTAAAAATTGCCTTATGTACACAGACAACCCTCTCCTCCTACCACCCAACACTACAACCTGTGAGAGATGCACTTATCTAGCCAAACTGGAGGTAAAGCTCTCTCCATCCAAGACTGAATTTGACAGTCATGAGGAGAAGGTAAACATTTGCACCACACCACATTCATCACATAGTCTCACTAAATCTACACCACCAAAATCCATACATAGTAACACAAAAACATTCACGGAGGCTCTCAATAATAATCTGTCTAAGAAACAGAGACCTCCAAAGCAGAAACGCTAGCAACCTCCATCCCCCAACACAACCCAAATGACACATAGCCCACAGACTCAGTGTGCCACTCAACCACAGCCAATAAGGCAAAACAACGCACCCAACACACTAGTCATAGGTGACTCTATAGTCAGCCACACTGATGTCCCACTCACCAGGCTAAACAAGGGGAAGGTTACTGTCAACTGCCTGTCAGGTGCCAGGATCCGCCACATAACCCACGCACTCAGGTCACTTCACAAGTACAAATATGACTCTGTCATTGTCCATGTTGGTGTGAATGACCTGAGACATACCTCCCTGGACTACATGAAAAGAGACATGGAAGAGCTCTCCAATCTAGAAGCCCAGGCAGGTATGACACTAGCCCTGAGAAGTATTCTGCCATTGCTCCGAATGATACCGCAGTACAAGGACAAAATTATTGACTTCAACAATTGGCTAAGCTTCTGGTGTCATTCTAAGGGGATCCAGTATCTGTCTGCTTGGGATGACATGGTCGACAGACCATGATGCTTTGCCACAGATGGCCTGCACCTGTCACCCCTGGGATTCTGGATACTGGCTAAGACTCTTGCTGCCCCTATAGTGCCCTTTATAGGCAAGGTTCACATAACAAATTCACCACCGTAACAGGAACAGGCAAGCAAAAACTGAGGGTAATGCTACTCAATGCTAGAAGTCTAAATCTCAAAATGCACTCACTTGAGGCACTCCTTAAAATGGAGAACATTGATATCTGTGCAGTGACTGAGACCTGGTTCAACGCTCAAAAGAGCACCCCTGCACTACCAGGCTATAACTCATACCACACTTTTCGGCCATGTAACCTGGACCGAAACACCAAAGGTGGGGGTGTGTCCATATTCATTAAGGATATCCACACCTCCAGGCTAGTTGCTCAGCATAATGCATCCCAGGTTATCCAAGTGCAACTAACTCTGGGCAAAACTGCAGTCCAAATTGTAGCTTGCTACAGATCCCCACCATGCCCAGGATTCCCACTCCTCTTTTCTTAATGTATTGGAAATTATTAGGGTTTAACCAAACACCCTACTAATGGGCGACTTCAACTACCCCACCATTAACTGGGAAAACTACTCATCTACCAACTCCTTAGCTCAATGCGTTCTGGAATTCATAAACTCCAATGCCCTGGATCAACTTATCCACACCCCCACAAGGGGCAACAATATCCTAGACCTAGTCATTACCAACATGAGTGACCGGTTTTCCACACCTGAAGTCAACGCCTTGTTGGTCCGATCTGACCATAAGCTAATCACCCTTGATATCCACATCCCGCCCCTACCCCCATTAAGGAAACCATGGTAAGAAATTTCTCCAAAGCCAGCTTCATGCTTCTTAAGACAGAAGTGGTGAACCTCATGACACCCATGCAGATGGACAATACAGTTACAACTGCTGAATCCTACACAAATGCACTCTCTACGCACTTACATGAGTGCATGGATTGTGCTATCCCAAACAGATCCAAGATGCTATCCTCCAAAAAAAGGAAGCCAATCTGGTGGTCCCCTGCCTTAAGCAACTGTACACCAGAAGGAAGAAACTGTTGAAAAAGAAAGTAAAATCCCATGAGTGGAGGATCTCCCTGGTCAGACTCAGCAAGAAGCTGAAATCCCTTATAAGATCCTCCAAAGCTAGCTATGAAAACAAAATTGCCAATAATTCTAAGGACAACCACAAAGCATTCTATAGCTATGTCAAGAATCTCAATGGCAACACCCAGATCTGCTCTGATTTACAGCACAAAGGCACGAAAATTACAGAACCAACTGATATTGCCAACATCCTGGCAGATAGGTTCAGTGCTAACTTTACCCCCCCCACCCCCTAAAGAGCCCATATCTATACAGAAAGAATGCAGAGTCCCTGTAATCACAACTATGCAGGTAAAAGCTGCACTCTCTAAAGCCAAAAACACAGCATCCGTGGGATTGGACAACATCCCATGCTGCATTTTACATGAACTTCAGAATGAAATGGCTCCCCACTTAAGCACCATATTCAATAATAGCCTCACATCAGGCTTTGTGCCCACTGAATGGCACACAGCAACAGTTATCCCACTCCACAAAGGGGGAGCCAACACTGATCCCGGGAACTATTGACCTATTAGTCTGACGAGCCTGGTCTGCAAGGCCATGGAATGTATCACCATGGAACTCATAAACAAAGACATTGGTAACCTCCAAACTCTGGATCCCACCCAGTTCGGGTTTGTGAAAGGCAGATCATGCCTCCTTAACCTGATCGACTTCTTTGAGGCAGTCACACACGCAAAGCCGTAG